>NC_083401.1:143464235-143771735 GCF_020745735.1 Hemiscyllium ocellatum
TGCTTTCCAAATTTGTTACCAGATAACAATTGGCCTTCCTGTTTATGCCAAGGTGGATAACCTCATTAATCCACATTACTTCATTTGCCAATTTAGTCAAACTGTCCAAATCAGTGAAGCATCTTTGCATTCTCCTCACATTTCACCCTCCCACCCAGCTTTCTGTCATCTGCAAACTTAATATTACATTGTGTTCCCTCATCTAAATCATGATATATTGTGAATAGCTAGCATCCAAAAATTGATCCATGTACCGCACTATTCACTGCCTGCCACTTGGAAAAAGACCAATTTCTCCTACTGTTTCCTGTCTGCCAATCAGTTCTTTATCCCGATCGGTACACTACCCTCAATCCCAAATGATTTAATTTTACATGCAAGCCTCTTATGTAGGCCTTCTGAAAATCTAAGCAAGCCACACTCACCGACTACTCCTCAAACTTTTCTACTTAGATCCTCAAAAAAAAAAGTCCAGTTGATTTGCCAAGCATTATTTTCCTTTTTGGAATTCCATGCTGACTTGGTCTGATACTGTCACTGTTCTCCTAGTGCTCTGCTACTAAATCTTTTTATAATGGACTCTCGAACTTGCCTCAATAATGATGATAGAGTATCTGGTCTATAATTCCCTGTTGTCTGCCTCTTTTTATAAATAATGGGGCTATATTAGCCACCCTCCAATCCATAATGACTTTTCTAGAGTCTATAGAATTTTGAAAGATGACCATCGATGCATCCATTATTTCGAGGGCCACTTCTTATAGTGTGGGGTGTAAATTATTGGTTTATAATCCCAATAATTTCCACAACACCAATTCCCTATGAACATTAATTTCCTTCTGTTCCTTTTCCTCATTACAGGCTGGTGTTCCCTAGCATTTGCGACATTGTTTGTCTTCCCTTGTGAGGACAGAACCAAAATATGTATTTCTTGGTTTATCGTCTTTCTGTTCCCCATTATATTCTTCCCCATTTCTGATAGTAAGGAACTTATATTTGTCTCCACTCATCTTTTTATTTTCATATATCTATAGAAGCTCTCACAGTCAGTTTGATTAGATTCCCTACAGTGTGGAAACAGGCCCTTTGGCCCAACAAGTCCACATCAACCCTCTGAAGAGTAACCCACCCAGACCCATTTCCCTCTAACTAACACTATAGGCAATTTAGCATGGCCAATTCACATGACCTGCACATCTTTGGACTGTGGGACGAAACCGGAGCGCCCAGAGGAAACCCACACAGACACGGGGAGAACGTGCAAACTCCACACAGTCACCTGAGGCTGGAATTGAACCTGGGACCATGATGCTGTGAGGCAGCAGTGCTAACCACTGAGCCACCATGCCATTTGTAAGTTATCTGCAAGTTTACCCTCAATTCGTATTTGCTGCCTGTTAATTTTTTAGGCCTCTTTTGCTGAAATCTAAACTGCTCCCAGCCCTCTGATGTGTTGCTTTCCAGTCAAGACTGTTTCATTATTGGAAAAATTATTCATTTTTCCACGTGATTTTGTGGATGGAATCTTCTGCACTTACTTGCAGATTTTAAAAGGGTGGTTAAAGTTTCGGTATTAACTTCTTGTAATCTTTTGGGCAGGTTGGCTTTCCTGATGTCCTCTACATTTGTTAACATGTCATGAATACTCATCGACACTTTGGCTTGATGGAATTACACTATCCAATCTCCCAAATTTGCACATCATGTGTGTTCACAACTTGACCATATACGAGAGGCACATACCTGGTGAGATAGTCATCTTCTCCAAATTCTGGAGTGTACAAATGTAAACTAACTTGCCTCCTTCAAAACCAAGCCACTTATCTGTACAAATGCTTACAGTTTAAGGAGTAAATCCTGATGAGGACAAGCAATTCAAGAAGTCTCAGTTGCAATGTAGTCTTGTTTGTTGTTGTTAGTCACTTGAGATTAAGGGGTTAAGAAACCTGACCAAGCAAGCCAGCTCCCTGGTTTCCATACCAGCAACCTGACCAGAATGGGCAGAGAAGCTCAACCAAAAAGGTTCCGATCAGGGTGGATTAGGTAGGAAGAAACAAAATAGAAGGGATTAATTTAAAGGACCTTTGTCAGAGGCACGGTGTCAATCTGGGGAATGGAGGAAGGAAACAGGGATGCACAGGACAGAATCAGTGTTAGGAGAAAGGGGACAAAGAGGTCAGGTCTGTAATGTTAGGTCAGGGAATGGAATGGAAGAATTAGTGAGGGAGAAAAAACAAGTGATTTGAATAAAACTAACATTGGAGATGGGAGTCATATCAGGAAATAGGAGGATTATGAAGCAAGATAGTGGTAAGGCTGATATTCAATTTCTATGAGACTATGGACCGATCATGCCAGAAGAAAGGAGAAGGCTATCTATAATACTGGTGAAAGAGATGGGAAGGTGGTAGGTGAAACAGTGTGAAGTCTGAACAAATCAAATTAAAACTTAACCACCATCTTTCTCCTAGATCAATCGACAAAAGGCAGTCTTGTAAAGAATGCGTAACCCAAATGGGAGGTCCCCAGTTCTGTTTGCACATGTTCTGGCACAGTGCAAAAAACACCCAAATTGGGGTGGGTGGGGGGGGGGGTGGTGTATCAAAACAGGAAGTGAAAATATTGTTGCGTGCCCAGTTAAGAACTTAGTTCTGATAGGAAGGAGTAATTGCAGAATAAAGGTATAGCAGCTCCATCAATTCTTAACATCAACACTTGAACCACATGCTGTGGTCTATTTAATTGAAAAAAGGACACAAAAGACTCATCAATAGTGGTGATGGTGGAAAGGCTTATGCTATGCGCAGCAGTGCATGAGCATTCACTGATCCATGAATCTGAAGGTTAAAGTCATGCAACAAAACTGTAATACAGACGGGAGATTCCAAAGTTGAAGGGCTATATCACGGGGGATCAAATACCAAAAGTCAGACTGCTTTTCATGCATGCAGCAATTGACTCGAAGTAAAGATTTGAGGCTAGATTTTACCTTCAGGTATGTGGACAATCAGAATTGAGAAGATTAAGGTGCAGAGGGATTTCTGTCCTAAGGGGAATGTTTCCTTCAATGTTATAGTAGTTTGCTTGGCATAACTTTAATTGTTCCCTCTGCACCAAAAATCTATTATATTTCATAGCCAAAGCATTACTACGTACAGATGTGGAATTATGTGGGAGCAGTGCTTACATGGCTCAAACCTCTATTTAAAGGGTAAGACAGAGATGTAGAGTGGCTAGCCTCTGCTGATTCATTCTTGAAACCCTAACATCTCACTTATGCTCCAGAGAATACCAACCTCTGCAGCACTCTTCATGCTGCTTAACATGACACACTTTTACACATGGTACAAAATGTAGTCCATAAGCAAAATGAATAACCAGAACCCTTATCAGACTAAAACAGAGTGCAGGACTGTGCTCAAAATTACTATATTTGTTTAAAGTGCTAGTTCACACAGAAGGATGACACCCTTGCACGTAAGTTGACTTCAATGTCCTTTAATCTTTTCTTTCATATCACTGTCTTGGTGTCACCTTGACAGTTGTAGTGGAGCTTCAGAAAGCCTGTTCACGCTTTGCCAGCTTGCCACTGATAGCATTGGCAGGTATCTTCTGGTGGTCTAGCACCTGGAGATCTCTGGCTTGCTGGAGTGTTTCCAGCAAACCTCCATAACACCCCATACCACCTCTCCCTCAACAAGTATGATCTCCCTGGAGGGAAGTTGAAGACCCTTAGCAAACCCCCTCTTTCCCTGAGCCAATAAATTGAATGCATCCATAGCTTGAGAAATAAGCTATGTATGTATCCATGCATGTATGCTAGAGCCACAACAGCATTCAGAACTTGGGTCGACTCCTAAGTCTTTCCTTATAGTCAATGCATGAACTCTGGCATCTCTTCAGACATTTCCCTACTTGCTCCCTTCTTCAACTCTTCAATAGTCTACTCCAGAAGTTCAGCATATGTACTAGACTCAGGAGAGGCCTGCATCCCAGCAAGTCTCTTGGTGTTGGAAACCTTGGCTGTTTCTTCCTTCTTTGGCTATGGGTCCATATTCTGGTGGGCACAGCATTGGCATGAGCTCAAGCCTTCTCTGGAGAGTTGTCCACTGAGTAAATGCATCTGTGCTGCTGGGGAAGATGCCCTCAATGGTGCAATCCGAAAGACACTTACTGTTCCTTTTTAAAATTGTTTAAAGTGGCTGATGGAGATAGCCCTGGTACTCCTCTGGGTTTTTTTTTCTTGATTGAGTGTGGAATCTGGAGGCTGTATGAAGAAACAAAGATTTTTTTAATTGCACAAGCTGCCACCCTTACTCAAGGTCTTACAAATATTGGTGCTTGATGTCCAGAAGTGGAGTAATAGATTGGAGCTTCTCAGCCTAGATGGCTTTAACTATCCGAGCAGCCCTTCATCCCTGGCATGCTCTCCTTTCACATTAGCAGCTTGCTTCTTGAAGGGGTTTGGAGGCTTAAGTGTTCTCTACAATCCCTCTCCCTCCCAACGATCCGTATACATTGTGCACACAGTAAGCTAGATTCTTCTCCTTTAGAAGTAATGATGTATAAGAATCATTAGTTTGTGTACTCGAGCTCATTGCCAGTATTGGCAGATGCGGTAGGGGAATCAATCATCAAATCTCCGATTGTGTGGAAGATACTTCTCAGAATATGGGTGATGTTTGCGCTAAAGCTTCTGAATGAAAGGTGGTTCCATGTTTTGATGATGCAGTAAAACTAATGACGTTTGTGCCTGAGTTCTAAGGTGCTCATCTCAAAGCTCTCTTTTCTGGTCCATAATTTGGAGCAGCCGGTTTGAACTGGGGTGAACAAAATTAAAAATCACAACACCAGGTTAATGTCCAACAGGCTTATTTGGAGGCACTAGCTTTCGGAGCATCGCTCCTTCATTAAGTGGTTGTCCACCTGATGAAGAAGCTGCACTTTGAAAGCTAGTGTCTCCAAATAAACTTCTTGGACAATAGCCTGGTGTTGTATGACTTTTAGCTTTTTCTGTCCAACCTTTGTCCCACCTAAGTCTTCGGCGAGAAGCAATGTATACGATTTCCTGGGTGTGAAGATCAGTAATCTGGCAGTGCATAAACTGAATGTTGCAGCTCCTTTTGTCAGAAGTGTGTGGGGTGAGGTAGCATCACTGCATTACATGCAGGGCATTTAAATTAATATCAAGGCATCTGACAGAGATATCTTATATCCAATCTTGTGCCTGGTTTGCTCTACAATTGCAAAACGGGTATGAGGAATTGAACAGACAGGTTTACATGCCCTGGCAGAATTCAGCAGACCATTCACCACCTTGCGAAACTAGAACCTGGTTCTCTGGATGTTACCCAAGGATGCTGACCTTCGCAGCCATTTCTGTCCAGTCTGCTTTCATTGTATGGCAAAGAACTGACCCTCTCTTGTAGATAGCCTTCTAGGAGATAGCAAGAATCTCCAGGAAAGTGCTGCTAAATGTGGTGTCATATTTTGCCTGGTCTGCGAACTCTCTAGGGTGTACTTGGACGTTGAAGCCTGGAAGAGAGCAGACCTTCCTGCCTGTACATAAAATTTGGTGCTTCATCCAGGAATGTATATGAGTTGAGCTGAGAAGAATACAATCATGTCAGAAAACCCAACCCTAAGTAGAATACCTCCCACTTTTAGGTCTGCATCCACATATTGTCTGACACAAACAAGCTTTCACCCTGTGCTTTAAAAAAGTCTGTCAATGATGCAGATGTTTATATGTATAACAATTTTCATTCATTCAAAGATAGGCTCATTGCAGCAAGGCTCTCATTTATTGCCAGTTATATTAAAGATTAAAATTCACATTGATACCTGGTGAGTTTGATGTTAAAGTCATTGGATTCAATTTCAAATGATGATGCTCAGTTGGTTAGCCTCCTCATAGAAAGCAATGGTCGTTTGTTCAGATCATATCACTGTCGAATAATTGGATTATTGTTGATATCAAAACAATCAAAATTAGAGTATGTGGACAGAATGGTAGAAACTGTCTAAGTGAACTGATTACTTAAACTGGCAATTCTGAACATAAACAATGGTTTTATTGCCGAAGCATCAGCACGAGTTAGTAGCACAATTGTATTAGACCTGCTGTTTAGTCAGACAAAGGAGGTCCGTACTGTGTAGTTTCAAATCCTTAAACAATGCCACATTCCCCAGTATTAGAGCATCAGTGAAATGTTGATGTTAATATTGAAGTAAAACTTAAAAGCAGTCTAGCAGACTACAGTAATCCAAATAAATTTAAGTTTGAAACGCTGGCTTGCATCAGACACAGTTATACTATGGCGGATGTGAAATCCACCGTTTCAACGTCAAGGGTTCTGACATTTTGTGTACTCAGATTGACTACCTCAAAACAAAGTTATTCTCTTCTCCATGCATTGAGCTGCATCATTGCAAATACCGCTGGCCTATTCAATTACCTTATCTGGTAATGTCAACACACGACCATTGATAATTTCTTCCAGCTGTGTATTTATAGTTAATTTGAGCACAGTCAATATATTTTGCGTACGTTCTAAAACTAGATAAGGCTTTGCTGTTGGGGGGAAAAAACCCTACAGTAACATAACATAATTAAACTTGTAAACAAGAGACGTGTAAATAAATTTGCAGATCATAACCAAACATGGGCTTCATGCCCTCACCTCCAAAAGCTTTTTCTGCTTTGCTGCCCTGGCTGCTTCACGCTGTGCAGCATAAAATGCTTCTTCTTCTATCCTTAACTGCTCCTCTTGTGCAGCTAACTGCATGTGAACGAAATAAAAAGGTTAACAAATGATAAACCTCTCTAGAAAAAAAAATCAAAATTATATTACAAGCATTTTCAGCAGTAGGTTAGTGCTCCTTACATGAATTTTAATACCAAATAAAGAATGAACAATTTAATTACAAACAAAAATGAAAACAAAGAAAAATAAAATTCGAGAAAAATATAAATTAAAACACGAGAGAATGGTAAAACTTACTCTTGCTATTCGCTACTGAAATGTCTGGATGAAATAGTCCATCAATAAGGAAATTCAATATTTAGTTTCAAACACATATGTCAGGAGATGTCAGCACAGTTGGGGGGGGACACATTTTAGAAACAGGGAATGTAATTAACCCAATACCCTTTGGCTCTTTTTAATCAGCCTTCTCAGACAAACATTCCCTAATTTTCTGCTCTTTTAGGACAGCGATGTGGTTCACTTTTGTGTGAACTGTCTCAATGATCTTCCCTTGTCACTTATTTCATACATTAGTGAGTAAAAAGTGAGGTCTGCAGATGCTGGAGATCAAAGCTGAAAATGTGTTGCTGGTTAAAGCACATCTGATGAAGGGCTCTGGCCCAAAACATCGAATTTCCTGTTCCTTGGATGCTGCCTAACCTGCTGTGCTTTAACCAGCAACACATTTTCAGCTATTTCATACATTACCCCATGTACAGAAAAGCTTTATTTAAGTAGCCAAGAAACTTCTAATTTCCTATTGTTTCTGTCAAATTAAACATAATTTTCAAATCAGTGTAGATAATTTGGAAAATTTTCAATATAAAATCATTTTTAAAATTTTAAATCTGTTGGATCATTTTAACTCTATCAGGAGGAGAAAAAAAACAAATTTCTTTGATCTTCTCTTTAACCTTGATTCCTAATTCACACTGTACCCCCTTTAGGATGGTCACATTTCCATTTAACAATAACCAACACTTTTCATTTTTTTATATACTATCCCCTCTTTGAAAACAAATCAGTCTTATTAAGCAGCAATGACATATATTTGATCGTGACTTTAAAAAGCGAAAAACTGCCTCTATTTCTTGGTAATCTTTCCTTTCCTATTCTGGTCCTCATGAAGCTATTGATTGTCAGCACATGGGTGCCAGTCATCCTCAAATTCATAAGACAAAAGAGTGAAAAATCAAAACTGTATTCACTTTGATGACAATCTACTCATTTTGGTGACGAACAAGAAAATATATTCAGTCAAGGTGGCTTGCCTGTAAGCCTTTCTTTACAATTTTTTTTACATTGGTCAGCTGCCAACACAAAATATAAATAACTAAATATTTATTCTAATAGGTACAACCACAGTTTTGCTGCCTATTACATCGGATTGCATCATATATCAAAACAAAGTCGCTGCAAATTAAACAGATATAGCGATTTGATTGTTAAAATATATGCCATAGATGCTCATACATGGGGTTGACAATGTCTGGAAACAGGCCTTCAATGCTTGCAAATAATGCATGCTCAAACATTTCTTCAGATTTTGAGCTCAACTTAGAGCACTTAAAGTTTCCAGGAAGATGGCGGTGAAGTAGGGCTTTGCAAGCCAGGGCTCACCCACTCTTCTCTTAGTTTCTTTTTGCTCTTTTATTTTACTTACCTATTGAAGAGCACATTGGTGGCAGTTAGTGAATCCAGCATGGGCTCGTGGTGAGTATGGGTTCCCGGCAGCATCTGCACCAACAAGGCAGTGTTGTGACCTGGCGCCGACTCTCAGCTGCTGCAGTGGAGACGGGTTTGAGTTCCCAGCGGTGTCTAGCGCAGAGTCATGGAGGGGAGTTTGGGCCCAGTACGAGACAAAGCGGCACAGTAGCACCTGCATCGGCGAGATGGGCCTGAAGCTGGTTCATGGTGGCAGTGGGGTCAAGTGTGGTACCCAATTGGATTGGTGGCATCTGCACTGGCGAGGTCCAGCAAGGATTCAGTAGCGAGGAAGTCAGTAGCAACTTTTGTTCCAGCAAGTGGCAGCACAGCGAAGAGGGCTCATGCCAAGGCCACCAGGCCAATGACCCGTGGAGGAGCAATTGACTAGGAGGACAGTAAAGTTGAATACTTTCTCTTTACTACTTTTCTGCCTTTATACTTTGTTTCCGTTTATTTTTCTGTTTTAAGATGGCACTGGAGTGGCCACAGTTCACTATATTTTGTAACTAAATACACGTGATGACAAATAAATAAATCAAATAAAAATACCAAATTAATACCCTAAATTATCTTGAAGGACATTTATATTCTATACTAATTTTTGATGTCAAACGATTCTCCTATAGTATGCTGTCAACTAACAGGCTGAAAGCTGATTTCTTATACTATTGATTGATTGCAATCACAGTGCACAGGGTATATTGAAACGTCATCTCATTACATGAGGAAGTGTCCATGCACACGATATTTAAATCAATACCACTAGCCATACCTTTTTGTATGTTGGTAAAGTGTCTGTGATCCAGGGGAAAGATGGGAAAGGGAAAGGAATTGGAACGTAACATTTGGGCAGCACAGTGATTCAGTAGTTAGCATGGCTGTCTCTCAGTGCCAGGAACCCAGATTCGATTCCAACCTCAGAAAACTGTCTGTGCGGAGCTTTTCTCCGTGTCTACGTGAGTTTTCTCCAGGTGCTCTGGGTTCCTCCCACAGCCCAAAGATGTGCAGTTCAGGTGAATTGACCTGGCTGAATTGTCCAGTGTCCAAGAATGTGCAGGCTAGGTAGATTAGCCACGGGAAATGCAGGGTTACTGGGATAGATTAGATTAGATTACTTATAGCATGGAAACCGGCCTTTTGGCCCAACATGTCCACACCAACCCGCCGAAGCGCAACCCACCCAGATCTATTACCCTACATTTACGCCTTCACCTAACACTATGGGCAATTTAGCATGGCCAATTCACCTAACCTGCACATTTTTGGATTGTGGGAAGAAACCAAAGCACCCGGAGGAAATTCACGCAGACACGGAGAATGTGCAAACTCCACACAGAGTCGCCTGAGGTGGGAATTGAACCCGGGTCTCTGGCGCTGTGTGGCAACAGTGCTAACCACTGTGCCATGCACGGATAGGGTAAGGGGTTGATTCTGGATATAATTCTCTTTGGAGGGTCAGTGTGGACTCAATGGACCAAATGGCTTGCTTCCACAAGGTAAGATTTGTATGACATCAGGTGAAAAACCACTCTGAAAATTTGGATACCTTCGAAGTTGGAAGAAATTACAACTACAAAAGTCTTAAACAGATTTTTGTTTTTAAAGAGTCACAATTCAGTGTTCGCAGTTTCAAAAAAAAAGTTACAATTGTTTGTCCCCAAGTGACACGTTTTCATTCATTCATTCATTTACCCTTTTAAACCCAAGGAAAAAATAGTTAATACTTCTGTAATGTAACATTTTAGAGACATGACAGTTAGCAACAGAACCTGCAGTGGAAGAATAAAACTTAGTAAAATCTTTAAGTGTCAGTTCTACTTAAATAAATGACATAAATATAGACACAACTCTCATTTTCTCTTACAACTATGTGCACATTCCATTTTGATGTCAAATCAACAGCCATTGGGTTTGAAGCACCCGGAGGGAAGCTACTGAGTGTTGAGGACAATTTCCTATGATGTATTTGACAGCCTTCTTAGGCTTTATAGCATTTGAGGCAAGAAAAAAATCAGTTCCACAAAGAATCCCTGCCTTCATCAGATATTTATGCTGTGAAACAAAACATGTGCAGATGCCCACAGGGATTTCTGTTATTCGAAAGCTACAGTTCAGAGTGGTGCCAGATTCCTTACTCCAATTATTTTAATGGGGAGTGATTGTTCAAATGATCTGATTTTTTTCAAGTCCAAAAGCTGCCATTAACCCTTAGAACTGAAGCTTGGATTTCACCAAGAGATATTAGTTCTATGTGGAATTAGGTAATTTGAAATGAGTAATTGGACTAACATGAAACATTTAGAAAGGATAATTTACTTATTCTTCACATTTAATGACATTAGTTCCTCAATTCAAACCAAATTCCTTTCTGTTCAAATACCGTCTTTATTTTAAGGATTTCATAAAACCAGTTTAATGCTTTGGAGTTTTATATTCATATTATTATAATGAGATTTTAGAAATCTGTATGGAAAATTATAGGTGGACTTTTAATAGCATATATTACAAGTAGCTTTCACAATTGTGTATGTTGAACTAATGAAACAAGAACTATATTTTTTCAGAATGCAACAATTTTTCAGAGTCTTTTTCACTGACTTGCTTTCAAATTGGGGGGGGGGGGGGGGGGGGGGGGGGGGGAAGAGAAAGGTAGCGGTGCTGGAGGTTAAGGGGCATGGGTTGGGGGTGGTGCAATTTTGCCAAAGTCCATGTTGATTGACAAACTTAGAAAGCTGGGGTTACTCTTCTATTGGGTCAACACCAATTTAATATAGGGAAACAGTGGTTTAATTTTGTAGAATCCCTACAGTGTGGAAACAAGCCATTTGGCCCGACAAGTCCTCACCGAGTCTCCAAACAGCATCTCACCCAGACCCACCCACCTACACTTGCTCTGTAGCCCTGCATTTCCCAATCCACTTAACCTGCATATCTTTACACTGTGGGAGGAAATCAGAGCAACGGAGGAAACTCATGTCGACATGGGAGAATGTGCAAACAGTTTAAGAGCTAGTTTAGATTAGATTAGACTTACAGATTAGACTTACAGTGTGGAAACAGGCCCTTCGGCCCAACAAGTCCACACCGACCCGCCGAAGCGAAACCCACCCATACCCCTAACCTAACACTACGGGCAATTTAGCATGGCCAATTCACCTGACCCGCACATCTTTGGACTGTGGGAGGAAACCGGAGCACCCGGAGGAAACCCACGCAGACACGGGGAGAACGTGCAAACTCCACACAGTCAGTCGCCTGAGTCGGGAATTGAACCCGGGTCTTCAGGCGCTGTGAGGCAGCAGTGCTAACCACTGTGCCACCGTGCCGCCCTGTTTAGTAGGCAAGTAATTCAGAAGTCTGTGGATAATAGGCAAGCCTTAACGTACAAAGCATCAGACTAAGGTAGATGAATTAATAGTGCAAATCAAGGTAAAAATCAAAGATATGATTTGTTTAGCCATTACGGAGACATGATTACAAGGAGATCAGAACTTGGAACTTAACTTTCAAAGATATTTGACCTTTCGGAAATTCAGGAGGGAAGGAAAATATGGTTGGGTAGCACTGTTTAATAAGTGATCAAATGAGGACTCTTACAAGATATGATTTAGTCTTGGATGATATAGCGTCCATTTTGGTGAAAGCAGAAAACAGCAAGCGAAAGAAGTCATTGGTAGTATTAATGTGTGGACCCACAAATAGTAGCCATAGTGTAGGAAAGGGTATAAATCAACAAAGAATAAGAGCATATACAAATAAAAGAGCAACAACTCTGGTGACTTCAATCTTCAGGTTGATTGGGTCAATCAAGTAGGAAAGGGTAGCTACGATAACAAATTTGGAGTGCTCTATGAAACTACCCCTTACATAATGTGTCATGGAGTCAGCCAGGGAACAGGCTATCCTGGATCTGGTAATGGGTAATGAGGCAGCTTTAATAAATAACTTCAGAGTAAAAGATCTCCAAGGAAGTAGCAATTTATTATTCTGTTTGAGTGGAAATAACTGTGTTGGAAACAAGGACGTAATTCATGACTCGCAGCAAAAATATATCCCAGTGAGGAGGAAAGATTCTATGAGATGGAAAATCCAATATGGCCACCCAAAGTAGTTAAGGACACTACTAAGGTGAAAGAAAATTTGCATAATAAGGAGGCACATGTCCCAAAGACTGGCATAAATTCAGTATCCAGCAAAGGAGGACTTAAACGTTATTCAAGTAAAGGAGAAAATAAACCAATGAGGGCAAACTGGCAAAGAATATAAAAAAAAACTGACAAGAACTTCTTTGAATATCTACAAAAAGGAAGAGAGGGGTCAAAATGAACATAGGCCCCTAAGTAAATGAATCGGAGGAGACACTTATAGGGAACAAGGAAACTGCAGAGATAAACAGATATTTGGCATGTGGAAATAAATCACACATCCCATCTATATGAAAACAATGCAAAGAAGGAATTAACTGTTTAAGAAGGGCGGTAAAGACAAGCCAGGGAACTATAGACCGGTGAGCCTGACCTCAGTGGTGGGCAAGTTGTTGGAGGGAATCCTGAGGGACAGGATGTACATGTGTTTGGAAAGGCAAGGACTGATTTGGAATAGTCAACATTGCTTTGTGCGTGGGAAATCATGTCTCACAAACTTGATTGAGTTTTTTGAAGAAGTAACAAAGATGATTGATGAGGGCAGAGCAGTAGCTGTGATCTATATGGACTTCAGTAAGGTGTTCGACAAGATTCCCCATGGGAGACTGATTAGCAAGGTTAGATCTCACGGAATACAGGGAGAAACTAGCCATTTTGATACAGAACTGGCTCAAAGGTAGAAGACAGAGGGTGGTGGTGGAGGGTTGTTTTTCAGACTGGAGGTCTGTGACCAGTGGAGTGCCACAAGGATCGGTGCTGGGTCCGCTTGACTTTTAGTAATTTACATAAATGATTTGGATGCGAGCAGAAGAGGTACAGTTAGTAAGTTTGCAGATGACCAAAATTGGAGGTGTAGTGGACAGCGAAGAGGGTTACCTCAGATTACAACAGGAGCTAGACCAGATGGGCCAATGGGCTGAGAAGTGGCAGATGGAGTTTAATTCAGATAAATGAGAGGTGCTGCATTTAGGGAAAACAAATCTTAGCAGGACTTATACACTTAATGGTAAGGTCCTAGGGAGTGTTGCTGAACAAAGAGATCTTGGAGTGCAGGTTCATAGCTCCTTGAAAGTGGAGTTGCAGGTAGATACGATAGTGAAGAAGGCATTTGGTATGCTTTCCTTTGTTGGTCAGAGTATTGAGTACAGGAGTTGGGAGGTCATGTTGCAGATGGACATTGGTCAGGCTACTGTTGGAATATTGCGTGCAATTCTGTTCTCCTTCTGTTGTGAAACTTGAAAGGGTTCAGAAAAGATTTACAAGGATGTTGCCAGGGTTGGAGGATGTGAGCTACAGGGAGAGGCTGAACAGGCTGGGGCTGTTTTGCCTGGAGCGTCGGAGGCTGAGGGATGACCGTAGAGGTTTACAAAATTACGAGGGGCATGGATAGGATAAATGGACAAAGTATTTTCCCTGAGGTCGGGGAGTCCAGAACTAGAGGTCATAGGTTTAGGGTGAGAGGGGAAAGATATAAAAGAGACCTAGGGTACGTGTATGGAATGAGCTGCCAGAGGAAGTGGAGGAGGCTGGTACAATTGCAACATTTAAGAGGCATTTGGATGGGTATATGAATAGGAAGGATTTGGAGGGATATGGGCCAGGTGCTGGCAAGTGGGACTAGATTGGGTTGGGATATCTGGTTGGCCCGAAAGGTCTGTTTCCATGCTGTACATCTCTATGACTCTATAAGTACCATCATTATTACTAGAAAATCGTACAGACAAATATAAAATACATTAATGATTTGGATGAAGGAACTGAATGCAGTATCTCCAAACTTGCAAATGACAGTAAGCTGGGTGGTAGCATGTGCTGTGAGGAAGATGCTAAGAGGTTGTAGGATGACTTGGACAGACTGGCTGAGTGGGCAAATATTTGGCAAATGCAAATTAACGTGGAAAAATGTGAGGTTATCCACTTCGGTCACAAAAAAGGTAGATTATTCTGAATGGTGACAGTTGAGGAAAAGATGAGGTGCAATGAAACCTGGGTATTATGGTGAAACAGTTGCTGAAGGTTAACGTGCTGGTGCAGCAGGAAGGGAAGGAAGCTAATGGCATGCTCCCCTTCACAGCGAGAGGATGAAAGTATCGGAGTAAGGATGTCTTGTTGCAATTGGTGAGGCCATACCTTGTGTATTGTATGCAGTGTCTCCCCTAGTCTGACGAAGGACATTCTTGCTATAGTCTGTCATATGAGAACAGACTGGATTGTCTGGACTTGAGGTGGCATGGTGGCTCAGTGGTTAGTACTGCTGTCTCACAGAAGTAGCCACAAAGATAGTGGATGTGCTGGTTGTAATTTTCCAAAAATCCATGGATTCTAGAAAAGTACCACAAAATTGGAAAATTGCCAATGTAACACTCTTATTCAAAAAGTGAGAGGGGCAGAAAATGGGCAATTAAAGCCTTATTCGCCTAACATTTATTGTTGAAAAAATGTTTGAATCAATTAAGGTAGTAATGGCAGCACATTTCGAAAATCATAACATAATCAAGCAGAGTCAGCATGGCTTCACAAAAGGGAAATTGTGTCTGACGAATTTGTTAGTTTTTCGAGGAAGTCTCAACCAAAGCAGATAGAGGAGAACCAATAGATCTGTTGTAGTTCCAAAATATGTTCAATAAGATATCTCTCAAACGGTTAAGTTAGAAGATAAAAATCCATGGTATTGAAGATATTATATTATCATGGATTGAGAATTGCTACATGGTCAGGAAAAAGTGAGCAGGCATAAGGAGTTCTTTTCAGGTTGGCAACCTGGAACTAATGGGACTCCACAGGGATCAGTGCTAGGAATACAACTGTTTACAATACATATAAATGACTTGGAGGAAGGAAGTGAATGCACTGTAGCCAAATTTGTGAATGATAAAAATTGGTGGAAAGGGAAGTTCTGAGAAGGATACATAGATATTTTGATAGGTTATGAAAATAGGTAGAAGTTGGCAAAAGTGGGGAAAATATGAAGTTCATTTTCAAAGGGAGGACAAAAGAGCAAAATATTATTAAAGTGCAGAAAACTGCAGATAGCTGCAAAGAGACTTGAGGGTACATGAGCACAAAACACAAAGCTAGAATACAGCTAGATGCAGCAAGTAAGCAGGAAGGCTAATGGAATGGTGACCTTTATTTTAAGGGGTTAAGAGTAGGGACATCTCTGTACTGTACAAGGTGCTGGTCAGACTACATCTGGAGTACTGAGAGCAGTATTAGCTCCCTTTCATAAAAGAGGATGTTATTTCATTGCAGGTAGTTCAGAGATGATGCACTACAATGATCACTGATATGGCGGGATTGCCTTATGAGCTGAATAATTTATTAGAATGTTTTGAGGAAGTCTCAGGTTGGGACTCTACTCACTAGAGTTTAGACAAATGAAAATAATTTTTAAAAACTTAGATCTGAATTTATGTTCAAGAGATGAGAAGAGATCATTGGAATTTGCTATATGGCCCAGTCTGCTTAAGTATATTAATATTTCAATAACAAACGTAATTGATTCCTGGAAAGGTTAACCATAAAAGAAAGCAAGTATAATTAGCAGACCCACTTCAGTGTCCATCATGCACTTCTGTGGTTGAAGAGGTGACGTATTGTTCATTACTTCAATCTATCCATGACCAAAGCTGCATTTGTTTCTTTGCCAAACAAGAGGTGAGATCTTCCAGCTTGAGGTTTGAGGGGACCTACTGAACATCGTATTCTCAGAAGATAAGTTACCTGAAATCTGATTTGTAGGAATACCATGTTTCAAAAACTCCTAATGCATTTTCAATCAATTTTAATAGAAACAAACTCAAACAGCCTGATGTGGGTGCATATTATGCAAAGGGCCCAAGAACACTATTTCTGAAAAATTTTCACATGGGTAGAAATTAGTAGAAATCAATCTGGTAGAGTGCCATGGATAAAATGTACTTAGTTTCCTTTGAATATACAAAACATTGAGAGATTTATTGTCTTCTACTAAAATCATAATGAAACTTTCTTGAATGCAATACTTGAACAGAGTCCATCAGCCTTCATATTGCTTTAGTAGAGTTGTAGACATGCTGTATGTAGATGGTATTTCAATGCAAGAAGAATCAATCGTCAGGCTAAATGTAAAATGAAACAACACAAATCACACAATTAAAGTATTCCATTTGTGGCAGACATTCATTTGTCAGTCCACAGAATAGGATGACATTGCAAAGTGCACATGACCGTCCACTCAGCTAACAGTGTTTGCTCTGAGGTAATCTGCATAAGTTAAAATGGAACCTCTGTACTCTCTCGCCACAATGAATCATGAATCTACGCTCTTTGGATTTGAGGTGCTGAACAAATTAAGCATTACTGCAGCTTGGACAGAATTTTACCAAGATGCTGCAAAAAACCGGCTTCCATACTATTCAAAATGGAGTAGTTAGAGATTCTACTACAAAAAACAAAACTTCCAATATTGGTAATTTCTGGGATTAGTAAATTGAAAGTTATCAATTTATTTTCAAAGATAAAAAAAGAATAGTAAAGAAGGAACTAAATTATCTGCATTGTACCTCAGTCTGGAGCTGTTTGTCCACCACCACTTGCTTCTGAGAAATAGCATCATACTGTCTATTTTGAAGGATTTGGACTTCATCTTCATTAATTGGCCTGTTAAAATATGAATGGCAATGGCTATAGTAACTAGGCTCACATCAAAACCACAATAATTGCCAGTATGACCACAGTGAAAAATTTCTGATTATGTCACAGCTAATAAAGAAATACATTCACCACATGAACCAAACCAATGCAAAGTTGCCCCACTATCTTAAAGCAGTTTGCTGTGCACTCAGGGGTTTTTGAGCAGCAACTTGTTGTTATTGGCCTCCTGATTGAGCATAAGTGCCTTCACAGGAGATTGGTAGCAGTGCAAGCAAGAGTGATCTCCTCAGTGAGACCAAAGAATCTTCTGAGACACAAACTCCAAGCCAAGTATAAATTTAACTTACTGTTCAAATTAATGTCAAATCATGTGCAAACAGCAAAAAGAAATGTGAGGAAAAGAACGGAAGGATTGAGAAAGATGATGGAGATAAGAAAGTTCAAGATTTTTTTCCCAAATTTCTGGCACAAAAGGACATTACGAAAGAACAAAACACATGCAAAATTACATATTTTAGAACAAGGAAGATGGTTTTAAAGTTTCATCACATCATTAAACATTTACTTGCACCTGAATGCAAAAGTCTAACTTTATTTTTTTTTAAAAATGGGTAACTAGGAAACAAGTACAACTTCATGCCCTTACACGGATTTTGATGCTGAATCTATTCACAGGTTTAGGGGTAATGCAGATTATCTAAGAGCCGAACAAATCAGTCAACAGCTTCCATATTTCTGTGTCTGTGTACTGTTTTATTTTATAAAGGTGTGAATACTGACTGCCTCATTGTCATGATTTCTGAAAATTCCAGCCCCAATATTTTGTCTTATGTGACACTTAGCATGTAATGGATATGACTAAGCTTGAGTTATAGTGTTGGAGATCCACAGTATTTCAAGCTGATTCACCCGAAAGTCTCATGTTGTACCATACAACACTTTGCAGACTGCAAAAAATGTTAACATTGATCTCTTCCTTCTCACCCCTTCCCCATAAAGCTATTGCCATGTCACAGTTTTTGAAGAGAAAGAAGTGACAGAGCAATAATGATGAGGGTCTTTAACTGTAATTGTCAAATTAGAAGTGAAAACTGCATGCACATTACAAGACAACTCCGGGGTGGGATCAGCATGTGGTGACAGACTGGTACTGGTAAAGAGTACAAAAGGGAGCATTGGTGCTTACGTAGGAGTTCTGGAAAAAGATGTCAAATGAGGACTTTGATGGGGAATCCTGCAGAAAGCAGATGACGCATACTAAAATCATTGTATTGTCACGCCTGCCAAAAAAAGGCCTGTGGCAAATATTAATGAGAATGAAATATCCTGATGGTTATCATTGGTTTGCATCCAACAGTTGGAAGCCCATCCTTTTGAGGCTGGAAATAGTGGCCAATTTGGTTAGTAGAAATGCCCACTAAAGCACAATTCAGTGTCTAATAATTGATGTCTCAACTCCCATTGCAGTACAAGCAGAAGACATTCAACATTCAGATGATGCAGTCTACTGTTCTAGCTGGAGAGAATAGTGTGCAAGCATTTGCAGGCTGTCAAAGCACTGTAGTGATCTGTCCTCCCATACATTTCTACAAATGTTGAGGAACTGCCCCAAAACGAGTGGCATTCTTTCCTTGGACTCTGTCCATAACAAGGAAGATGATACTGCAAAGTCTAAGCGAAAAAAAGGCAGTTCAGATTCTGGGTGGATTAAAAATTGACAGAAGAGATATTAGAAAGATCAGCTGCATTTATAAGCTCAGAAGGCATTAGAACTACTTAGGATGGTTTCAAAGATGCTTAGGAAGGAAGCTGGTGGTGCTGGCCATAATGTTTTAATTCTTCTTCATCTGGGAATGGTGCCAAAGGAATGGAGAAGTGTAAATATTACCCCCTTATTGATAAAAGTGGTACAAGAATGAATCCAGCAATCACAGGGCAGTTAGTATAACATTGAGCTTTGGCAAAGCTTTTAGAAATAGTAACTCAGGGGAGAAGTACACATCCCTTGGACATGGGGATTAATTAAGAAAAGCCAGCATAGATTTAGTAAAGGTCAATCATATTTAACTTGTTGATTGACATGGTTAATGAGATAATATTCGATGACACTAGCACAGTTGATGTGAATTAAATGGGGTTTGCTGGAGCCACCTGGGAGGATTTAAACCAGTAAAGGGTTGGGGTGGGAGTTGCGGGGAGGGGGATCCAGAGAAATAGTGAGAAAAGGGATCAGTCTGAGGCTGGTGCAGTTGAGAAAAGGAGCAAATCAAATTGTCAAGGCAAGCAGGTGCAAGACAGAGAACGAGGTAGGACTGATTTATTAAACTGCATTTATTTCAAGTGGCTTGACAAGTGAGGCAGATGAACTCAGGGCATGGTTGCGAACATGGGACTGGGATATCAATTATTACAGAGACGTGGCTTAGGGATGCACAGGAGTGGTGAGTGGCATTTTTGATTAAGGATAATGTTACAGCAATATTTAGGGAGGATATTCCAGTGAAGTTATTTGGGTGGAACTGAGAAATAAGAAAGTGATGCTCACCTTATTGGGATTATACTATAGACCTCCCCCCACCCCATCAGTCACAGGAAATTGAGAAGCATATTTTTAAGGAGATCTGAGTTATCTGTAACAATAGGATGGTAATGGTAGGGGATTTTAACCTTCCAAACATCTGGGATTGCCATGTTAAGGGCTTAGATGGAGAGGAATTTGTTAAGTGTGTACAAGAAAATTTCGGAGGTAAAGTGACGGCCAGAAAGTGGGAAGCCTTCAAAAATGAGTTTGTCCGGGGTCAGTATGGCCCTGTTAGGAAGAGGGGCAAAGAAGATAGATGTAGGGAATGCTGGAGGACTACAAAAATTGATACGGAGGAGCCGGTGTTGAACTGTGGACAAAGTTAAAAATCTCAACACCAGGTTACAGTCCAACAGGTTTATTTGGAAGTATTAGCTTTCGGAGAATTTATAGCAAAAGATTACAGTGTCAGGTAACTGATATGATATATTGAACAAATCTAGATTGTTGTTAAGTCTTCCATCTTTTAGAATGGGTTGCAGGTTTCGGTTCATTAATATGCAAATCCCAGAACAACTTTTAAGTCACATTCTCGAGATAACTCAAGGTTTTATAGAAGAAAAAGTGTCATCTCAGCTCAGACATTATCAGACAAAGTTATCTTGAGACTGACTTAAATTAAAAGTATTAATGAGATGAAACCTGCAACCCACCCTAAAGCATGAAAGACTTAACAATCAAGGTTTCTTCAATATATCATTTCAGCTGCATGATATGCTATAAATTCTGTCTCTTATGGCCCTGCTCTACAACTACCTAATGAAGGAGCACCACATCAAAAAGCTAGTGCTTCCAAATAAACCTGTTGAACTATAACCTGGTGTTGTGTGATTTTTTAACTTTGTACAGAAATTGATGATGTTCTGGTGATGAGAAAGGAAGCATAGTGTCAGGTATAGACAGCAAGGATTGAGTGAATCCTTAGAGTATAACGGTAGAAGGAATATGCTTAAAGTGAAATCAGGAGGGCAAAATGGCGTCGAGATAGCTTTGGCAAATAAGGTTAAGCAGAATCCAAAGGGTTTCTACATATACATTAAGGACAAAAGAATAACTAGGGAAAGAATAAGGCCCCTCAAAGATCAGCAAGGCAGCCTATGTCTGGGAACTGCAGAAGATGAGTAAGATACTAAACGAGTATTTTGCATCAGTGCTTACCATGTAGAAAGACATGGGGAAGTAAATAGTGATATGTTGAAACGTGTCCACATTACAGAGGTGGTGGTGCTGCTGGATGTCTTAGGATGCATAAAGGTGAATAAATCACCTAGACCTGACCAGGTGTACCCTAGAACTCTGTGGGAAGATAGGGAAGCGATTGCTGGGCTCCTTGCTGAGATATTTGTATCATCGATACCCACAAGTGAGGTGCTAAAAGATGGGACGTTGGCTAACATGGTGTCATTATTTAAGAAAAGTGGTAAGGAAAAGCCAGGGAACTCTAGACCGGTGAACTTGACATCATTGGTGGCAAGTTGTTGGAAGGGATTCTGAGGGATAGGATTTACATATATTTGGAAAGGCAAGGACTGATGAGGGATAGTCATAGCTTTGCTCGTCAGAACAAGTATCTTATTAATTTGATTGAGTTTCTTTGAAGAAGTGGCGAAGAGGATTGAAGAAAGCAGAGTGTTGGACATTGTCTATATGGATTTCATGATGTGGAGGAACTGGCGTTGGACTAGGGTGGACAAAGTTAAAAATCACACAACACTAGGTTATAGTCCAACAGGTTTAATTGGAAACACTACCTGAAGGACCAGGGCTCCGAAAGCTTGTAGACTGGTTAAGATGATTATATCACATGGAATACCGGAAGTAGTAGCCATTTCGATACAAAATTGGCTCAAAAATAAGAGACACAGGGTGGTGGTGGTGTTCTGATTTTTGGACTGGAGGCCTGTGACCAGCATGGATTGGTGCTGGGTCCACTGCTTTTTGTCACCTATAAAAATGGTTTGGATGTGAAGATAGGAGTTGTGGTTAGTAAATTTGCAGATGACACCAAAATCGGAAGTGTAGTGTACAGCCAAGAAGTTTAACTCAGTGGGCGGCACGGTGACACAGTGGTTAGCACTGCTGCCTCACAGCGCCTACGACCCGGGTTCAATTCCCGACTCAGGTGACTGACTGTGTGGAGTTTGCATGTTCTCCCCGTGTCTGCGTGGGTTTCCTCTGGGTGCTCCGGTTTCCTCCCACAGTCCAAAGATGTGCGGGTCAGGTGAATTGGCCATGCTAAATTGCCCGTAGTGTTAGGTTAGGGGTATGGGTGTGTTGCGCTTCGGCGGGTCAGTGTGGACTTGTTGGGCTGAAGGGCCTGTTTCCACACTCAGTAATCTACAACTGGACCTTGATCAGATGAGCCAATGGGCCGAGTGGCAGATGGAATTAAATCTAGATAAGCATGAGGTGCTACATTTTGGTAAGGCAAATCAAAACTGAGCTTTTTATTAAGTGCATAACGTCTTGGGGAGTATTGCCAAACAATGAGACCTTGAAGTGCAGGCTCATAGTTCCTTGAAAGACAGGTATACAGTGTAGTGAAGAAAGTGTTTGGTATGCTTGCATTTATTCGTCAGTGCTTTAAGTATATTGAAAGAAGAGTGGTCACAATGGATACAAAAATCAGCAGAAGATAGAGGAATGGCAAATGGCTGTCTTCTTGGACGAGAGAACAAATTATTGTAGTGTTCCCTAAGAGTTACTATCAGAACAATTGATTTTCTTCATTTATATTAACAATAAAGTATTGAGTACCTAGTGGCAAATCTGACCCTCATGCTCAGAATAGAGGTGTGCAGTAAGCAGCAGACTGTGATTGACCATGACAATGGACTCCGCTGAGTCTGCACGGCTCTCCTAGAGTGATACAACATTAGTGTTTATCAATCTATTTGCTTACATTTCATGCAACTGTCATTAACTGCTTCCTGTGCACAATGTGTACACGTGCCTGCATTGTGCACAAAAGTCGGCCAGATACCCTGTTGCCCATTAGGTTGGCAATTGGTTCATCTTAATAGCTCAAATACAGCTGGCACTGTGAACTACTGCAGATTGAAGTCAGCATTCCTGAGGTCAGGATATTAGACACTGGCCAGATAATTGCTCCTTATGGAATCACATTAGCTGAATGTTGAGGAGAGTAGAATATTTTCTGATTATGGTTCATTTCAGAGTTCACATGCAGTGCTTGCAAGGCAACGTATTATAGTTAATAACATTCTACACAATTTAAATAAAGCCTGCAGTCCTCACGAAGCTACTTTTTCACCCTTTTTCTTCTGTGGTGGGGTGAAATATTGCAAATATCAACTATTTAGGCAAAAAGGAACAAAACGCTTTAACCTTTTACATGTTCAAAATCCCTGCCAATGCAATCTTTGCGCTATCCTGAATTTCCTCAGGCTGCACATTTTAGTGAACACCTCCTTATTGAAGCAGGATCTAAAGCTGTTCCGCATTGGGGCAGATATATGAGAATTACTCTCTCAATACTACGGCTTCCTCTGAGAATCCCACTACCTCCTTTTTGAACTACTTATCCTGCTCTGCTGACTGTTGCAGTAATACATTAGACTAAGAGAAATATTAACTGCTCCATGAGTTTTGTCCAGAGTCCTAGAAGTCAAGACAAAGATCTTCACCACTTGTGACTCTACTCTTTAATAACTTTGGTAACTTTAATAACAGCATAGAACAACAAATTAAGGCCAGTAGAAACCAAACGAGAAAGTGATGGTTGATTATCGCTTTAAATCGCTCTGGAAGAGAATTCCTGCTGGTTTTGGTCATGTGTTTAGCTGTCAAGGTTAAGATGGCGCATTTGCTGGAACACTGATTTCTAAACTGGCAGCATTGGCATTCAATTAGCAGCCATGACCAGAAGTATTCATCCATATTTAGAACATAGAACAGTACAGCACAGAACAGGCCCTTCAGCCCACGATGTTGTGCCGACCATTGATCCTCATGCGAGGTAAACCTAATGTACGAATCCTGTGACCATATGCATGTCCAGTAGTCTCTTAAATATCCCAAATGACCTCGCTTCCACAACTGCTGCTGGCAACTCATTCCATGCTCTCACAACTCTGTGTAAAGAACCCACCTCTGACATCCCCTCTATACTTTCCACCAAACAGCTTAAAATATGACCCCTCATGTTAACTATTTCTGCCCTGGGAAAACGTTTCTGGCTATCAACTCAATGCCTCTCATTATCTTGTATACCTCAATTAGGTCCCCTCTCTTCCTTTTTGTCAACGAAAAAAGTCCAAGCTCAGTCAACCTCTCTTCGTAAGATAAGCCCTCCATTCCAGGCAGCATCCTGGTAAACCTCCTCTGAACCCTCTCCAAAGCATCCACATCTTTCTTATAGTAGGGCAACCAGAACTGGACGCAGTATTCCAAGTGCGGTCTAACCAAAGTTTTATAGAGCTGCAACAAGATCTTATGGCTCTTAAACTCAATGCTCCTGTTAATGAAAGCCAAAACACCATATGCTTTCTTAACAACCCTGTCCACCTGGGTGGCAATTTTAAGGGATCTATGTACCTGCACACCAAGATCCCTCTGTTCCTCCACACTGCCAAGAATCCTGTCTTTAATCCTGCACTCAACTTTCAAATTCGACCTTCCAAACTGCATCACTTCACATTTATCCAGGTTGAACTCCATCTGCCACCTCTCAGCCCATCTCTGCATCCTGTCAATGTCACGCTGCAGCCTACAACAGTCCTCTAAATTGTCAACGACACCTCTAACCTTTGTGTCGTCTGCAAACTTGCTAACCCATCCTTCAATCTCCTCATCCAAGTCATTAATAAATATTACAAAGAGTAGAGGCCCAAGAACAGAGCCCTTAGAACACCACTCACCACCGACTTTCAGGCAGAATATTTTCCTACCACTACCACTCGCTGTCTTCTGTCGACCAGCCAATTCTGTATCCAGACAGTTAAATTTCCCTGTATCTCATTCCTCCTAACCTTCTGAACGAGCCTACCATGGGGAACCTTATCAAATGCCTTACTGAAGTCCGCATACACCACATCCACCACTCGACCCTCATCAACTTGTCTAGTAACATCCTCAAAGAACTCAATAAGATTTGTGAGGCATGACCTGCCCCTCACAAAGCCGTGCTGACTGCCTTTAATCAAGCCATGCTCTTCCAGATGGTCATAAATCTGATCCCTCAGAATCCTTTCTAACATCTTGTAGGTGGCACAGTGGTTAGCACTGCTGCCTCAACGCCAGAGACCCGGGTTCATTTCCTGTCTCAGGTGACTGACTGTGGAGTTTGCACATTCGCCCAGTGCATGCGTGGGTTGCCTCCGGGTGCTCCGGTTTCCTCCCACCGTCCAAAAATGTGCAGGTTAGGTGAATTGGCCATGCTAAATTGCCCTTAGTGTTAGGTGCAGGGGTAAATGTAGGGGAAATGGGTCTGGGTGGGTTGCGCTTCAGTGGGTCGGTGTGGACTTGTTGGGCCAAAGGGCCTGTTTCCACACTGTAAGTAATCTAAACCTTGCAGACGACAGAAACCAAAAATGAAAGATGGGCTCTGCAAGATGAAGATGTGTGACTGAAATAAAGGCTAGCTCCCAGCATGTTAGAATATTTTACATCTTTTATACAAAATTACTGCTCACCAATTTATAAGTGATTTTCTCTCTGTTTTTAAGCTTAAGAATACTTTTGTGAAAAGTAGAATCAAAAATTTGTTTTATTAATTTGCCACAATGAGAATTGATTCATATAGAGTTTTCTTGAACAATTCAAGATTCTTAAACATATTCAGTTTGAAAGATCTGTCAAATTTATGGCTTTACCATCAAGACTGAATAGCCAAGAAACTGTTCTAGTCTTTTGAAACAATATAACAATTTTGTAATATTCTTTGGTCTGTCACGTTCACTCATTATTGTAATAAATATGGTCTTTTCATGGACATCATCTAGTCCTCTTATCATGTATCCCTTGATTCCTTCCTCTTTGGAACATAAAAAATTTGAGATACAATTGAGTATGCAAATTTTGCAAATTATTCACATAATTCTATAATTCAGGAATGCAAAGGCTATGGCCAAACTACCTACATGACAACATCAGTTGCCTCAGCATTCCCAACCTTGAAGGAGGGGAAATAAAAATCATCATCTTCATACAAATTAGATCATCCTTCAAAAAGGCGATTATCTACTTCTAGGTTCTTGAAAATATGTAGTAGAGTGTAAGTTTATTCATTGTGTAGGAAGTCAGAAGGGAAGAGTACTTAATAAAAGACAGAACTGCAGATGCTGGAGAACTGAAACAAACAAAAACAATATTTCTGGAGAAACTCAGATCTGCCAGTATTTGTGGACGAAAACAGAGCTAACACTGAGTCCCTATCTTTGAAACTTACATACAAGGAATGAGACAAAATTGGGTATGCTTCTAGAAAGAGGGAAGGAATTAAGGGATACATGATACGAGGACGAAATGAAATTCAAAAAGAGACTACATGTACTTTTTATGAGTTAACATAATATTATTTGGTCTGCTATGTTAACATCATGCTCAGAAGTGCCTTCTGCAGGGTCACAGGACTCAAAACTTTAACTGTTTTCTTTCCACAGATGCTACAAGACTGACCCAGTGTCTTAAGGGAAAAAATGTTTGAACAATTTTTCTGTACATAAATGATTTTTAAAAACAAATCAAAATGATTAACCTGAATGATTTGGCCAATTCCCAGTGATACACAAATAAGTCAGGTCTCAGCTACCAAAATATACCCCTTCAATTATGTTACTTTTCAATCTTCTTACCTCTGGTTGAATCCTGGGCTTTCAGCCTGTGAAAATAAAAGAAAAGCTATAAAACTTGCATGACTCTGTTAACATTATTTCCATCACATAAATGGCAATCCAGAAGAAGTAAACATGAAAATAATTCAATGACTATTTTATGTTAATACCTGACAAAATGTTTATGCATCAAAAGAGCAACAAATTAAACTGACAAAATTAATTGCATTCCTGCATGACTGTACGTACCTTTATTTTATTTGGGATGATATTTTAAAAGGATTTTTTCTTAATGTTTCATCATGAAAACTTACTAAATTTAGTGTTCCTTTTGTTTTAAACAGTATTAAACAAATTCTAAACAAAAACAAGCAAATTGGTGGCATTTAGTTTCTACTGTAAGCTTAACAATTTAATGATTCACAGTCAGCAGTTGAGATTTATACGGAGTATACTTGTTCATCATTGATCAATTGCCACTTTTACAGGTTTACCATAGGGATACAATTAGACTTAGGCCAATATGGATTCTGGTTCATTTCCCTGCAACTACATCTGATGATGGAGCTCAAATATTCTGAGGATAGACCACATTTTGGGAAAGTTACTTCTTTAACTGGGGATGACCTTTTCTCTCAAGTGATTCATTACATACATCTTTAAAAATTAAAACTCATACACTAGATTAACAGTGATATCAAAAATATCAATAACTCTTATTTGTTTACTATTTTAAATCTGGAAATGATTACAAGGAATCTTTTTATTTTACAAATCAGTCTTTTGCCAAAGTGTTTTTTTTTCATTAATGAGATGTAGATATTAGTGACAAGCATTTACTGCCCATCATAGTAGTTTTTGAGCAGTTGATAGTAAGACACCTGGAAGCCACGTACTGTAGGTACACAGCAATGCTATTAAGGATTTCATTCCAGGATTTTGACCCAGCAGAAGACAAAGAAATAGAAATATACTTCCAAGTCAGGATAACATGCGACTCTAAAGCAAACCTGTGGTATTCCCATCTGCTGCCTTAGTTCTAAAATTGTAACTACTCATATCAAACGTTTGGTAAAAATAGTTAATGGCATTAACACAATAGTTTTACTTCAACTAAATAAATGAATAAAGATCATGGACATAGCTCACAATGCTAAGAAACATGTGGTGTCACTGGCATTCTAATTCATGTAGCAATATCAACGCTCAGTATCAGTAATTCTTAATTTTAACTTAAATTATCAGTACAATGAAACAGGGTAGTTTCAACATATTTGAGTTTGAGCCTGACATTTTTCCAACTTTCACTGCAAGGCAGTTTGTTAGTTTTAATTTGATCATTTTCACTTACCACTGACATGCATTAGTTTTAAAGTGGAAACGAATATCTTAAGTATTTCGTTACATCAAAAAAAACTTGAAGAACTACATTCATACACTTGATAACTGCTATAACAACCTGTTTTCGCTCAGGCAAAATGTTGCTTGGTTCTGGAAGTTCCAAGAACAATAATTGATACATTTTGGCAGATTTTTTTATGCATCACTTTAACAACAACGGTCAAATGTTTAAAATTATACCTCTGCAAGTTTTTCTATTAGGCTCACTCTTTCTTAAGCATTATTCTGCAAACAAAATATCCAAGAAACACCACAAGAAAATTGGGTTGGGATATCTGGTCCGCATGGACAGGTTAGACCGAAGGGTTTGTTTCCATGCTGTACATCTCTATGACTCTATAAGAGAATACAGTTCTTTACCATTTCTGCCCAACACATTCGTCATATTTCATATTACCATCAATTACGCTGCACATCCAAAAAAAACAGCCCCCTTACGTTTAAATATTTTGGAATGTCTTTATTGTTTGTCACTTCTGATGTTTTATTGCCTTGCAACCAAAATAGGTTTATCTACACTATAAATCATGCACATTTACTTGCAGTCGAAAAATGTAGAATAGAACTTCTCAAAAAGACAGTACATTTTAAGAAATATTTTGTAAGACAGCAAGAACACTTTATTATGTTACAGGGAAAGAAGAATACAAAATTCTTCTCATTTATCTTGCAAAATCCAAGAATGGATTAAAAAGTCCTTGAACTTATTGTTTGAAAAGATATGATAGGTAAAATACTGATGTTAATCATGAACAATATACAAAGACAATAGAAATCCCTGGACAGCTTCAGGTTCAGCCATTTTGTCTAGCGTCAGTTGTAGCAATTAGATATGTTCAATGGTGATCTCAGAGTCTGCTGGGAACACAGCTGTGATATAGTTAACAGTAATAGTCACTAAGTGCACTTTGACAGATTCCCAAGGGGAATGGATTTAAACATACCTCATCACTCTCCACCAAATTCTCAAACTGTAAATAAAAAGCAGAGTGTGGTTAATTTTAAGTTCGCATCATATATCACAATGAGATGGTTCTTCCACATTAATAGATGGAATTAAGTGAGAAAGACAGATGTCAATTTAGTACAAGAGAACCATAAGCTAACAATGATAGCCACGCCAAATTCTTCCAATTTCAGAGAAAGAATACTATTGCAAGTATTCCTTGCAGAAATTGGTCTGATCACTCCACGCTCCTGCCTGCCCCTAATAACCTTATGTCCCCTCATTTATCAAGAATCTAATTGGTCTTAAAAATAATCAAACACTCTCCTAATACTGCCTTTTCAGAAACAGGATCCCAGGGACACTCAATAAAGAGACTAAGGGTTGACAATTGAAATCATAATATTCCACCATATTAAGAATCAAATGTGCGTCAATTTTCCCCACAGCAACAGAAACATCTATCTGCATAGAGACAGCCATTAATAATACCTGTCAACAGCGACCTCTAGTGAAAGAGCTCCATATTAATTTAGATTTTACTCTGTCAGATTTCTGACAAGCAGAAACTGCTGCTACAATGCACCAACAGCTACTGAACAAATGTGGAGGATGACTGCCATGCTCTTACGCAGTAGTCAAGATGACAGCAACAATATAGTCACATTGCATGATGAGTTGTGCTACTTAGTTGCCAATCATAAGAAGTCTAACGAGATAAATCCTTGCCAACACTAGCCTAATGATTAGCTAGTTATTAACCATTTTTTGGGCACAGGAGCAATAAAGGGCATAAGCAGACTCTCTATGGACTTGAAGTGATTTCACAATGACATCATATGAACATTGAAATCAAGTCAAAGTCAATCTGCAGACTGGATAATCCAATAACTGAACCAGGCAGGTCTTAATACTATTGGGAACAGTCAGTCAATGAGCGAGCAATCAGTGGGAGTCATTAATCACGTATGTTAGTACATGCCAGTCTCTCGGCTTCTTAGGACTCTGCATTAAATAAGCCTGTAAACAAATAGCTTAAAAAGTGTAGGGCAGTCCTTACTGGATCAGCAATGCTGGATGCTAGTACACAGCAGTTTCATTTTGAATATGGCAAAATTGAGCAAAATGTTTTTTCCTATACAATAAATTCTATAAAAATTAGAGTTCAAGTATCAGAAGTCTAAAAGTATATTGTAGCCCTCCAACTGGCAATGATACTTAAAATGCATCTTTTTGGTATTCAACATAGCATACTAGGAGGGTGTTTCTGAAGGATTCAAGTACAGATACAAGGAAATGCCTAGTACATATATCTGTACTGATTAATGTAGTTAACTATTTGGCTGATCTAGCATAGACTGTATACAATCCTTAAGCTTCTCATAATTGATAAACAGCAACAAATTGAAAGGCAGCAACTTGGTAATGAACATTAATCGGAGGTGGTTCATGATCACAGTAACAAAATATAGGCAGTCGATGATTTGTGGCAATTTTCTGATAGTTTTTGGAGCTGTTAAGCAGCAGTTAGATATATTAGTTAATTGAAATAAGAAAGTATATAACCATAACAAATGGAGATGGCCTACACCAGAGGTCAACAGATTGCTGAGGCAGGGAGCGTTGCTCTTGTTCAAGTTGCGAAGCAGCATCTTGCTCTCGAGTCAAGTGTTAGAGAACTCTCCCCTTGGTTTTCCAGCTCCTCTTTGGGTGCACCTTTCATTTGGAGAAGACAGCTCTTTGAGGACCCTGCCTGATGAGGACTGCTACTGATGAGATCTGCCTGATAACTACTGAAAATTGATGGGAACTGCCCGATGACCACTCACTCTGCCCTGAACACTTGCTGTTATATTTCTAGAGGTATGTAATTTGTTGTATCAGCAATTGTCTTAACGTTTTGGCCAATGAACATGGGATAGATACTCAGGACATTAGATGACCATTGTCCCGTTCCCAGCTCCATTTGAAGACTAGCTTTTATTCCTTCTAAGAACAAAATTTATGTTCATAACGAATATACTGACAATTGGGTACATTTGGCATCAGATAAATTGTTAACACTAGCTCAACGCACATCATGACCTCATTGCAAAATAAAAGGTAAGAATTGCATGAAATAATGTTAGAACTTTGGAAAGTTAATTACTACTGTAATAGTTGTTAAATTTCATGCTGCAGAGTAAATGCTAGGAAAATTTAATTAAGCATGAATTGGATAAAATACCAAGTGCACTAACATGCAAGAATTTATTCATATTTGCAACCACATACAAGTTTATCGCAGATATTTCCCTTCACTCGTATCCTCCTCTTTCCATTGTCTTCTCACACCTCCAAAAATGTGATATAAAGTCAGAGGCTTATATGTTGCACATTGTATGACATGAATGAGCAAAGTTAGCAAAACTTTTCATTGCTAGTCAGCATAAGTCTTGCTGAAAGCTGTTGACAATCAAAGATGCATTCTATTGTGGAACTTGAACAAACCCTTTTTATGAACGTAACAGCGAGGATCAGACATCCTGATCAGCAGAGACTGCTCTGCCATTCAATACAATCATGGCTAATCTTCAGTTTCAACTCCACTTTTCTGCTGGCTACCCATTTCTCTCAATTCCTTGAGAAATCAAAAATCAATCTCAATGTTCAATACATTCAACAATGTAGACTCCACAGCCCTCTTGGGTAAGTATTATCAAGTATGCGTGACTGGCAGTCCCACATGATTGGCTCCTTATCCTGATACTATGCCCTTGCATTCTAGGTACACCAATTGGGGAAACAATCTCTGTGCCAAGTTGCCAAACACTTCAGAACCAAACATGTTTCTATGAGATCACCTTCCACTTTTCTGAATGCCAGAGGCTACAGAGTGTAATTTACTCAGCTTCTCATCACACATACAACCAAGTTTGCACAGGAACCAATCTGGTGAGCTAATACTGTACTGCCTCTTCCTTGGGTATGGAGGTCAAAAAGGCACACAATACTCGAGGCATGAATCATCAAAGCCCTTTACAAATGCATCCAAAATAGGTCAACCATGATTACCTTTTCATAAAACCATGCTGACAATATCTGATCACAACATGGGTTAAGTGCTTTAGAAGGACTCCCCTAAAAATAGATTCCAGTATTTTTGTGAAATTAATTGGTCTGTAATTATCTTTTTTTACATCTCTTGCTCACCTTTCTTGAACAACAGAATTAACTTGCAACCAATCTAGGCAATATTGGAAAATTATCTCCAGCATGTTCATTACCTCTACAGTCACCCGTAAGGAACTTCATATCTAGGCCATCATTTTTGGAGGGTGAGTCAGCTTTTAGTACCTCAAACCTAATGCCTTTTCTCTTCTGGATGTTAATTAGACCATAAGATATAAAAACAGAATTAGGCCAATCAGCCCATCAAGTTTGCTCTGCTACTCAATCACACCTGATATATTTTTCAACTTCATTTTCCTGCCTTCTCCCTGTAACCTTTGACCCCCTTGCTAATCAAGAACTCATCTGTCTTAAATAGCGACTTAGTCTTCATAGCTTTCTGTTGCAATGAATTCTGTAGGTTCACTATTTTTTGGTTGAAGAAATTACTCCCATCTCAGTTTGTGTTCTTCACTGTCTCTCAATGCAATTTGTATACTCTGTGAAAATACAAAATATTTCTTCAATGTCTCTTGCCATTTCCTCATTCCCCTCGGATTTTTTTCCCCTGTACGTCTGTCTGAGGATTCAATGTTTACTTTACCCACTTTATTTCTTTTCAACATATTTATAAAAGCTCTGAAAGTCTATTATTATATCCCCGACTGGTTTATTTTTATTTTTTCTCTTTGTAATCAACACTTGGATCTCCCTTCAGAGGCCAGAAAAAAATCCCTTGATAGGCTCTAAATGTTTTCAAACAAAAACTAGAAACATTTTACTGTGATTTAACAGAAAATCAGATTTAGCGTAGGGTGAGCCTGACCCAAATTGTATGTAATACATGGGTCACTACTGATCATTCACCAACAACTGTACTCTAATGGAAAACCATTTGTTTTGTTCTGGCAAGGGAGAAAATGTTAAAATTATGCCAATATACTTCACGTTTTATGATCAGCAGTTAGGTTCAAGAAGAACTGGACAGAATCAGAGACTATTCCTCCATACAACAATACTTAATCTTGTAACAGAGTACACTAGAGTGTGCAGACAAGAGTTGCACCCATGAACTGAATACTTTATGAATAATTTGGCATGTAGAAATACTAATTTTCTCACTCCAAAGGTAACATCAAATGATGAAGTAATACCATCTTCTACTAGCATATTCAACTGAAAAATCTTGTGCGCACTTTTTTTACAAAACTTTATTCATTCGTTCACTTTAGTCAGAGTATTACAGTAACAAGTGTGCAAGTCAGGTGATGTATAATCAACACTGTACTACGTACCTCTATAGTGAAGTGTTCTCCAATAGAACTTGTTCTAAAATACTTTGATCTAAAGAAAACAAAAGATTTTATTGAGTTTGCTTGATAAGCAGACAATACTTCAGAAAGTAACCTAGCAACCACACAGCAGTGAATGTTGTAACTTGTACAGTATAAAAACAAAACAAGAAAGATCAGTCTAGAATTATGGGTTCAGTAAAATGCAAGAATGCATAGTTATTTCTTTGGACTGATGCATTGTCCAACAGTACCTGTTTACTTTTACTTTACAAATAACTAAATTTTACTTGCTAGACATGTGTCACCATTGGGCTCATTTACCAAAGGGAAAAATAACAAAATTATATTTTTAACATTAACATGCTTTAAAACTGTAACAATCTTTCTTCACCACTATCACAGCAAACATAATCATAATCATCAACATTTAGCCTTGGCACACTGCACACCTAGTCATATTCTCAACAACACCTCATGATTTCATTGCGCTTATGTGGAAAATATGTTTCACAGAGGGATAATTAAAAAAAGAATGAATATTGAGTCAAGGAAAGAAATATTAGGAGGGGTAACTAAATTTTTGGTAAGATTTCAGGATACAAAGCAAGTGAACAGGCTGAACTATTTAGGGACTAAATGCCAGAGGATCACCACTCCCACACTGGAATTATAACAGTATAATTGTAACAAAGCAGACAGCTAGAAATCACAGGATACTGGAAACCTGCACTTTACCATGACAAAGTTCTTGCTTGTGTTGATTGATGATTCAATGAAATTTAATGTTTTACTTATCAGCCATTTTTACAACTATTTCAAGTTGAACATTTTTTCCAGCTAAATTGAAGAATTGAAGTTGAGATTATTAAAATGGAAGAAGTGTTGTGAGCCTTAAAAGGTATTAAGATAGATAAATCCCTGGGTTCTGATGGGATCTATCCCAGAATATTGAGTTAGGCTATAGAACAAATTGGAGCATGAACAGATATCTTTGTACCCTCTCTGGCTATAGGCGAGGTCCCAGAACACTAGAGAATAGCCAATGTTGTACCATTGTTTAAAAAGGGTAACAGGGACAATCGAGGAAATTACAGGTCTGTGAGCCTCATGTCAGTGGTAAAAAAAATTACTGGAAAATAATCTCGGGGCGAAATCTCTTAGCAGCAAATGTATTTATTAGTGATAGACAGCATAGCTTTGTTCGGGGAGGTTGTGTCTCATTAACTTGATTGAATATTTTGAGAAGGTAACAAAGATAATAGATAAGAGGAAAGCGGTTGACGTTGTCTCCATGGACTTCAGTAAAACTTTTGACAAGGTTCGTCATGGCAGACTGGCACAAAAGGTGAAGTCATATAGTATTGGGGTGAGCTGGCAAGATGAATACAAAATTAGCTTAGTCACAGGAGACAGAGGGTAGCAGTGGAAGGATGCTTTTCAAAATGGAGGGTTGTTACTAGTGGTGCTCCACAGGGATCAGTGCTGGGACCTCTCTGTTCGAGTTCTACTTAAATGATTTGGAAGAAAACATAACATAACTAGTCTGATTAGTAAATTTGTGGATAATACAAAGATTAGCGGAGTTGCGAATAGTGAGGAGGATTGTTAGAGGATAAATGGCAGATGGCGTTTAATCCAGACAAATGTGAGGTGATGCATCTTGAAGGTCAAGTACAGCAAGTTATACAATAATGGCAGAACCCTTAGGAGTACTGATATGCAGAGGGATCCAATTGTGCAGGTCCTCAGATCACTGAAGGTAGTAACGCACGTTGATAAGGTAGATAAAAAAGGCTATGGCATCTTGTCTTCATTGGTAGGGCATTGAGTATAAGGATAAACAAGTTATACTGCAGCTCTATTGAACTTTAGTTAGGCCACACTTGGAATATTGCATACAGTTCTGGTCACCACATTACCAGAAGGATGTGGATGCTTTGGAGAGGGTACAAAAAAGGTTTACAAGGATGTTGCCTGGTGTGGGGAATTTCACTATAAAGAAAGTTTGGAAAAACTGGTTTTGTTTTTACTGGAATGTAGGAGGTTGAGGGATGACCTGACAGAAGTTTAAGAGACTGTGAATGATATGGATAGAGTGGAAAGTGAGGCTTTTTCCCAGGGGTGCAGGGGACAATTACTAGGGGACACAGATACAAGGTGTGGGGGGGTTAAAAGAGATGTTTGAGGCAAAGTTTTTCACACAAATGGTGGTGACTGCCTCAAATGCACTGCCAGGTGGTGGAAGGAGACAATAGCAGCATTCAAAAAAATACCTGGACAGGTACATATACAAGAGAGAATAGACAGATATGGATCCTGTAAGTAAAGACAATTTTAGCACGGAAGAGCAAAATATGCCACTGCAGGCTTGGAGGCTGAAGGGCCTATTCCTGTGCTGTATTGTCCTTTGTATTATGATCAGCTGCTAACCACTACAAATTTGAATTCCAGATATTGTTACAAAGAATAAGGCATCAGGTCTTTAACTGCACAGGGAACCTTTTCCTAATGACAATCATACTGTATAGGGTTCTTTGAATGTCATGCTTAAGTACAGTTGGGTGCCCTTCCATCTTCCAAGATGCATAATTAAGAAAGCTGCAAGGCTTCACAAGGGCATCGGCTGGAGTCAGATTCAAAATCAGAAAATGGCAGCAAAGAGTCAGTAACATTGTGGTCTTTGCATTCCGGTATGGTAGCTACTTTCAAGACTTTGAAGAATCAAGTCAACATTGTCCTGACATTTACGATTTAAAGGGACTAACAGTGCAGGCTGTTAGTTGTTCATAATTTGCCAGCATCCACAGTTTGTATCAGTCACATGCTTATTTAGGACTGTTAAATTAGTATCCTTTTAGTTTGCAAATGTCTGTTTCCCTATAAATCATTGAGCTTTAGACAAAATAGTAGATGTTAACCTGAGGTCTATAGTTCTGCAGATCGCACTTCCACCTCTGAAGCCAAAAGCTCCAGGTTCCAATCCCACTCGATGACATGTTGGCATGGAAGTACAGGAAAAAGTTCAAACATGCTGATTCCCTTTCCAACTATTGTCTTATTATTATTTCTCAAGGGAAAAGGAGTGAAGCTACAAAAAACTAATTTAAGGAAGATTGTCTCAAGAGGTCACCAGTTTACCATGTCCAAAAGAATTCAACTACGCCCTTGTCAAATATCAAAGCCCCCAACCACCTTTTAGTGAATATGGAATCTTTACTCTAGCTATTTTGGCTGCTGTCAGATGAAAATAAACAGCTAAGCTTCCTGACCATACTTTATTATGGGACCTTGGCTGGAATTTGGTGTAAGCAGAATGCAGAACAGGTTTTAATTTTTAGATGATGCCTTCAGGCTACAGAAGAAGCAATACTGCTATCCCTGATTGCTTTTATACACTGTTGGAATGTGGATATGCAGTTAATAACTGAGAACTGGCTCCAACTGTGGCAGCCTTCAAGCTAAAATTGACATCTAGAGATATTGCTTAAACATCACATCTTCGAAGTTATTCAGCCATTCCTCCCATAGCCCAGGTTTTTTTTTTGTGGTCCATTCATCCAGAATATAAAAAGGATTTCAACAAGTAAAAACATACAAGCTTTACTGTTTATATTAACTTGCACCCCTCTCCAAATTGCAGTCTCAATCAGATTGCTTTATTTTAAAAGAAGGCCTAGAAAGTTAAATGCTTACATTAACCTTTAAATGAATTCTTCCAGAACACCAGTGTTATTGTTTTCCTATGGTATGACTTATGGATTGACTTACCACCATCATGCACCCCCCACTAAAGGCACTGTCTGGCAAAATAATGGAGTTGGGCTGCTTGATCAAATGGCTAGAAGTGTTAATCAATTTTGCCACTGAGCCAATTTCCACTGAAAGCAGAAATTATTGGAAATGTTGAGCAGTTCAGGCAACATCTGAGAAAATAGCAATCAATATTTCAGGCAATGACTCATGATGATGCAGTGGGCATTGTGCGAGGCATAATGATTAGCAATGACATTTTCCAGATCATGCATCCTACCATCATTAGTTAAAAATTTGGGGATAGTCACTGATAATTGTATTGTTTAGCTCGAGATGCAACTTCTCAGATAACAAAGCAGTCTGTACCCATGTGATATGATGGGAATATCATCCAATATTTAACTAATAAACAGCAAATAACATTCACTCCACACAATACAAAGCACGGTCACCTTCAACAAGACAAATCTCTAAACCTTCCCCAACCCGTTAGGAAATTCATAGATAGAAACAAAGTTAACGTTTCATTATGACCAATTTTAAATTGAAATTAGAAAAAGAAATAGTGCCAACAGATACCCGGTCTTGGCTGTCACCACAGGGGTAAAGAGGAGATGAAAGATCTTGGTATGAAGGTCCATCAGTTGCAAAATGTGCAAACCTCCAAAACTGAAGCAAGTTAAAGATGGGACAAAACATTACAGATTTCCTCTCAATAAGTGATCCAGAGATGGCCTGATAAGATATAGCAAATAGACAGCAATAGAAATAAGTCAATACTGTCATATCAACTATGCCAACTCACTAGAAGTGAAAATGAATACATCTGCGGGAAGTGTCACCTGAGCTCCAGGTTTCAGAATCTGATTGGTGACAGGAATCACTGCTGTGCATCTGCAAGATGGAGTTCTACCTGGACAGTAGATGTGGGGATGGTCATATTGCAGGTTAGAGGTGCCCAAGCAGTGAGGGTGAGAGAATACCAAACAGACTGCAAAAACTAGGAAGGCAGAACAAGAATCCCCTGCAAATATTTTAGCTTCAGATTCCATAAATCTGCCTGCTGCTCAGAGTTGTTACAGCTGTACAAAGTAAGCATCAATATCATTTGCCATATCAATGTACTCTAATAGATTTTCAGGTTGAATTTCATGTGGTCTTCAACTTTCTGCTCATCTGCTGTGATTTTTTTTTAGTTGATGGACCAAGTCACAATAAATCAACTGGTATAACAAAGAATGAAAAGGATGCACATCCCAACAGCACTTTTCATGAATGATGTCTTGCAGCATCACAGGACAAGTACGTACTTTAAAAGTGCAGTCAGTGCTTTAACGTTCAGAGAAACCGAAATAAGCAAGTGACCAGGTAATTTGTTTTTGGTGAAGCCAATTGTTGCCAGGAATTATTGTTGAGGATTGATTACAACTTTCAAGGAGGCATTCCACACCTTGTTATGTCATATCTTAAAGATGACACCCCCTCTCAATACTACTGTGTACCATCAGATGATATGCTCAAGATTCAGCAGTGAGACTCGAATTCAAATCTAACTCAAAAGAGAGAACAGTATCATAACTGTAAAACAACTTATAGTATACAGGCGATAACTTGGGGTTGAGTATGAGTATCCTTCATAAGGGCATCTATTCATGGGTTTTCAGATGGTAGAAGAGGTCAATCCAGGATCCACAGATTCTATTGCAATGTGGGCATTGGTGGGTAGGAATGCTGTTCAGCGGCATAGCAGAGACTGTTTTCACACTGCATGGCTACTTGCTGGATGATGTTTCTCCACTGATTCCAGTTTAGAGCCATGTACTCCTAGTTGTTGATGTGGAGATGGAATTTCGAGGTTGGTCCAGATGTTATCTTTGAAGCTTTACTTTTAGCCAACAGGGGCACGCTGACTTTCCTTCAGCTGAGAGTATGTAATCTGTTTTGGGAGGCACGAGTTGAGCATTCAGATGACATGACTGGTCCATCCATGTTGCTGTTGAATTATGGTAATGGTGATGCTACCTATGTTGGCCTCCTCCATGACTCTGGAGTGAGTTTGCTGGTCTTCCCAGGTGACATGCAGAATTTTTCATAGGATCTTTGGTGGCGTTGCTCGAGTGTTTTAAAATGCCTGTTGGAGGTAGTTCACGTTTCAGTTCCATAAAGCAGTATGGAGAGGAAATTTAGTCTGGGCCTGCAAATCATCTTCAAACAACCCCGCTTCTGAGTTGGGCATTGGCTGCACTGGCACAGCTCAGACAGTGCTGTGACTCTGCATCAATGATGGCCTTGGAGGAGCGACGGCTGCTGCGGTAAGGGAAGTGATCCACATTTTCAAGGGGATGGCTGTTGATCCTTATTGTATGAGGGGTGGAGGGGCTTTTGGGATTGATGGAGTGCTAGGTTTGTTTTAATGTTAAGGGCGAAACCTAGGAACTTATATGCCTTGGCAAAGACATCCAAGATGCTTTGCAGACCTTCCATAGATTGTGATGCAATGGCATTGTTGTCAGCACACTGAAGTGGAGACCATGCTCTTGAACCTATTAAAGTTGAACAGCCTGCCGTCCAAACTGTAAATGACTTGAATATCCTTGGGTAGGCTTTCGCCAGTGAGATGGCAGATGACGACAACGAAGATAGTGAAAATGGTGTGTGTGACGACGCAGCCCTGCTTGAACCCTTGTCTCCATGGTGAGGGGCGAGACTTCAATCCACAGAGGTTAGTCACTGTTGCAGATATGTCATCATGCAGCAGCCTCAACATCCTGATGAACTTATCACAGCAGCTGCATCACGATTGTTAACAGCCAGGTCTTCTGGCGGACACTATGTAAAGCCTTTGTTAGGTTGTTGAAGGACATGTAAAACAGTTGTTTGTGATCCTGACATGTTCCTTGTAATTGTGCGCATTCTATCAGATCGAATGAAATGGTTGGAATGGTAGAAGCAATGTTAGAAGTTAGAATTTATAAGAGCAAGAGGGTGTGATGGATGTCAGTTATAGGAAGGGGAAAAATTTGCAGGTACAGTCACATAGATGGATTAACTGAAGGAAAGGTAAGAGAGGTAGGCAGGTGTCTTCTGTGGCTGCCCTAATTTCAAACAAGTATGCTGTTTTGCAAAATATAGGGGGGTGATGGATTCTCAGGGGAACGTAGCATGAACAGCTAAGTTTCTTGTATCGAGACTAGCTCTAATGCGGTGAGGAGTATGTCGGGTTCCAAGAGATTGATTGTGTTAGGGGACTCTAGTCCGAGGCATAGACAGATGTTTCTGTGGCCAACAGCTAAAAATCATAATAGTGTGTTGCTTCCTTGGTGCCAGGATCAAGGAGGTCCCAGAGAGGAGGTAGAATACTCTCAAAAGGGGAAGAGGGCCGAGCAGGAGGTCATTACACATTGGATCTAACAGCACAGGAAGGGAATAGGTTGAGATTCTGAAGGGAGGAGAGAGAGAGTTAGGAACGAATTTGAAAATGGAGGTCCTCGAGAGTAGTAATATCTGGATTACTCCCATGATTACTCACTACAAGCTAGTAAGGGTAGGAATAGGAGGATAGAGCAGATAAATGCATAGCTGAGGAGTTGGTATATGGGAGAAGGATTCACATTTTTGGTTCATTGGAATCTCTTTTGAGGTAGAAGTGACCTGTACAAGAAGGATGGATTGCACCCAAATTGGAAGGGGACTAATATACTGGCAGGGGGATTTGCTAGAGCTGTTCGGGAGAATTTAAACTAGTAAGATGAAGGAGTGGGACCCAGGGAGATGGTGAGGAAATAGATCAATCTGAGACTGGTATAGTTGAGAAAAGAACTGAGCCAAACAATCAGGGCAGGCAGGAACAAAGAAAGATTGATAAAGTAATTATGTCAATGCAAGGGGCCTAATAGAGAAGGCAGACGAATTCAGGGCATGGTTAGGAACATGTGATGGGATGTCATAACAATAACAGAAACATGGCTCAGGTTTGGACAGGATTGGCAGCTTAATGTTCCAGGATAAAAATGCGACAGGGAGAACAGAAAGAGAGGATGGGGAAATGGCGTGGTTGATATGGGATAGCATTACAGCTGTATTGAGGGAGGATATTCCCGAAAATACATCCAGGGAAGTTATTTGGGTGGAACATAGAAATAAGAAAGAGATGATCACATTATTGGGATTTTATTATAGACCCCCTAATAGTCAGAGGGAAATTGAGAAATAAATTTGAAAGGACATCTCAGTATAACAGGGTGGTTATGGCAGGGGATTTTAACTTTCCAAACATAGACATGGACTACCATAGTGTTAAGGGTTTGGATGGAGAAGAATCTATTGAGCATGCACAAGAAACTTTTCTGATTCAGTATGTGGATGTACTGATGAGAAAAGGTTCAAAACCTGACCTACTCTTGGGAAGTAAGGCAGGGCAGGTGACTGAGGGGTTAGTCAGGGACGCACTTTGGGGCCAGCGACTAATTCTGTTAGTTTTAGAATAGTAATGAAAAAAGATGGACCAGATCTAAAAGTTGAAGTTCTAACTTGAAGGCAGGCCAATTTTGATGGTATTAGGCAAGAACAATCAAAAGCTGATTGGGGGCAGATATTTGCAGGTAAAGGGACAGCTGGAAAATGGGAAGCCTTCAAAATGAAGTAACGAGAATCCAGAGAAAGTATGTTCCTGTTAGAGTGAAAGGAAAGGCTGGTAGGTATAGGGAATGCTGGATGACTAAAGAAATTGAGAGTTTGGTTAAGAAAAAGAAGGAAGCATGTGTCAGATATAGATCGAGTGTACCCTTAGAAGAGTATAAAGGCAGTTGGAGTATATTTAAGAGGGAAATCAGGAGGGCAAAAAGAGGACATGAGATGGCTTTGGCAAATAGGGTTAAGGAGAATCCAAAGGGTTTTTACAAATACATTAAGGGACAAAAGGTTAAGTAGGGAGACAATATGGCCCCTCAAAGATCAGCAAGGCAGCCTTTGTGTGGAACCGCAGATGGGGAGATACTAAACAAGTATGCTGCATCAGTATTTACTGGGGAAAAGGAGATGGGAGATATAGAATGTAGGGAAATAGATGGTGACACCTTGAAAAATGTCCATATTACAGTGGAGGAAATGCTGGATGTCTTGACATGCATAAAGGTGGATAAATCCCCAGGACCTGATCAGGTGTACCCTAGAACTCCGAGGTGCGAGGGAAGAGATTGGCCTCTTGCTGAGATATTTGTAACATTGATAGTCACAGGTGCGGTGCCAGAAGACGGTTCTATATGGAATTCAGTAAGGCATTTGACAAGGTTCCCCATGGGAGACTGGTTAGCAAGGTTACATCTCAGAATACAGGGAGAACTAGCCATTTGGAGACAGAACGAGCTCAAAGGTGGTGGTGGAGGGCTGTTTTTCAGATTGGAGGCCTGTGACCAGTGGAGGGCCACAATGATCGGTGCTGGAGCCACTACTTTTCATCAGTTATATAAATGATTTGGATGTGAACTTAAGAGGTTAGTTAAGTAAGTTTGTAGATGACACCAAAAATTGGAGGTATAGTGGACAGCGAAGGTTACCTGGGATTACAACGGGATCTTGATCAGATGAGCCAATGGGATTACAACTGGATCTTGATCAGATGAGCCAATGGGCTGAGAAGTGGCAGCTGGAGTTTAATTCAGATAAATGCGAGGTGCTGCATTTTGGGAAAGCAAGTCTTAGCAGGACTTATACACTTAATGGTAAGGTCCTAGGGAGTGTTGCTGAACAAAGAGACCTTGGAGTGCAGGTTCATAGCTCCATGAAAGTAGCGTCGCAGGTAGACAGGATAGTGAAGATGGCGTTTGGTATGCTTTCCTTTACTGGTCAGATTATTGAGTACAGGAGGTGGGAGGACAATTGAACTGCACAGGAAATTGGTTAGGCCACTTTTGGAATATTGCATGCAATTCTGGTCTCCTTCCTATCGGAAGGATGTTGTAAAACTTGAAAGGTTTCAGAAAAGATTTACAAAAGTGTTGCCAGGGTTGAAAAATTTGAGCTATAGGGAGAGGCTTAGTAGGCTAGGGCTGTTTTTCCTGGAGTATCGGAGGCTGAGGGGAGGCCTTATAGAGGTTTATAAAATCATGATGGGCATGGATAGGATAAATAGACAAGGTCTTTTCCATGAGGTGGGGGAGTCCACAACTAGAGGGCATAGGTCTAGGGTGAAAGGGGAAAGATATAAAAGAGACCTAAGGGGCATCTTTTTCACGCAGAGGGTAGTACATGTGTGGAATGATCTGCCAGAGGAAGTGGTGGAGGCTAGTGCAATTGCAACATTTAAAAGACATCTGGATGGGTAAATGAATAGGAAGGGTTTGGAGGGATATGGGCCAGATGCTGACAATTGGGACTGGATTGGGTTGGGATATCTGGTCAGCATGGATGAGGTGGACCGAAGGGTCTGTTTCCACGCTGTACAACTCTATGACTCTGAAGATCATATCTTTTGCTCCTCTAGATGTGTGGAAGCCACACTGATTCAGGGAGTATTTCATCAGATAATGGCAGAAGCCTATTAGCAAGGACACATGCAAGTACTTGCCAGTGGTTGACAGAAGGGAAGTGCCTGTGTAATTCCTATAGTCAGCATTTCATCCTTTATGTGGTCACAACTGGAGCACCCCTGAGCTCTGAGAGGAGTTTTTCTTTGAGCCAAATCTTTCAGGAGCAAAGCTCTTGGATATTTATAGAGCTGAGGGTCAATCTCTTTTAGGATCTCTGCAGGAGGTCAATCAGGCTGGGCAGCCTGGTTGTTCCTTGGGCTCCTATGACATCTTGTGCTTCACTCACACTTGGGAGGTTCTCCCATGTCACCTTGTACGAATTTCTGGGGAATTTGGTTGGCAGTTTCTAAGTTAACACTAGTTTTAAGGTTGAGCAATTCATGGGAATGCTCTCCACAGCAGGTTGAGTATTGTCTCGTTGTCCTTGAGCAGTTTTGTCCTTCTTTAGAAGGCAGGGGGTTTCGTCCATTGTAGCTTGGACTGTATACTGGCTTGTTGATGCTGAAGAAGTTTCTTGTATCTCCGGCATCTGATAATCACTGGGTTTCCAAACATTATCAGCCCACTGTTTGCTTTTGAGCTCCCTTACTCTCTTCTGGGCAATTTACACAATAAAATGATAATAAAAATTGCCTCTGAAAAACTGCTCTGTTTTCCATTTCACACCTGACATTGTCTTTTGTTACTCAGTTTAGGGTTTCTGGGATTGTGTCATATTTGCACTTACAGCATAAATGAACCTTTTTGGGTACAATTCTCTGCACAGCAAGACCAGACACACACACACGTACATGTGCATGGGAAACATCTCCTGGCTTTCAATGGAGTTCTTTCTTCATTGTAGCACAAAGCCTAAAATTCCCAAGTGGGACTTCGTTAATGATAATATTGCCCACAAAGCTGACCAGAAAGTGGATTTATTTCCTAATATTTTGTCAGCACAGATATCTTTGGGAGTAACCATACACCCAACATCCCCAAAAGACAGCAACACAATCAGGAGTACCATTGTTGCGTCTGTAAATAGTTCTTTTTATACAGCTTAGAAAATGTCCTGCAAAGTAGCTCAAAGAAAAATAAATAAATAAATGTACTATGCTTGACCACGCTTGTAATTTCACTTTATTTCAGAAACTCAAAGAGAATCTTGAATCACTTCCATGGAAATTTTAAACATGAGAAAGGTCATCAAAATTGTGACAAACTCACCTTCAAGCTTATCAGGAATTGCTCCAAACCTTGAGATTTGTAATCTAACAGATCGTGTACTCTTGCTTATTTAATACTCTTATTCAAGGTTTTGAATTACGAATGGCAGAGCAGTCGGAAAGGATCTGTCCTTTCAATTACTCAAACAAGCACATTAAATACCTGCCTGAGCAGAATCCTGTTACTACATGTGTCAGTTTTATTTTCTGTTCTTCAAATAACCAGAAGAAAATAGCTCTGCAGGCGATTTCATTTTAACTTTGAGGGATGTAGATTAGAGTGACTAAAATTCAAGGTTTGGATCTTCCATTGTGACTTGGATTATTACAGGGTACTCATAACTATCTAGACATTTCTTTCTACAAACTTGGATAATATGGTGGTGAATGGATGTTGAATCCATACTGTTCAGTGAACTACTTAAAATGTGGAGGAGAGCTGGGTTCCATTATCGCAAAGTATTCTTTTAGAAATCTGTTGCTCAGGAAACAGAACTTGTATAGCTGAGATGATTGTTCTGGCTGTCAAATTTTCACCTTTTAGATAAAGGGGAACAAGGAACAGTAATCTACAATTATAAGATATTATTTTTGATTGTGTGCGAATTGGCATGAAAAAAATCAGAATGATACTTAAGTAATTATCATCTCCTTATTCTGCCGTGCACCTGTACTTCTGGGATACACTGCGCATTACACCATTCTTTCCATATCTTGTGACCTAACTCTGAGCTTCTACTTTTCCACTCAAATGTGACCTACATATGCCTTCTGGGGAAGTTTTTACTGTATCATTTAGTTATGATTGTTCTGGATTTAGCTAATCAAACTTCATCCTCCACTGAGAGGTAATTTTTTGTTAGGCCTACAGGTTAGGTAAAGTTGCTAGCTTTCTTTGGTCATGTCATCAGGCCATCCCTTGTTCACTTGCTGAGAAAACATCTGTAATTCCTCATCTTTGCTGGTCTCATCTTTAATGAGAATCAGTTTTGGAGGTTCTACGTTTAATATACCTCTATCTTCTATCTCCTTTTTCCTATGTGGTCACAATAAAGACAGCATCCGCTGGCACCATTTCTCTCTGATTTCTGTACTAAAATGAAGTTGAAACTCTGACGCTTCAAGAGCATCTCCTTTCTTGCTAGTGGCCTGCACAGATTTTTCTTATAAATCTGCTCTAGTGGATAATAGTCAATTTCATCATTACCTCTCCACCCTAGAGATATACATGCAACTCTACACAGCTGCCAAAAAGCTTGCTTATGTTGGCATATCTGATCTCAACACTCACATACAAAGACATAACTTCATTTGTTGTCTTTAGTCTTGTCAAGGGCTGACCTGTGCTTTGGTAACAGCATCTACTTGCAGAATCACTGGTTTCCCTGATGGAATTATAGAGTCAGAGATGTACAGCATGGAAACAGACCTTTCGGTCCAACCTGTCCATGCTGACCAGATATCCCAACCCAATCTAGTCCCACCTGCCAGCACCCGGCCCATATCCCTCCAAATCCTTCTTATTCATATATCCATTCAAATGCCTCTTAAATGTTGCAATTTACCAGCCTCCACCATTCTCTGGCAGCTCATTCCACACATGTACCACCCTCTGCGTGAAAAAGTTGCCCTTTAGGTCTCTTTTATATCTTTCCCCTCTCACCCTAAACCTATGCCCTCTAGTTCTGGACTCCTCGACCCCAGGGAAAAGACTTTGTCCATGCCCCTCAATTTTGTAAATCTCTATAAGGTCACCACTCAGCCTCCGACGCTCCAGGGAAAACAGCCCCAGCCTGTTCAGCCTCTCTCTGTAGCTCAGATCCTCCAACCCTGGCAACATCCTTATAAATCTTTTCTGAACCCTTTCAAGTTTCACAACATCTTTCTGATAGTAAGGAGACCAGAATTGCATGCAATACTCCAACAGTGGCCTAACCAATATCCTGTACAGCCCCAACATGACCCGCCAACTCCTGTGCTCAATACTCTGACCAATAAAGGAAAGCATACCAAACGCCTTCTTCACTATCCTATCAACCTGCGACTCCACTTTCAAGGAGCTATGAAACTGCACTCCAAAGTCTCTTTGTTCAGCAACACTCAATAGGACCTTACCATTAAGAGTACAAGTCCTGCTAAGATTTGCTTTCCCAAAACGCAGCACTTCGCATTTATCTGAATTAAACTCCACCTGCTTCTCATTGTCTCCTTGTATACTATTTCTGAGTTGTTGCAATTTTTATGGGGCTCTGGCCATTGTTACTTATCAGCTTCTCTCATCAGATCTTGAAGGTTTACTGTGCTTTGGAGGTGTGAGGCATGAAATAACGCAGGTTCTCAGTCCTTTGAGCTTCCATCTAAGGTAGGTGTCAATGTTTTTCCCCAGGACTCAGCTTAACTATCATATCTGAATACCATTCTGAAGAACTTGCATTCTATCACCTTCGCAATGTATTTCTCTTTGTTTACCTTGATTCCAAACTTTCTCAGTCCTCTCCAGGTCTGCATGGAGATGGTAGACTCAATCTTTTCCTTCTATTCCATAGATCTGCATACCATCAGATTTGCAAAATATTTCTTTGCAACCCTCTAATGTCACGTTTCCACTAGAATAGGCATTGGCTAAGGCCAAAAGCGAGATAGAGCAATTTGTACAAAAGGGCACACTGAACATTGTTAACAATGAATATTTCTCATCAAGCTCCACCCTCCAGTCATCATTTCTTGCACTTAACTTTGAAATGTTGACACTTTCAAACCTTAGAATAGCGTAGTTAATCTTTAGCGTCGATTATTAATACCATGCAAATTCTTAGCAATCCATTTGGTTTCTCCTTCACCACAGAGTTTACCCAATCTGTCCATGTCACTGGTGATGATTTTCATTCCATCTTTTAGAACACAGAACATATCAGTGCAGTACACGCCCTTCAGCCCACGATGTTGCGCCGACCTATGAATCTGATGCCCACCTAACCTACACTGTTCCATTATTATCCATATGTCCAATGGCCACTCAAATGCCCTTAACTTCAGCGAGTCTACTACTGTTGCAGGAAGACTATTCCACGTCCCTACTATTCTGAGTAAATATCTGTCCTAAATCTATCACCCCTCAATTTAAAGTTATGTTCCCTTGTACTCGTCTTCACCATCCGAGGAAAAATGCTCTCACCGTCCATCTTATCTAGCCCTTTGATTACCTTGTATGTCTCGATTAAGTCAACCTTCTTCTCTCCAACAAAAACTGCCTCAGCTCCCTCAGCCTTTTCTCATAAAACCTTCCTTCTGTGCCAGGCAACATCCTAGTAAATCTCCTCTGAACCCTTTCCAAACCTTCCACATCCTTTGTTATAATGCAGTAACCAGAACGGTACGCAATACTCCAGGTGCAACCTTACCAGTGTCTTGTACAGCTGAAGCATGACCTTGTGGCTCCGACACTCAATTCCTCTACCAATAAACGCCAACACACCATATGCCTTCTTAACAACCCCATCAACCTGGGTGGCAACTTTCTGGGATTTATGCACCTGGATACAGAGATCCCTCTGTTCATCTACACTGCCACGAATTTTGCCACTAGCCCAGTACTCTGCATTCCTGATACTACTTCCGAAGTGAAGTACCTCACACTTCTCTGCATTAAACTCCAAACTTGCAGATTTTCACAAGATTTCCTTTTACTTCTTTAAGAGGGGGATGAATCACTAGTATCATAATTGGGTGGCAATGCTCAGTATCAGACATCATTCCTTAGGTAACAAATATCTTCCAAATTTTCAGCAACGATTTGAGAAAAACGTTAGTTTGTGCTCCAGAATCAGTCTTTATTTTTAGAGTCTTGGTTCTGGGCCTATTGTACACCCTATTCCTGAATGGTTATATGAATGGCCTTTTTCTTTGTGATTTGTTATATTCAGCTACTTTATGCAGAGGTATGGTTTCAATGCCCATTATGTCCTAATCTCATTGGCATCTCTTAGTATATGGACATTTTGTTTCTCTCCCTTCTTACTCACTTTAATAAAGTCCTTTATTATCTACTTTCTTTATTCTGTATATCTTTCCCTTGTGATTGGGCTATCCACATTCTTGACTGTTTGATCCATGCGATGAGGTATGTGAACTTGTGGTCATCCTTTGTCTGGTCTGCATTTCTTTGTTTCAGTTTCACTGCATCAACTCTGGTGCCTTTTTTGGGACTTAGATGAAGGTTAGCTGTTTGTTTAGCTGACGCCTTCACCTGCTTGCTCATGGATTCACGTGCTCTGGCACTGTCTACTGCCAGGGATACTGAGCTTGACCTTTCTGATCAAATCTTTGTACTTTATTGCGTGCAGAGCCCCAGATGAGCTGGCTAATCAGCTTCCTTGAAGTTACATCTTCTGGCTGAATTTTTCAATCTTAAGAAATTATCAATAGACTCACCTGGTTCCAGCTTTAGGATATGAGCATCATTTCAGCAAATCTAATAATTTGACTTTGTATGTGCTGAATATTTCAGTTTGTTGGCAATTTTTCTGTCATCATGCCTTCATCTTCCAAATATTAAATTAATTTAGCCTTTCTCTCCTGCCTACAAAAGGATGTAGTTGATCCTGTCCTCTTCAATACAACCTTTTAAAAAAGCTACGAAACATCAGCCTTCTGTTCAGACTTCTCAAATGCCTTCACATCATCTAATCATCATGGGCTGGAGCTGTGCATTCACTACTGTGGCTTCTCCCATTTTATTTTCTACATGATTCAGTTTCCTTTTCTCTCTTTGGCACTAATTCAGGTTGAAGTTTCTCAATTTAATTCAACATTAAATGTGTTTTGGTCTTACTCATTGACACCTGCTGCCACCAATTCTAGTTCACAGAAGTACGAAATAAACAGTTTTGGACTCAAAATTGCTGGGTCTTCCCAGACTACAATTCTTGCTGATCTTTCCCCATGGTTGTTGGATGGACAAATTACTGCTTAGCATTGGACTGCATTAAATGTGGCACCCAGGATATCCACATTACAATTAGTTGTTCATGAATACTGTAACAACTCTTCAGTGCTCATTCAAATAGGCAAAAGTGAGGACTGCAGATGTTGGAGATTAGAGTCGAGAGAGTGGTGCTGGAAAAGCACAGGTCAGACAGCATCCAAGGAGCAGGAGAATTAACGTTTCAGACAAAAGCCCTTTGCCCGAAACTCTGATTTGCCTGCTCCTCAGTTCTCATTCAAATGCCCAATTGAGTATTGCAGTCTCCCTAGTCCCCACCGTTTCCAACTATGAAAGGGTAAAAAATGGGCAAGTAGCCATTGAAAGTTGCCCTCTCTTTCTAAATCTTTGAAAATAACTAAGTTATAGGGCTTTAAATATCTAAAGGTCGAGGATCATTGCTCATAGCTAGTGATAACAAAATATCTACAAACTTTTAATCTGCAGCTGCTTGAACAACAAATTACTGACAAGTAATAGCCATACATTACTAACCATATTATTTAAAAAAAACACAAAAATTAAATTTTGCGTATGCACATTTGTACATGGGCTCATTGCCATGCAACACCTGCATCTATTATATTCTCAGAGCTAACAGAGACTGCCTTCTGCTACAGAATTGTCTCAGACATATTTGTGAAATAGTGGAGTGAGAAATAGCAATTGCAACACAACACTATTACATGCAGCTCTTCAGGGCTTAGCCTTTTAAACAATTGCATGCAGCAATTTAAACTAAATGGCCCAAAGTGAATATTCTGGTAGACCACAATAAATAGTGGTTGAAAAATATTTTAAATATTTGTGTGCAGCTGTAAGAGAAAGGTTATTCACCCATGATTATTGCATACCATACCTTGAACTTAATTCACCAACCGTTCCAGTAAAAGTGCAGTGTGACCTGTAGTAACTGGCCATTTACAAGCACTGATAAGAGCTTGTGGTTGCATTGGATCCACATTGTTGGCATTTAGCCCCAGTATTTATCAGTGCAGATTTAACTTCACCCATCCAAGTTCTGAATATATCGAACAGAATCAATGCAAATTAGCAGTGCAATACTGATTAGTATGCACTCATATAACACATTGTTGTTAATACTCAGAATATCTACCAAAATATTTAAACTGATAGTGAAAGGCTTGTAAAGTGCCACAAGCAGAAGGTGAGTCATTTGCCAAGACGTTTTTTTTTACTTAAATTAACCAGTTGAGATGAGATGAGTTACCACATACCTTAGTCACCCTCACATCATGAAATGGGACTTCTGGCCCAGGTGTAGGGATTATATCACTAACCTACAAGGTCTAATAAGATATGGGTTTGTGTTAACACCCATATGAGGATATTCATTTTTCTTACTTTCAACAGGCATCAAAAGCTAAAGACAGCTCCGCTGAAAGAATTTACTGATTTTACATTACCTCAATGACACTGTATCAAAACAATATCCCAAGATTTGTGAAGGTTTGTGGCTCAGGTTGAGGTTTAGGATGTAGGCTTGCTCGCTGAGCTGTAGGTTTGATATCCTGACATTTCATTACCTGGCTAGGTAACATCATCAGTGGCGACCTCCAAGTGAAGCTTCAATTGAAGTGGCAGATTCTGATTTGGGCAATTCTGTATTGTGACACTATTCTGTATCTGCTTGGATAATTTAATATATCCTTTGAGTTCAATTAAAAAAAAATCAAAAGACAGACTAATAAGGAAAAGCTAGCAAAGATTTCCAGGCAAATAATGTTTGACGTGATAATAGATGGGTAAGCACAAAGTTATGCACTGAACTTTTTAAGACATTTGACAAATAGGTGTTTGTTAAATTGAACTCCATAGAATAAACAGGCAGTGGTAGCATGATAAAAAATTGGCAGGAGTTGTACATAAATCTGACCACTGCACCCACCAGCAAACATCTCCCACGTCTGATCAAATAATGGAGCAGAGGAAGACATTTGGGCCCAGGACACTACCCTGAGGAACTCCAACAGTGATGTATTAAAGCATGATAAATCAATTATCCGACTTTGTGCCAACTGTGATTCCAGCTATTAAGAAGGATTTTTCCCTAGTTTGGACTTAAATGTTATTAAGACCTTTTGAAGTCATAACTTTATTATCAAGAGCAAATATGATAACAAAATTATCTGAAATTTAGCATCTGAATCAAGGTTGTAAATTTTAGTTATACAAGGCATTGACACTGTAAAGCATATCCTCTCTAGTTTTCCATTAAATTCTCTTGCAATAACATTTTTACACTTTCCCAATTATGTGCTGCACCTGTATATTTGTATATCATGATTCATGCATATGACACTTCGAGTCCTCTGTAGCATTCAATCATTTATCATATCACATGATAATGATTAAATTTGCTTCAGCTGAATGTGTGAATACGGTACAAACAGGTAGGGAAAGAGTTAAGTTCTGAATTTTGTGAAACAAGGAGGTTCAGTAGAGCTTGACTCAGATCAGATAAGAATTTGCAATTAACAAAGCTGGAGGCACAGGTAATGGGTTAATAAGGTGGAAAAGCATTCGTTATGTATAGCCATTTAACAATATTGGGAGCATTCAGTATGTAAGGTCAGTTGAACAAAGTGAAGTGTTCATTATGTGAAGCCAGTTAAGGTTAAGAACATTCATTATGTAACAACAGATAATTTAGTCTTTACCATTGATGCTTACTGATAGTAATGGTTCACCCAATCAATATGTATGTTGCCTTATCTGGATGCTCCTCCCTGTAAAATGATTATATAATTCATTAAGAAACTGCTATTCCAGAGAAGACAGTGAACATGGTCTGTGCACATGGGTGATCATTCTCTCTCTCATTAGGGCCCATTATAAAGATGAAAGAGGTAAGTCTACTCTGGCCCTTTCAGTGTTTTCCTTTGACTGAGGGGGAAACAGGATGACAGAGTGATGCTGGGACCTCAAGTCCAAAGAAAGATGGAACATCCATTCAGCATTTCTGATGGATGACTATAAACATTTCAGCCTTATTTCTTGCACTTAAATGCTGGGCTCTATTGCCAAAGATGGGAATGCTCATGGATTTTTTTATGATTCTATGATTTCAATTTTGGGTAGAAGGAAGTGCTTACAGTTTCAATCATGCTAATACTTTAGTTCAGAAGCAATTCATGTCTCTGTCAAGCTGATCTTGTATGATTTAGCAGTCAGTCAATTGCTGAGTAGCGGTTTTAATATAAATATACTAGATGAAATGTAATGAGTTTCAACTCAGTTCACAGTGCTAATTCATTCAAAATAAGAGAAACTTTAAAGAGAGAAACTAAGATAGTTTATCAACTACACAAATCCAACTGCTCTCATCCCCCCAGTTTCAGCTATTTCCTCTTTATGGATTTTTAGATAACAAATGACAACTTTGGGGCAGGTGGGACCTGAACCCAAGCCTTATGGTTTAAAAATCAGGGACACTACCACTGTGCCACAATGCCTATATATTTATAATAATGTGTGTGTGTGTATATATATATATATAATATATATATATACACACACATACACATATACATACAGATACAGACACACACACACACACACACGACATCAACTACACACTGTAGTTTCCACACTGTAAGTAAGCTATTAAATTCAAAAGTGCTACCCTTCTAACCTTATTAGTTGTTGTATTAATACATAGCAATAAAGAGGGTCTTGTGGTGCAGTGTCATAACTTTGGAGTCAGAAGCTAAAGTCCTGGTCTCATCTCAGTTTGTGATGTCATTACATGTCCAGGGAAGTCAACTTAAAGAGCAGCAGCTAACATCCAAGCAATACATTTAAATAAACGTCAATTTGCATCATCAGGCAGTTTTAATGTTATTTGCTAACAGAAAAGCAGGAGAGCAGGAAATTACTAACAAGAAACACGAGTAGACCATTCAGCTCCTCTAATCTGCTCAGCCATTTTTAAGCCTATTGCTGATTGGATTGTAACCGCAAATCCATACTGCTGCCCACCCAGATAACCGTGCACTCCTTTGCTTATCTATTCAGATCTATTCAGCTGTCTTAAAAATATTCAAAGACTCTACTTCCACAGTTTTATCACAGTTGGGTGGCATGGTGGCACAGTGGCTAGCACTGCTGCCTCACAGCGCCAGAGACCCAGGTTCAATTCCCGCCTCAGGCAACAGTGTGTCTGGAATTTGCACATTCTTCCTGCATCTGTGCAGGTTTCCTCCGGGTGCTCCGGTTTCCTCCTACAGTCCAAAAAGGTGCAGGTTAGGTGAATTGACCATGCTAAATTGCTCATCGGAGGGTCAGTGTAGACTTGGGCCGAAGGGCCTGTTTCCACACTAAGTAATCTAATAAATTCAAAAGACTTTAAATCCATCACTGTTTTAAATAGGCAACTCCCTACTTTCAAATAGCAAACCCATGGCTTCAGATTTCCCAAAATCACATCAGGAACCCTTAGAACCTTATATGTTTCAATCAATTTACCTCTTGCACTTCTATATGAAGTTTAAAATAAAACACACACCAGGTTACAGTTCAACAGCTTTATTTGGAAGCACTAGCACTTCCATATCATGACTTCAGTACAACACTAACTGTCCAATATTTCCTCTTAAGACAATCTATCCATTGCAGTTGTTAGCCTGGCAAACCTTTGCTGAACTTCTTCCATTGCATTCACATTGAATTTTAAATAAGGTGACCAATATGTGTTTAGTACTCTCGATATGGTTGCACCAATACCAATACCTGGCATAACAGAAGCATACTAGATTAGATTAGATTAGACTTACAGTGTGGAAACAGGCCCTTCGGCCCAACAAGTCCACACCGACCCGCCGAAGCGCAACCCACCCATACCCCTACATTTACCCCTTACCTAACACTACGGGCAATTTAGCATGGCCAATTCACCTGACCCGCACATCTTTGGACTGTGGGAGGAAACCGGAGCACCCGGAGGAAACCCACGCAGACACGGGGAGAATGTGCAAACTCCACACAGTCAGTCGCCTGAGGCGGGAATTGAACCCAGGTCCCTGGCGCTGTGAGGCAGCAGTGCTAACCATTGTGCCACTGTGCTGCGGTTATTTAATTCACCTCAGAATTATAGATAACATTCTATGAGAATAAGAATTAGAATAAGAATCCCAGCAGTGTGGAAACAGACCCTTCGGCCTAACAAGTCCATACCGACCTTCCGAAGAGCTTTCCACATTACTGTATGCGCTGCATCTGTCCACTGGAGTGTGTACGAGGACATGTATTAGGACATCCAGATCCTACTGCATCACAGAATTACACAAATCACACCATTTAGATCATGTGCTTCTTTTTAATCCTTCTTGTCAAAATGGAAACTTTCAAAATTTTCCCAAATTATATTTCACCTATCAGATTGTTGGCCACTCACGTAACCTACCTACAACCTTTGCAATCCATGTTATGGCCTTTTACAACTTACTTCCCAACCAATTTTTGTGTGATAACCAGATTTGGCAACCACACTTACAGGATCTTCATCCAAAGTCATTCATATAAATTGGCACAATTGAGACATTCATTACATCTTGGGATATTACCTGTATCCTGTAAAAGTAAGGACTGATGTGAAATAACGGTTCAATCCATCTCTTTATTTTCTATCATCAATTCTCCATAATTATTTCCTACAGGACCAATACACACTTTGCTCTTTGCACTTAAATTTTCTCACCTTGTTAAATTGTTAGGCTTTTATTAATGTCCTGTCCAATCTTCCGAACTGCCACCTGTCTTTGCACAATTATGTTTTCTTTCTTCAAGTTTTAAACTATTTTTAACCTTCCTATTTAACAATAAATGGTGACACTGTTCCTTGGAATTTTTCTTACTCAAGTATTCGGAAACATTCTCTTAAATGCATTCCATTGCATCCCTTTGCCCATCCTTCAAATTAATTTACCAGTTGATTGTATGTAGCATGTTGTATGTGAAAGCTGAGTTCAAGACAACTAAAAAAACTCTGCTGTATTTTTACAAGGTCAGGGTGGCATTCCTGAAAATATGGTTGCAGGATAGAACACAGTGACTCTCTCATGTTGATCTACTGGCTGCAGACATGGGAGACACTGCTCTGGGCACTAGTTCAGGGGAGGATGGTGCGAGGAGCTGGCAACCTTAGTTGTGGCTGGTGACCCTTCGGCCAGTGTGTGGGAAGCAGGCCATCACTGCTGAGCCTGTATGAGGGTGGTGGTTCCTCTCATCCTAGAAGCAGCTGAAGCCAGTGGTACCTTGTGGGGTGATTGCAGTGGGCTTGGAAAGAGGGCTGTCGGGTGGCGGCTGTAGTGTGGGGATTCAGTGGACAGGTGCCCCTACTGCGCACCCTCAGACATGAAGTACAGCTGCAAGTGTGATAGAGAGAAAGCTTGAACCAATATTGGATAAAGTGAAATACTACAGTAAACAATGCTCAAATAAACCTCCAATGAACAACAAGGTATCTAGCACTGATAATTTAAGAATGTTCAAATGAAACAACATGACACAATGCAGCTTTAAACACAAACTCTCCATAATCTACTTCAACTTTACTTGCATGTAGGACATTATGGTTTGTCCCAAAGAGTGTTCAAGGTTAAGTACTTAAATCCGAGTCAGACACTTCACAATAATCTGTCAAGGGTAAAAAAAATGGAATTTCCTACTTAACCAAATTGCAGAAGCACTTTCAGCAACATTAACTTAGTACAAGTAAGGACAGGTACAAGTACAAGTACAAGGCTTGTCAGCAATGGACACACCTCAAAACCGTGAAAAAAAACAATTAAGTTTTGACTTCATACGTACTGTTGCTCCAGTTTTTGTATACAATGCACACTTAGAAAGTGCAAAACAGGAGAACATTTTGCTAATACTGTCTGCCAACAGCCAAGAGACTCTCTGGTTGCTTGGTAGCTTCATAAATCAACATATGCTTTAACTACAATATATTGTTTTCTGTACCAATGGAACAAAGTCCAGTGCCAGAAAGAACAGTAGACCAGAGACATGTATCAGAGCATTTGCTTCGATTACAATGGCAACACACATTGGATGCACTTGCTACCAATGCCTGCCAACTTGAAGTGCTGGATAACATTAGCAAGATAAAAGATCAAACTTGAACTCCAGCATATTTTTCTGCTTTAACAAAATGGTAATTGAGCCGATTGAGCTATTGTTCCATAGAGGGATTCAATGGCCATTACATAGAAAGGTGTTCACTCATTTCTTTAAAGTGAAGTTCAAATACAAGCTTATCTTATCTTCAAAGACAACTTATTCCTATCCTATTTCACTGTCTAATATTGCCTAGCTCTCAAAGCTTGGCAACTTGTTAGATGTATATCCTCATTGCATCAGGGATTTCAACCATCAAAAGACCATCACATGCAATAGCCAGGACAAAATTAAGTCAACAATTGCAAATAAAAACAAAAAGCAGAACGTTTGCGCTTGCTTTCTGGAAAAGAAAACACCACTAAAATGTCTTCAAATACTTACGAAGTCCTGGAAACAAATGAACTACAGTTATGGGACAATGTTAGAGCAAGCAACATTTCACCAAATTGGCAAGATACCTGAGTACTTCCTTTTAATGGGAAATCCAAACAACTGAATCTTCTCGGATTTTTCCATAATACCACCCTGCAAAACTCAACAGTAACAATGCAGCAAACATCCCAGACATCTTAACTGACAGCCAACTCAAAATTGTTTTTCATCGAAAGGGATTGGTCAAGTTTGGCCAGAAATAGGAAAAAATATTTTCCAAATTGTCAGATAGGCTGTCGAGGTTTTGCTACAGCTTAGCTTTGTGGAATTTTCTCTCTCTGGAATAAAAAAAATCACAAAAGCTCTGGTGTATAAAGGATCTTGCAACAAATATGTCAAATGCTTTGTCTCTATTTGAACACACTCACACCTGTCACATTAATGGCTCCTATTAACGAGTCATTGCTCAAGTTGTATCTGTGACATATGTTTTTAACCCTTAATGTCCAAGCACTATGTACACTGTCAAAACTGTGCACATTGGGAGAGATGGGGAGCTTGTTAATCTAAAGTATGCAACACACAAAGTTTGGAAACTTCAAGGTCAAGAGAATAATGCTGTTGGAAGTTATACACTGGTGTCATACTATGGAGTCAAACACAATGAAGGGGAATATTTAAGTCTACATTTTCACATTATTATTTTAATACCACTGGCAACTCATTTACTACAAAGATCAGATGAAATAACAGAAGAAGGTTCACTGCGGAGGAAGTGTAAAACAGACTAACAAAGAATCAGTAACTTTCTTTCACATTATGCTCAAATTTCTGTACCACAAACTTAAACAGATAAGAAAATTCGGCATCATAAAAATGGGCTGCCGATTCACCCACTGTTGTCCTGCACTGTTATCCATCAACTTTAAGCTTAAAATTCAGAGCTTGGTTTGTGACCTGAATGAAGTAAACAGCTTGTACCATGAGATACATTATGTCCAATCATCATGTTGATCAGGTATTATGAATATTTGTTCGAAATTCTAACTGCATAAAATACAACAGGAAAACTGCAGACACAAGTTATAACATCAGCATGTAATATTACAATACTGCAATTACAGAACAGGAATCTGGAATATATATATATATAAAACTGAAAACTATAGTTCTCCATCTCACTAGTATCCAGTAGGGAACACCTTTTGAGGGTAAAGGACAATTGAATTTGTAAATAAAACCAAATATCACTTGTCTAGTTGAAAGAGAATTCAACAATTCAGGGAATGCAGACATCTCAATTTAGAAAAGTGGTAAAAGTATTTGATTTTAAAATAAGTAAATGCCTTTTAACGTTACTAACATTTGTCTTAACTTTATTACAATTGTATAAAGTGCCCATTTGAAAACTTATCAGGCATTTTAATGCTGGTGGTGTTGCAAAGAACCCAGATGACTTATCTCCACTGATAATGAGGGTGTATAGAATAAACTTGGGTGTTTCAGCTCATTTGATTAAAAGGAATAGATTTTTGAATAATTTAGATTAAAATAATGGCTACTAAGCTAAATTCTGCTCTGCTCAATTTAAGCCAAGTTCATATTGTGCAACTTTGGAGAACGGCAATTAAGACCAATCAGAAAAAGAAAATCAGACTCCGTCGATGGGTCTATCCAGAACATGACATTTCTCTCTCACTCAAACACACACCAGATTGAGACAAATAACACATTAGAGAGAGAAAAAAACTATCATGTGTTGGAGTGACATCTTTCTGTGACACTTCACAGATTAATATGGCAAATCTTTCAAGTATAGAACACTTGTGGTGGTGGAACAAGGAAGCTATTGAGATGATGGTGCAGGAGTGGAGGAGAGAAGAGGAATGGGAGGGCCAGGAAGGTGAAGAGATCAAGCAAGCATGTACAGCAGTGGGGAACACAAGAAAAAGTAACATTCTACATACACTGTCATCTAAATTTTAAGTAAACAGGAATCAGAAAAAAAATGTATTCCATCAGTATTATTTTATATTAAATTGTTGGAGTAGGGCAGAGGTCACAACTATTTCTGGTAAATTTTGAGACCAGAATCCACAGATGGTTCTATGCATTAAAAAAGGGAGTTATTTCAGAGTTGCAATGAAAAGAACACTCAGATCATTAAAGAAACAGATGTAATTGCAAAACAATTTCATCCTTTTAGTTAGTGAATGGAGATGGCTGAATGACCTTCCTCAACTGTAATTACCTTGCGATCTTGTATGACAGCTCAATTTCCATAGAAACAGCATTTATTCGGAAACTGAAAAATGCTGAAACATTCCAAAACACTAGTTTTGTATTACAGATGATATTTTGCATAATGAAAAGCAGTTTTAGAGAAATACTGGTAATAGAGAATGCACCAGCAAACCTACAGGGAACAGAAATCGTTGACAGCTTCTAAAATAAGCACTGAAACATCTGAAAGAGGAAACCAGTTTTCAGATACACAAGTATTCATGTTGTTAACTTCCTTTCCACAGAAAGGCAGTAATACGAAGCAAATCTGTTACACTGTCAAGGTTCTGTCAGTTTAAACAAAACGGTGACACAAGTTTTAGCAAATGCAAGTCTTTGTGCTGAGCTGACGTATTCAACTTCAGCTGTGAGACAAAAGAAACGCTACACGGTGTCAGAATTCTTTGGCCAGAGCATACAGTACAGAATTATTGTCCAGCTACTCCTTCTGGAGATGTGTGCAGCTGGGAATCTAAAGAGAGCAGTTGATAAGTGCTTGCTGTCCAAAGTTGAACAGCATATTGTCATGCGTTACGCAAGTACGTGCACAAGGCTGGATTTTATACACTCCCCTGGCAGATGCCTAACCAATAACCTTCCCTCCCAGGCCCATGGTAGGTGAGCATTTAGCAAAAAAAATTAGCTTGTATGTCTTTATTTTTAAAAGCAAAGCTTTTTTAAAAAAAAAATGGGTGAGATGGAAGCAGGAGATAGGGGAAGAACATAGGACTGGAGAGACAGCTGCAGTGGCCCAAAGTTAGTCACTTCCCCACGCCCACCTTATTTGCTAATTCCATCTAAAGGTGACCAAACCCTCACAACACAGCAGTGCCCACCACTGGTCCTCACCCTTAACAATTTCTCCTTTGAATCCTCCCACTTCCTCCTTGTAAATAAAAGTGACCTGGTGATGGGATACAGGCCTCTGCAGTTATTTCAATATCATAGTCCAATATCGTGGATTACCAGGATTCACTACATAGAAAACCATTTAAAGAATAACCATTTGGGTGAATTGGTGAAAATTACCAGTACCTCTAGAATGGTTTCCACAAAAAGTACCAACCTCTACAAGAAATGAAACTCCAGAAACTAAAGCAACTCACGTGAAGAATATTCGGCTCTTAGTTCTACATGTGAGAGTGAGTGAAAAAAACAGATGGGATATCCTAAGCAATGCACATGGGAAAATAGATCATGTGTCTACTAAATGTTTAAGTGCTCACACAGTGGGCTTTTTTCCCGTATCACTTCCAGGGCAATGATGACCTACCCTTCAAGAAGCTGCCAGCCAATCAGAGGCCAGCAGCCACTATGAGCATCAGAGGTCACAGCTTCAGATGGCACAATAACCCAGAGGAGTGAGTGCATTGTTTACCATTACAGATGCATTGGGAGGTTCTCATAGAGAAGGGCATGAAGTTGGCTTTCAGTGTTACCCTCTGGCTCTCAGCCATTCAATCCCTTTTGCCTCCCCAAATAATTCTGTGGCAGCTCAAGGCCCCACAAGGGGTAGCCATGGGCACACATATGGGCCCCAGCTCTGCTTGTCTCTTTGTTGGCTACATAGAACACTTGATCTTCCGTTATTACACCCGCACCACTCCCCACCTCTTCCTCTGCTACATTGATGACTGCATTGGCGCCACCTCGTGCTCCCGCGAGGAGGTTGAGCAATTCAGCAACTTCACCAACACATTCCGCCCTGACCTTAAATTTTCCTGGACCACCTCTGACACCTCCCTCCCCTTCTTGGACCTCTCCATCTCCATTAACGATGACCGACTTGACACTGACATTTTTTACAAACCCACCGACTCCCACAGCTACCTGGATAACACCTCTTCCCACCCTATCTCTTGCAAAAATGCCATCCCGTATTCCCAATTCCTCAGCCTCCGCTGTATCTGCTCCCAAGAGGACCAGTTCCACCATAGAACACACCAGATGGCCTCCTTCTTTAGAGACCGCAATTTCACTTCCCACGTGGTTAAAGATGCCCTCCAATGCATCTCGTCCACATCCCGCATCTCCGCCCTCAGACCACACCCCTCCAACCGTAACAAGGACAGAACGCCCCTGGTGCTCACCTTCCACCCTACCAACCTTTGCATAAACCAAATCATCCGCCATTTCCACCACCTCCAAAAAGACCCCACCACCAGGGATATATTTCCCTCCCCACCCCTTTCCACCTTCTGCAAAGACCGTTCCCTCCGTGACTACCTGGTCAAGTCCACGCCCCTCTATGACCCACCCTCCCATCTTGGCACTTTCCCCTGCCACCGCAGGAACTGTAAAACCTGTGCCCACAGCTCCTCTCTCACCTCTATCCAAGGCCCTAAAGGAGTCTTCCACATCCAAAGTTTTACCTGCACATCCACTAATATCATTTATTGTATCTATTGCTCCTGATGTGGTCTCCTCTACATTGGGGAGACTGATCGCCTCCTAGCAGAGCGCTTTAGGGAATATCTCCGAGACACCCACACCTATCAACCACACCGCCCTATGGCCCAACATTTCAACTCCCCCTCCCACTCTGCCGAGGACATGGAGGTCCTGGGCCTCCTTCACTGCCACTCCCTCACCACCAGACGCCTGGAGGAAGAACGCCTCATCTTCTGCCTCGGAACATTTCAACCCCAGGGCATCAATGTGGACTTCAATAGCTTCCTCATTTCCCTTTCCCCCACCTCATCCTAGTTTCAAACTTCCAGTTCAGCACTGTCCCCATGACTTGTCTGACCTGCCTAGCTCCTTTTCCACCTATCCACTCTACCCTCTCCTCCCTGACCTATCATCTTCATCTCCTCCCCCACTCACCCATTGTACTCTATGCTACTCTCTCCCCACCCCCACCTTCCTCTAGCTTATCTCTCCATGCTTCCAGTTCACTGCCTTTATTCCTGATGAAGGGCTTTTGCCCGAAACGTCAATTTCGCTGCTCATTGGATGCTGCCTGAACTGCTGTGCTCTTCCAGCACCACTGACCCAGAATCTGGTTTCCAGCATCTGCAGTCATTGTTTTTAACCTACTAGGAATCATAATTCAGCAAGAGGCAATTTACAGGTAATTTTGAGAGTCATTTAGTTTATTCTGTTTTTAAAAGCATATGATTCCCACTGGTGATGACAAGATTGCATGAACTCAACCAGTGCTATTTCGTTAACCTGATTGGACAGACAGAACCATGACATGCTCAAAAAAGGGAAATAACTCAAATCTAGCACTGGATTTCTCCCAAAAGAAAGAAAAGAAACTAAGTAGCTCATCAAAAATGACAATTGAAGTGGAAATACACTTGCCCATGTTAATCCGAAAGCAGGTTTTTACCTATTCTTTCATGAGATATGTATGCTGCTGGTAAAACTAGCAGCTGTTATCCAGCCTTATTAGATTGTCATGTTCAAATCCTGAGACTACAAGATATAGGTGTGGAGTTAAGCCAATCAGCCCATCAGGTCTGTCCCACCATTAGATCATGACTGATATGTTTCTCAATCCCATTCTGCTGCCTTCTCCCCATAACCTTGGATTCACTTTCTAATCAAAAACCTGTGCATCTTAAATACACTAAATGAACTGATAAATAAGAAAGGAATGATCACCTTATTGGGATTGTATTATAGATCCCCTAATAATCAGAGGGTATTGTAAGGAGGTCTCAGTTATCTGAAAGAATAATAGGCAGGGCATGGTAGGGGATTTTAACTTTCCTAATATAGACTGGGACTGCCATAGTGTTAAGGATTTAGATGGAGGGGAATTTGTTATGTGTGTACAAGAAAATTTTCTGATTCAGTATGTGGATGTACCTGCTAGAGAAGGTGCAAAAGTTGACCTACTCTTGGGGAATAAGGCAGGGTGTCAGTAGGGGAGCACTTTGGGGCCAGTGACCATAATTCTATTAGTTTTAAAATAGTGATGGAAAAGGATAGACCAGAAGTAAAAGTTGAAGTTCTAAATTGAAGGAAGGACAATTTTGATGGTATTAGACAAGAACTTTCAAAAGCTGATTGGGGGTAGATATTCACAGGTAAAGGGATGGCTGGAAAATGGGAAGCCTTCAGAAATGAGATAACAAGAGTCCAGAGAAAGTACATTCCTATTAGGGTGAAAGCAAAGGCTGGTAGGTATAGGGAATGCCGGATGACTAAATAAATTGAGGGTTTGGTTAAGAAAAAGAAGGAAGTATATGTCAGATATAGACAGGATAGATCGAGTGAATCCTGAGAACAGTATAAAGGCAGTCGGAGTACACTTAAGGGGGAAATTAGGAGGGCAAAAGGGGACATGAGAGAGCTTTGGCAAATAGAGTTAAGGAGAATCCAAAAGGATTTTACAAATACATTAAGGACAAAAGAGTAATCAGGGACAGAATAGCACCCCTCAAAGATCAGCAAGGCGGGCTTTGTGTGGAGCTGCAGGAGATTCGGGAGATACTAAACAAGTATTTTGTATGAGTCTTTACTGTGGAAAAGGAGTTGGGAGAAATAGAATGTTGGGAACTAGATTGTGACATCTTGAAAAATGTCCATATTACAGAAGAGGAAATGCTGGATTGTCTTGAAACACATAAAAGTGGATAAGTCCCAAGGACCTGATCAGGTGTACCCTAGAACTCTGTGGGAAGCTAGGGAAGTGATTGATGGGCCACTTACTCAGATACTTGTATCATCGATAGTCACAGGTGAGGTGCCAGAAAACTGGAGGTTGGCTAACGTGGTGCCATTGTTTAAGGAAGGTGATAAGGACAAGCCAGGGAATTATAGACCAGTGAGCCTGACCTCAGTGGTGGGCAATTTGTTGGAGGGAATCTTGAGGTACAGGATGTTCATGTATTTGGAAAGGCAAGGACTGATTAGGGATAGTCAACATGGCTTTGTGCGTGGGAAATTATGTCTCACAAACTTGATTGAATTTTTGAAGAAGTAGCAAAGAGGATTGATGAGGATAGAGCAGTAGATGTGATCTATACGGACTTCAGTAAGGCGTTCGACAATGGCCCCCATGGGAGATTGGTTAGCAAGGTTAGATCTCATGGAATCCAGGAAGAACTAGCCATTTGGATACAGAACTGGCTCAAAGGTAGAAGACAGAGGGAGGTGAAGGAGAGTTGCTTTTCAGACTGGAGACCTGTGACCAGTGGCGTGCCGCAATAGAACATAGAATAATACAGCACAGAACAGGCCCTTCGGCCCATGATGTTATGCCAAAACATTGTCCTAGTTTAAGCACCTATCCATATACCTATCCAATTGCCGCTTAAATGTCACCAATGATTCTGACTCTGCCACTCCCACAGGCAGCGCATTCCATGCCCCCACCACTCTCTGGGTAAAGAACCTACCCCTGACATCCCCCCTATATCTTCCACCCTTCACCTTAAATTTATGTCCCCTTGTAACTCTGTTGTACCCGGGGAAAAAGTTTCTGACTGTCTACTCTATCTATTCCCCTGATCATCTTATAAACCTCCATCAAGTCACCCCTCATCTTTCGCCGTTCCAATGAGAAAAGTCCTAGCACTCTCAACCTATCCTTGTACGACCTATTCTCCATTCCAGGCAACATCCTGGTAAATCTCCTCTGCACACTCTCCAAAGCTTCCACATCTTTCCTAAAATGAGGCGACCAGAACTGCACACAGTACTCCAAATATGGCCTTACCTAGGTCCTGTACAGCTGCAACATCATCTCACGACTCTTGAATTCAATCCCTCTGCTAACGAATGCTCATACACCATAGGCCTTCTTACAATCTCTATCCACCTGAGTGGCAACTTTTAAAGATATATGAACATAGACCCCAAGAGCCCTCTGCTCCTCCATTTTACTAAGAACCCTACCGTTAACCCTGTATTCCGCAGTCTTATTTGTCCTTCCAAAATGAACAACCTCACACTTGACAGGGTTGAACTCCATCTGCCACTCCTCAGCCCAGCTCTGCATCATATCTAAGTCCCTTTGCAGCTGACAACAGCCCTCCTCACTATCCACAACTCCACCAATCTTCGTATCGTCTGCAAATTTACTGAGCCATCCTTCGACTCCCTCTTCCAAGTCATTAATAAAAATTACAAGCAGAGGACCCAGAACTGATCCCTGCGGAACTCCACTTGTAACTGGGCTCCAGGCTGAGTATTTATCATCTACCACCACTCTCTGACTTCGACCGGTTAGCCAGTTCTCTATCCAACTGACCAAACTTCCCACTATCCCATGCCTCCTGACTTTCCGCATAAGCCTACCATGGGGAACCTTATCAAATGCCTTACTAAACTCCATGTACACTACATCCACTGCTCTACCCTCATCCACATGCTTGGTCACCTCCTCAAAGAATTCAATAAGACTTATAAGGCAAGACCTACCCCTCACAATTCCATGCTGGCTGTCCCTAATCAAGCAGTGTCTTTCCAGATACTCATAAATCCTATCCCTCAGTACCCTTTCTATTACTTTGCCTACCACCGAAGTAAGACCATCTGGCCTGTAATTCCTGGGGTTATTCCTATTCCCTTTTTTGAACAGGGGCACGACATTCACCACTCTCCAGTCCCCTGGTACCACCACCATTGACAGTGAAGACTAAAAGATCATTGCCAATGGTTCTGCAATTTCCTCTCTTGCTTCCCACATAATCCTAGGATATATCCCATCAGGCCCGGGGGACTTGTCTATCCTCAAGTTTTTCAAAATTCCCAACATATCCTCCTTCCTAACAAGTATCTCTCTAGCTTACCAGTCCGTTTCATACTCTCCTCTTCAACAATACAGTCCCTCTCATTTGTAAATACTGGGGAAAGATTCTCATTCAAGACCTCTCCTATCCCTTCCGACTCAATACAGTCTCCCACTACTATCCTTGATCGAACCTACCCTCATTCTCGTCATTCTCATGTTTCTCACGTACGCATAAAAGGCCTTGGGGTTATCCTTGATCCTACCCGCAAAGATTTTTCATGCCCTCTCTTAGCTCTCCTAATTCCTTTCTTCAGCTCCCTCCTGGCTATCCTGTATCCCTCCAATGCTCTGTCTGAACCCTGTTTCCTCAACCTGATGTAAGCCTCCTTCTGCCTCCTTACAAGGCATTCAACCTCCCTCATCAACCAAGGTTCTCTCACACGACCATCTCTTTCCTGCCTGACAGGTGCATACATAGCAAGGACACGTCATATCTGTTCCTTGAAAATGTTCCACATTTCAACGACATCTTCCCTGACAGCCTATGCTCCCAAATTATGTTCCTCAGATCCTGTCTTGCAGCATCGTATTTACCCTTCTCCCAATTGTAAAACTTGCCCTGTTGCACGCACCTATCTCTCTGCATAACCAAGGTGAAAGTCACAGAATTGTGGTCGCCATCACCAAAATGCTCACCCACTAACAAGCCCATCACTTGTCCCAGTTCGTTACCAAGTACCAAATCCAATATGGGCTCCCCTCTGGTCGGACAACCTACATACTGAGTTAGAAAAGTTTCCTGGAAACACTGCACAAACACCGCCCCATCTACTTGATCTAAAGAGCTTCCAATCAATACTTGAGAAGTTGAAATCGACCATGACTACTGCCCTGTGGCTTCTGCACCTTTCCAAAATCTGTTTTCCGATCTGTTTCTCCACATCTCTGCTGCTATTGGAGGGCATATAGTAAACACCCAACAAGGTGACTGCTTCTTTCCTATTACTGACTTCAGCCCATACTACCTCCAAAGGCAGATCCCCCAGCAGAATTGGTGCTGGGTCCTCTTGACTTTTTGACATTTACATAAATGATTTGGATGTTAGCGTAAGAGGTACACAGTTAGTAAGTTTGCTGATGACACCAAAATTGGAGGTGTAGTGGACAGCAAAGCAGGTTACCTCAGATTACAACAGGGTCTGGACCAGATGGGCCAATGGGCTGAGAAGTGGCAGATGGAGTTTAATTCAGATAAATGCGAGGTGCTGCATTTTGGGAAAGCAAATCTTAGCAGGACTTATACACTTAATGGTAAGGGCTGAGGGAGTGTTGCTGAAGTGCAGGTTCATAGCTCCTTGAAAGTGGAGTCGCAGGTAGATAGGATAGTGAAGGCAGCATTTGGTATGCTTTCCTTTATTGGTCAGAGTATTGAGTACAGGAGTTGGGAGGTCATGTTGTGGCTGTACAGGACATTGGTTAGGCCACTGTTGGAATATTGTGTGCAATTCTGGTCTCCTTCCTTTTGGAAAAATGTTGTGAAACTTGAAAGGGTTCAGAAAAGATTTACAAGGATGTTGCCAGGGTTGGAGGATTTGAGCAATAGGGAGAAGCTGAACAGGCTGGGGCTGTTTTCCCTGGAGCAGAGGCTGAGAGGTGACCTTATAGAGGTTTATAAAATTATGTGGTGCATGGATAGGATAAATAGACAAAGTCTTTTCCCTGGGGTTGGGGAGTCCAGAACTAGAGGGCATAGGTTTAGGGTGAGAGGGGAAAGATATAAAAGAGACCTAAGGGGCAACGTCTTCACGCAGAGGGTGGTACGTATATGGAATGAGCTGCCAGAGGAAGTGGTGGAGGCTGGTACAATTGCAACATTTAAAAGGCATTTGGATAGGTATATGAATAGGAAGGGTTTGGAAGGATATGGGCCAGGTGCTGGCAGGTGGGACTAGATTAGGTTGGGATATCTGGTCAGCATGGACAGGTTGAACCGAAGGGTCTGTTTCCATGCTGGACATCTCTATGACTCTACATTTCGAATATTGAGCGCCATTTGGGCCCCCCATCTCAGGAGAGATGTATTGACCTGGGAGGAGCTCTGAAGAAGGTTGACATGAATGGTCCTGGGGTTGAAGGGATTGTTGTATTAGGCTGAGGACTCTGCATCTGTCCTCGATGGAGTTTAGAAGCATGAGCGGAGATCTAATTGAAAATTTCACTATTCTGGAAGATCTGGAGAGAGTGGATGTAGAGAAGATGGTTCCACTTGTAGGAGAGCTTAGGACTCAAGGGCACAGCCTCAGAGTGAAGTGACAACCCTTTAGAACAGAATTGAGGAATTATTTTCAGCTAGAGTATGGTGAATCCGTGGAACACCATTCCCACAGAAGGCTGTGAAGGCCAAGTCATAGAGTCGTAGAGATGTACAGCACTGAAGCAGATCTTTCGGTCCAATTCGTCCATGCCAACCAGATATCCAAACCCAATCTAGTCCCAAATACCAGCACCAAGCCCATATCTTTCCAAACCCTTCCTATTCATATACCCATCCAGTTACCTTTTAAATGTTGCAGTTGTGCGAGCCTCTTAGCTGGGAGTGCAATAGGTGGATGGAGGTGGGGGTAAAGACGATAGGTTTGAGGGGAGGGTGGACCGGATAAGTGCGAAGCAAGATGGACAGGAGGACAGGTCATGAGGGCAGTGCTGAGTTGAAGGTTGAAACTGGGATAAGGTGTGGGGAGGGGAAAACAAAGAAACTGGTGAAATCAACATTGATGCCTTGGGGTTGGAGGGTCCCGAGATGGAAGATGAGGAGTTCTTCCTCCAGGCGTCAGGTGGTAAGGGAGTGGCGATGGAGGAGACACTCCTCGGAGGAGTGGCAGGGGAGTTGAAGTGTTCACCATTACTCCCACCTCCATCCACCTATTGCACTCTCAACTACCATCCCCATAGCCCCATATCCCCCTCCCATTTTTCTCTCGACTCCAGAGGGTCCCACCCTCATTCCTGATGAAGGGCTATTGTCCGAAATGTCGATTTTCCCGATCCTCGGATGCTGCCTGACCTGCTGTGCTTTTCCAGCACTACAGTCTCAAGTCTTGTACTCACATCTAAATCATTTATACAAATGCCAAAAAGCAGTGGACTCTGCACCCATCCTTGTGGCACTCCACTGGTCATAGGCCTCCAGTCTGAAAAACAACCCTCCACCACCACCTTTGAGCCAGTTCTGTATCCAAATGGCTAGTTCTCCCTGTATTCCATGAGATCTAACATATGCTGGGACTTTTTTCGCTGGAGCTTAGGAGGTTGAGAGGTGATCTTAGAGGTTTAGAAAATCATGAGGGATATTGATAAGGTGAATGGCAGGTGTCTATTTCCTGGGATGGGGGAGTTCAAGACTAGGGGACATATTTTTCAAGTCAGAGGCAAAAGATTTTAAAAGACATGAGGCAATTTCTTTTTTAAAAGAGAGAGTGGTTTGTGTGTGCAATGAACTTCCAGATGTAGTGATGGATGCATGTACAGTTACAACATTTAAAAGACATTTAGATAAATACATGAATAAAAAATGTTTGGAGAGATTGGAACCAGGGCAGGAAGGTTGGATGAGTTTAAATTGGGATTATGGTTGGCATGGACTTGTTGGACCAAAGGGTCAGTTTCCGAATTCTGACTGTAAATGTCTCAGCCTCAGCATTCATACTGATCACGAATGCTGAGAATGTGGACATCTGTGGAAGGTCCTCTTTCTGCTAATTCACAAGTAGAATTGGTTGGACTGCAGAACATTGGTTTCCATTTGTTGTTTTGTGAAATTTCTTAGCTCTGCATCAACTGCTGCTTTTGTTTTGGCATGCAAGTAGTCATACAGATGTACAGCATGGAAACAGACCCTTCGATCCAACTCATCCATGCCAACCAAATATCCCAATCCAATCTAGTTCCATCTGCCAGCACCCAGGCCCATATCAGTCTAAACGCTTTCTATTCATATAGCCATCCAGGTGCCTTTTAAATGTTGTAAATGTATCAGCCTCCACTACTTCCTCTGGCAGCTCATTCCATGCATGCACCATCCTCTGCGTGAAAAAGTTGCCCCTTAGTTCCCCTTTAAATTCTTCCCCTCACACGCTAAACCTATGCACTATAGTTCTGGACTCCACCACCCCAGGGAAAAGACCCTGTCTATTCACAATATCCTTGCCCCTCATGATTTCATAAATCTGTGTAAGGTCAGCTTTCAGCTTCCGACGCTCCAGGGAAAACAGCCCCAGACTATTCAGCCTCTCTCTGTAGCACAAATCCTCCAAACTTAGCAACATCCTTGTAAATCTTTTCTTTCAAATTTTACAACATTCTTCTGAAAAGAAAGAGACCAGAATTGCATGCAATATTCCAGAAGTGGCCTAACTAATGTCCTGTACAACTGCAACATGACCTTCCAACTCCAATACTCAAAGTCTGCCCAATAAACGAAAGCATACCAAATGCCCTCTTCACTATCCTATCTACCTGCAACTCCACTTTCAAGGAACTATGAACCTGCACTCCAAGGTGTCTCTGTTCAGCAACACTTCCTAGGACCTTTCCATTAAGTATATAAATCCTGCTAAGATTTACTTTCCCAAAATGCAGCACTTTCTATTTATCTAAATTAAACTCCATTTGCAACTCCTCAGCCCATTAGCTCATCTGATCAAGATCCCATTGTGCTCCCAACCTTCTTCACTGTCCACTACACCTCTAATTTTGGTGTCATCTGCAAGCTTACTAACCATACCTCCTATGTTCACATCCAAATCATTTATATAAGTAACAAAAAGTAGTGGACCCAGCATGGATCTTTGTAGGAAACCATTGATCACAAGCCTCCAGTCTGAAAAGCAACCCTCCACCACCACCTTCTGCCTTCTACCTTCAAGCCAGTTTTGTATTCAAATGGCTAGTTCTCCCTCTATTCCATGAGATCTAATCTTGCTAACCCAGTCTCCCATGAGGAACCCTGTCGAATACTTTATTGAAGTCCATATAGATCATGTCCACTTCCCTGCCCTCATCAGTGTTTTTCATTATTTGTTCAAAAAAATTCAAGTTCATGAGACATGATTTCCCATGCACAAAGCCATGTTGACAATCCGTAGTCAGTCCTTATCTTTCTAAATGCATGTAAATCCGGTCTCTCATGATTCCTTTCAATAATTTGCCACCATTGATGTAATGCTCTCTACCATTTAGTTCCCTGGCATTTCCTTCCTACCTTTCTTAAATAGTGGCACCATGTAAGTCAACCTCCAGTTTTCCAGTACCTCACCTGTGTCTATCGATGACACAAGTATCTCAGCAAGGGGCCCAGCAATCACTTCGCTAGCTTCCCAGCGTTCTAAGGTACACCTGATCAAGTCCTGGGGATTTATCCACTTGTGTGTTTTAAAACATCCAGCACCTCCTCCTCCTCTGTAATGTGGACATTTTTCAAGATGTCATCATCTATTTCCCCACATTTTATATCTTCCATGCCCTTCTCCACAGTAAAGATTAATGCAAAATACTAGTTTAGTATTTCCCCCATCTACTGCAGTTCCACATAAAGGCCACCTTGCTGATCTTTGAGGGGCCCCTATTCTCTCCTTAGTTACCCTTTTGTCCTTAATTTATTTATAAAATTTCTTTGGATTCTCCTTAACCCTATTTGCGAAAGCTATCTCATGTTCTCTTTTTGCCCTCCTGATTTCCTTAAGTATAACTCCTACTGCCTTCACACTAAGGAATCACTCGATCTCTCCTGTCTATACCTGACATATGCTTCTTTCCTTTTCTTAACAAAAACCTTAATTTCTCAAGTCATTCAGCATTCCTTACAGCTACCAGCCTTTCCTTTCACACAGCAGGAATATATAATCTCTGGACTCTCGTTATCTAATTTTTGAAGGCTTCCCGTTTTCCAGCTGTCCCTTTACCTGCGAACGTCTGTCCCCAATCAGCATTTGAAAGTCCTTGCCTAATATCCTCAAAATTAGCCTTCCTCCAATTTAGAACTTCAACTTTTAGATCCGGTCGATCATCTTCCATCACTAATTCAAAACTAACAGAATTTTGGTGACTGGGCCCAAAGTGCTCCTGCACGGACACATCAGTCACCCCTGCCGTATTTCCCAAGAGTAGGTCAAGTGTTGCACCTTCTCTAGTCGGTATATGCACATACTGAATCAGAAAATTTTCTTGTACACACTTAAATTCCTCTCCATCTAAACCCTTAACACTATGACAGTCCCAGTCTATGTTTTGTAAAGTTAAAATCCCCTACCATAACTATCCTATTTTTCTCACAGTTAACAGCAATCTTACAAATTTGTTTCTCAATTTCCCACTGATTACTGGGTCTGTAATATAATCCCAATAAGGTGATCATCCCTTACTTATTTCTCAGTTGCACCCAAATAACTTCTCTAGATGTATTTCCAGTAATATCCTCCCATGTTCAGCCGTAATGCTGTTTCTTATCAAAAACACTACTCCCCCTCCTCTCTTGCCCCCACCTTTCTGTAATTCCTATAGCATTTGTATCCTGGGGCATTAAGCTGCCAGTCTTGTCCATCCCTGAGTGGCGCCTCTATAATTGCTATGACATTCCAGTCCCATGGAATGCCCCGAGTTCATCTGCCTTCCCTGTTTGGCCTTTGGTATTGATAAATTAAACTGCATTTATTTCAGTGCTACCTTGTTCTCTGCTTTGTTACTGCCTGCCCCGACTGTTTGACTTGCTCCTTTCCCCAACCATACCAGTCTCTGATCTCTTTCCTTACTATTTCCCTGGGTGCCACAAATTTTTCCTGTCCTCCATCATGGATTACCCAGCGTTCAGTCCTATGTTGTAGCTTCACTGTGTTGACACCTCATTTTTAGATAAATCCACTTGCTACTTCATTGAACTAGAACTGGTTCCCTTGCTCGATGGCAATAATAGAGGGGCAAAAATGCCAAACAATGATATTACAGATTATGGGCAAGTACAACTCTGCTTATGATGTTCCACAGTACCTCATGGATACCCAGTTTTGAATTGTTCAAAATCTATCCTAATTAACATGGTGATGTCACTACACAACACAAAGAAGGTACCGTTAATGTGAAGGTGGGACTTCATTTCCACGAGGTCTGCACAATGGTCTCTCCTAACAATGTGCTGAGTGGTGCTGCTTCCAAGCCACTTTTGAGAATAGACAGTCTCCCACCCAGAGCTCACTCAGTGCTCTGGTTTCCTTCCATACATCCTTCAGCATGTCAGAGTATGGATTCGTCAACTATAGCTTTTTGTTTTCTTTGGTGGGGTGGTGGAAGAGAGTAGTGGCTTGGCAATCAGGTTATGTCACCCACCTTTCACCTGATGCAATTATATTTCATGGGTATTGGCTCAATAAAGAGATTTCAAGGGAAACACCCTCTGAACTGGCTTACCACTTTACTGCACTCTGGCCTGCCCCAATGGCAGGACAGACTCAGGAAGAGTGGCGCCTGGAGTATTGTCTGTAAGGTATGATTCATTGGTCAGATTTCAGTTTTGGCACAAGCTACAAGATGGAGGATTTCGTGGGATTGACAAGGCTGAGTTTGCCTAGCTATTTTGGTGTCTTGACTTATACTCAGTGGTCTTGATGAGCCATTCCACATGGAAGTTACGAAATCCATTACATTGCCCTGGTCTAAACCAGGTGAGAAATCAGTTTTTTCCTTAAAGCACATCAGCAAAACAGATAGGTTGTTCCAACTATTGACAGAAGTTTCATGGTCTCCATTAATTTCAGATTTATTAACAGAATTCAAATTTGAACCCTTGTTCCCAAAGCATTAGCATGTGCCTCTCAATTACCATACTAATGACAATACTACTATGCCACCACTTCTCCCTCAATATCTTTCAGCAAGAAAGTTATTTGACAGTAATTAAGAGATACCACATATTAAATAGGTATTACTGAAATGCATGAGCCCTAACAAGTTTATAATCTGTGAAGTACAACTTCATATCTTTTAAAGTAGTTTAATGCTAGGTCAGACAGCAAGATGCTGTTTGTGAAAAGCACTTGGAAGAATAATCTTGGACAGGAATTTCTGGATTCCCATATCTAACTGTATACCTGTGGTATTGGATGTTTCTGGGTTGTAAGTTTGCTTGCTGAGCTGGAAGGTTTATTTTCAAAATGCTTCTTCACCATACTAGTAACATCATTAGTGAGTCTTCAGTGAAGTGCTTGTGTTATGTCTTGCTTTCTATTTAAGTGTCTTGGTTTCTTAAGGTGGGTGATATCATTTCTGGCACTTTTTCTCAGAGGATGGTAGATGGGGTCCAAATCGATGAGTTTATTGATGGAGTTTTGGTTGGAATGCCAGGCCTCTCTGAATTCCCGAGCGTGTCCCTGTTTTAGCTTGACCTATGCTGGATGTGCTGTTCTATCCTTCTTTGTCTGTATGTAAGAATACTAATGATAGTGGGTCATGTCTTTTGTGGCTAGTTGGTGTTCACGTATCCTGGTGGCTAATTTTCAGCCCGTTTGTCCAATGTAGTGTTTGTTACAGACCGTGCATGGTATTTTGCAAATTATGTTCATTTTGCTAGTTGTTTGTACAGTATAGGGTCCTTTATGATAATTAGCCACTGTTTAAGTATGTTGGTAGGTTTGTGGGCTACCATGATGCCAAGGGGTCTGAGTAGTCTGCAAGTCATTTCAGACACATCTTTGATGTAAGGTAATGTGGCTCACGTTTCTTGACATATTGTGTCTGCTTGGTTGGGTTTGTGGTTAAGAAACCAGCAGACTGTGTTTATTGGGTACCTCTTCTTTCTGAAAAAAGCTGTATAGGTTTTTTTTCTGCTGTTCATAGTTCTTGGGTGCTGCAGTGTGTTGTGGACTCATTGAAATAATGTCCTGATGCAGCTGCATTCATGAGTGCTCAGATGATTGCTTCTGTAGTTAAGTACTGGATGTTTCTGTCCTGCTTCTATGTAAGCAGTACTAAGTACTGTTAGTATTATCACTATTTCTACAATATTTGTGAAATCCAGTATTTGTGAAATTTGCTCATCATTACATTACACCATTTGTATGTGGGTAATGCACTGAATTGCTACCTTCCCTCAACCATTGGGTAACCATGGAATTGTTTGAAAGGTTAGTTTAATACTTTGGGAACCACAGGCCGCAAGACTTGCTATATAACTTGTTTAATTGATTTAAATGGAGGCAGCATTTTGAACAAACATACATACATTCGTGGGCGGCACGGTGGCACAGTGGTTAGCACTGCTGCCTCACAGCGCCTGAGACCCGGGTTCAATTCCCGACTCAGGCGACTGACTGTGTGGAGTTTGCACGTTCTCCCCGTGCCTGCGTGGGTTTCCTCCGGGTGCTCCGGTTTCCTCCCACAGTCCAAAGATGTGCGGGTCAGGTGAATTGGCCATGCTAAATTGCCCGTAGTGTTAAGTAAGGGGTAAATGTAGGGGTATGGGTGGGTTGCGCTTCGGCGGGTCGGTGTGGACTTGTTGGGCCGAAGGGCCTGTTTCCACACTGTAAGTAATCTAAGTAATCTAATCATACAATAATTATAAAATTACATACTGGTGTGCCAGCGTTTTGTCTTCGTGCTAAATGGTTGATGGAAGATTTGTCATGACAACAGTGAGAAGGGTGGGGGATGGATCCAATCAAAGCTCCAGATTAATGGACTATGGCAGGTGTAACATAGCTCAGGGGAGGAAGATAAGAAATTCTCCAGCCACAATTGAAAGACAGTTTAAGTCACAGGTGCAGACAGGAATCTAAACAATCCCACAAGCTAATTATACAGGGAAAACAAAGTATCGCACAAAGGCTTTAAAGAGCGTTCTTTTTTTAATTGAGAATCTGGGCATTGCTGGCTATGCCAACACTTACTAACCATACATATTGCCCTTGAGGTGGTGGCGGTAATAAACTATCTTCTGGACTACTATTGAGCGGCTTGCTAAACCATTTCAAAGATAAGAGTCAGATAGTTAAGAGTCGATCACATGGATGAAATCAACTGATCAGGTTAAGGATGGGAGATTTCCATAAACACAATTGGAACCAGATGAATTTTTATGACAATCTGCTTACTAAAAAAAAACAGCTTTTCATCCCAAATTTATTGGATTAACTGCTTTTAAATTCCCAAATTACCATGGTGGGATTTGAATTTATACTGGTAAAGCATTAATCCAGGTTCAAAAGCACTATGCTACTGCACTGTGTGAAGGCTCTACATGAAAGGCAAACATAATGATCATTTTGCACAATCTAACATGTTTAAATTAATACCCAGGGCAAACAACATCAGAATTTGAAACTCAGAACTAAAGCTTGACAAGTCCTCAGAACCTGATGACTTGCACCATAGGAAGAAGTAGCTGCTCAGATGACTGCACTGGTTGTACTTTTTCAAAATTTCCTAGATTCTGGAACGGCCCCTTCAAATCAGAAATTAGTTAGTGTAACAGTTCTATTCAAAAGGAGGAAGGATATAGAAAGTAAGAAACTATAGGCCAGTGAGCCTAATATTTGTCATAAAGAAAATGCAGGAGTAGATTTAGGAGATTACAGCAAGGCACTTCGAAAATCTTAACAAATTGGCAAAGCTAAATTGCCCAACGTGTTCAGGGATGTATAGGTTAGGTGTTTTAGTCAAGGGAGAAATGTATAGTAATGGGCCTGTGTGGGTTACTCTTCAGAGGGTCGGTGTGTACATATTGGACCAAAGGGCCTGTTTCCACACTGTAGGGAATTCTATGAATTGAGGCAGACAACATTTTTTTTGTGAAATGGAAATCATCTTTGACTAACTTATTACAAAAAAAGTTCTCAGGAGATAATAAGCAATTGGATAAAGGGTAACCAGACACAAAGATTACTACACAAATAACAGCTCATGGTGATAATACATTGGCTGCAAAGCAGAGGATAGGAATAAACCTCGTCTTCAGTTGGTAAACAGTAATAATTAGATTGCCTCAGGGATCAATGCTACAGCATCAACTATTTACAAGCTACATAGGATTCTTTCTTGGAGGAAAGAACTTACTTTATGACTGCTAAATTTACTAATGACAAAATTGAGTAGGCCATTAAGTTCAGAAGAGGATATAGGAAGTTGCAAATTAATAGATAGGTTAAACAGATAAATTGGTATATAGTGTCAGAAAATGTGAACTTGTCCACTTAGAAACACAATAAGTAACCTGGTACTTGATACACAGCAAGTTAGTGCTGAGGTACAGTAGAGCCATTTTTCTATAGTAGTATAAGGCATTGTTGAAACCACATTTGTTCTATACAAAGATATGATCTCCTTATTTAAAAGGCATAAATTACATTCCAGACATTTTGGAGAAAGCTCACTTGACTAATTCCTGCAACAAACAGACTATCTCATGAGGAGACACTGGACTGTCAGACTGGACCAACATTTAATGGAGAGACGTGATTGATTGAAACATACAAGATCCTGAAGGGACTGAATGAGGTGAATGCTGAAAAGAAGAATCCCTGAGGGAGACAGCAGAATTAGGTCACACACTTTAAAGTTTTAAAGCGATTTACCATTTAAGACTGAGATGACGAGATTTTAGTTTGTTCCTCTTAGAGTCATAGTATCATTCTAACCCCACCAATGTGGAATGTGGCCATTTGGCCCATCAAGTCCATACCAACCCTAAAAAGAGCATCCCACCCAGATCTTACCCTACCCCAATAACATTTCAATTCCCATGGCTAACCCACCTAGCCAGCACATCCCTAGATACAATGGGAAATTTAGTGTGATGAATTCGCACATCTTTGGATTGTGGGAGGAAACCGACACAGACACAGGAAGAATGTACTCACTCCACACAGTCACTCTTGGGTGGAATTGAACTCAGGTCCCTGGTGCTGAGAGGCAGCAATGCTAACCACTGAGCCACCAAGCTATTCGTCATGGGTCATAAGTCTGTGGATTTCCTAGAGGAGAATGAAAGAAGGGTTTTTGAACATTTTTAAAGCTGAGTTAGACAGATTCTCGACTGACAAGAGTCAAAGGTTTTAAGGGGTAAAGAAGAAAGTAAAGGTGGAGCCACAATGAGCTCAACCACAAAACGATTAATTAGAGGAGCAAGCAGAAAAGGCTGAATTGTCTACTCCTGCATCCAAGCCAAATGCTTATACTTATGAAGTGACTTTAACAAGAATTAAACGTGCTTTACAGGATTGATTAGCCAGAAACAAAGTTATTTGGTTTGATAATCAATTTTTTATGAAAAAGATTAGATTAGATTACTTACAGCGTGGAAACTGGCCCTTCTGCCCAACAAGTCCATACCGACCTGCCGAAGCGCAACCCACCCATACCCCTACATTTACCCCTTTACCTAACACTATGGGCAATTTAACATGGCCAATTCACCTGACCTGCACATCTTTGGACTGTGGGAGGAAACCCACGCAGACACGGGGAGAATGTGCAAACTCCACACAGTCAGTCGCCTGAGTCGGGAATTAAACCCGGGTCTCTGGCGCTGTGAGGCAACAGTGCTAACCACTGTGCCACCATGCCGCCCCTAAAAGCGATATCATTTAAGGAGTCTTTTATAGGAGGTAATTAGAAAGGCAAAGTTTAGAGGGAATGTCATAGCTCTATGTCTAGACAGCTGAAAGGATGCCAATGGTATGGCAAAACAGAAAGTGAGGCCAGAATTGGAGGAACACAAACTTTAGAGAGTTGCAGCACTGAAGGAGGTCTCAACTGGGGAGAGGAAATGCCATGAAGAGATTGTAATTCTTGGGTTTTCAATCTTTTTAAAAGAAATACAGGTTGTTCTCTTGTAAAGGATGACTTGGCAGCACAATTTGCCTATAACATCACTGAGCAATTAGGGAGCAGCATCTTCAAGAACGCTTACCTCTGTTCACAATAGCACGATTCCAGTGGTGATCGTTTTGTACACTTCGTTCTGCGCATGTGCCAATGTCAGCTGCAGTCAGAACATGAGGGTACAATACTGTACATTGAGCAACTTCATCTCAAAATTTAAACTAATGAATGCTCATTGCTCTCCTCAGACTATTCTTGTATAATTCCTGTGTAAGCCCTGTATAATTCCTGCAGGACTGCATTATTCTTATATAGGAGAAAGTGAGGATTGCAGATGCTGGAGATCAGAGCTGAAAAATGTGTTGCAAGAAAAGTGCAGTAGGTCAGGCAGCATCCAAGGAGCAGGAGTATCAATGTTTCGGGCATAAGCCCTACTTCTTCAGGAAGAAGGGCTTATGCCCGAAACATCGATTCTCCTTGGGTGCTGCCTGACCTGCTGCGCTTTTCCAGCAACATATTATTCTTATATATACCATTTGCCTTCCTTAATTTGTTCTGGTACCTGCATATCACACAATGTAAACCAACTCCCAAGAACCAGTTAGAAGACAACCATAGCCATCCACTTCTGCAAACACAACTGCACCTGAAGGTGGTGATGATGGTGACACTCTGTCCCTGCATTAACAATAATTTTGCAATATGTGTTCAATTTACTTTTGTTTCATTAATAAATATGATTTAAATCTTCATTCAGGTTGTGTTATATTTTTTGTCCGGCTTCGGGTATATTTTGAGCGATCGCAAGTGTTGTTTTTTGCCGGTCTGCCCCTAACCCCACTTTTCCCAGAAAGGCCATTATTTCTATAAAGAAAGATTGCACTGGAACGCAACTATGGCATTGTAGAAGAACCACTTGCATTGCTATATCAATCACCAAATACAGGATTGATGGACGTACGGGACTTAGTGTGGGATAGAATACAAGTCAGAGTTCTGGATGAGCTCATTTCTGCAGGATGACAGTCAAGAAAAAAAACAAATGCAACAAAAATCCTTAAATTGTAATTGAAAATCCTTTCAGTTATTAAAATGTTTACATGATGTACCTTTTTTAAAAATCTTTAATCAGAGCCAAGTCCAAGATGGACAAGTTCCAGTAGAACAGTTCCTCCAACGCTGCTGAAAATAATTCTCATAACATATACCAATACCCGTCTTCAATTTGGTAGAACTCCTCTTTTCAATAATAGGATAGTGCCCAGATACTGTACCATAAATAACTGTAGAAGTATAACACTAGTGATGATTTCCAGCATCCATACTATGGAAGCCAAAAACTGACAACATAATTTGCACACTGCATTTATTTAAAGAGTGAATTTGCGACAACAACAATTAAAGCAGAAAGTACTTCATGCTAATAATATACAAAACAGCTAGGATCTTATAGATTTATCTGAAGCTCACCAAGAGTGGAACTCAGTGAAATTATTAATATTAATAAGCTAGCCCATCATAGTGGCTGTTTCCACAGTTATTTTGCAACTGACTGTCCTTTACAGGCATTAGTTTTAAGTAATGAACAGAAATATAAACCTGGATTAACATAATTAAGAGAGAGATTTATGTTGTCAGGTAACAACATAAATTGTCTAACAGAAAACCTAAGCTGCGACAGCAATCAGCTGGCAAGCCAAGCTGTAGAAGAGAACAAACTGGGTCACCAGCAAACTTGATTCCCTCAATGTGCTGTAAACAATAATCCTCAATATCTTATCTTTAGAAACAAGTAGCAAAAATGTGAGAATTCCCCTCTGCCTTCCGAATCTTAGACACAGCTGGACATCATGTTCTAGTTATTTCTCAGGAATATTTTTAATTTGATCGATGCATGTATCAAATTACTGATGCGGTGTTAATTAAATTGCCTAACAGTTTATATCCTCGGTGGTGATTTGCTTTCAAGGTTTTGGCCGACTTACTTGTCAACACAATCATAACGTATCAAAGTGCAGGAGGGATTGGCTATGAGCCAATTCTACTTTCAACATTAAGCAGTCTCAGGCTAGAAATTCACATCAGTGCTTCTCCATAGAGCAATACAATAAAACTGTATTTTTTTTGTGCATAGCTCTGAAGCAGATTTTTTTTATATCAATATTATTTTGGTCATTTTCATATCAAATGGCCACTGAAAATATACAGAGGATGCTCCAACATTATAAATCAAGTGTACAATGTATCTTGACTTTGCACTTGTTGAAAACTACTGACTACATGAAGTACTGCACACTCAAATTAATAACAAGGAAATTCAAATTCAGCTGGAAGTATACAGAAAAAAACATTTTTAAATTGAAACTAAGTCCATGACCTGTGTGATCAAGACAACATGTCCATGAATTGTGAATTGAAATAAGTTGCTAGATACTTCACAAAAGTGACATTTTGCCCTCAACTGTCCCAAATTCAATTTCATAACGTGGCTGCATTTACTTTTCTATTAAAAACTCACTGCAGCACGTTATTGATATTGCAAGCAATTCTTCAATAATATGGAAACTGGTATTGGCTACCAGGCTAGAAAGTGAGTAATTTAAACTGAGGCATGTTTTTCCTTCAGTTAGTGGATTGTTGTTAATACCAAATTTGTATTTTAGAAGTCATTTTATTTTTTTGTTCAGCCTCTTTTATTCTCTCTCACTAATCTCGTCAAGGTTTGCGTAAAGATTTGTAGCTCAGGTGCCGGTTATTGTAGTTGTGGGTATGTTCACTGAGCTGGGAAGTTGATTTGAAGATGTTTCATCCCGTGCCTAGCTGACGTCTTCAGTGCTTTGGAGCCTCCTGTGTAGCGCTGTTGTACTGTCTTCTGGAATTTATTTGGTTCAATTTTGCTGCTTCCAGTTGTTCATTGTGGTGGCCTGTATATTGGGTCCAGGTCAATGAGCTTGTTGAGAGTGTACATGGATGAGTGCCATGCTTCAAGAATTCTCTGGCTATCCTCCGTTTAGCTTGTCCTACGTTCATTATCTTGTCCCAATTAGATTTGTGGTCCCTGTCATTTGTGTGTATGACTACTAGCCGTCCAGAGTAGCCATACATACAGATGACAGGGACCAGAAATTTGACTGGGACAACACAATGATCATAGGACAAGCTACATGGAGGACAGCCAGAGAATTCCTAGAAGCATGGAACTCATCCACGGACTCTATCAACAAGTGCATTGACCTGGACCCAATATACTGGTCACCACAATGAACAACTGGAACCGGCAGAAACTGAACCAAATAAATTCCAGAAGATGCAGTACAGCAGCGCTTCACAGGAGGTTCCAAAGCATTGAAGGTGTCACCCAGACAGGGGTTGAAACATCTTCAAATCAACTTCCAAGTTCGGCAAACATATCCGCAACTACAACATTCTAATTTCTCAGTTTCCATTTTTAATTAACCTGCTTTGAGATAATGTTCACCCACTCCTAATTACATTTTATTCCCACCTTTCATTTTCTGCTTTGTTCATATTTCAATCCTTCAATTTCATTCTGATATTGAACACTCCTTGTCCTCATCTCACTTTGCAGATCACACTTGTGGTAACGTACAGGGCAAAACTGAAAACAGCTAAAAAGGAGCAGGAAAGAGACTGAATAATTTATTGCTCTATTCCAGCAAAGTTTAGGTCAAGAAAAATTATTTCCGATGGCAGGCTATGAAGAACTCAAAACTGTATCATTGCACAACGCATGCAAGTAATTAGCTTCATGGCTTGTGTGAACAGCAATACCTCTGACAGAAATAATTGGCTGAATGTAATACCATTTTCAATTTTTAAGGCATTGTCCAGTCTTGTCTCGAGTGTTGGAGCTTACACAACAAATTAAGTCGCACAAAATGTATTTATTACATTTGCAGTTACATCATGTTCATGGTCACATGTTCCATTAAATGGCACACAGATAATAGATTAAATCATATTATGAGAATCTCAATCCACTTTCAAATTCAGATACATAAGCAAATAACGTCGACACAAATTAACAGTACTTAAAAATTCTGGAAACACTCAGATCAATCATCTATGGAGAGAAACTTGTTTAATGCTGAGATGACCTTCATCAGAACTCTTCTGATGAAAGTATTTTGTTGCTTTATTTCAAGTTTCTATGGAACCTTAATTCATGGATTCCTTTTAAAATACTTACCTTGATGTAAGTTTTATACTAATATAAATTAGTGATCCTGGTATTGATTGATCCTGGGAGACAAGAACCCTTCATGCAAACTCCAAAACAGGCAGTGCATCTGCAGGGTCCAGGAAAAGGTAGCCCAAACAATCTTAACAGTGCAGTTTCTCTAACAAAGTAGATTATGTCCTGACCACATGGCAAGCAGAACTTTATAGCAAGGACATGATCAGTAGGAGGGGAGATTAGGATGATATTGGTGGGTGTGGTGCAGTTGTAGAAATGCATACACGCTTTAGGTGGTGCTGCTGCTGCTCATCCTAGCCCACAAAACATTCTACGAGAATTTTTAAAAATCATACTTTTGCCTGTCTGAAGATGGGTGTAAACATTACGGCCTTGTCTTTAGCAACGAGATGTTAGGCTTCCTCACCATTGAGGATGGGAACATTTGCAGAGCCTCAGTTGTTTAGTACCATTCATGAGCGGATGTGACAGAACTGAAAAGGTGAACTCTGATCCATTGTGAAATTGCTTACTTCTGTCTATTGCTTGCTGCTGCTTAACAGACAAGTTGCCCTACAGTGCACTACACGAGGTTGACAGATTTTTTTAGGTATACCTGCTTTGGCTGCTGGCGTGGCCTCCTGCACTTTGTACTCTTCATTGAACTAGGTTATTGCTGTGGCTTGATAAGGATGTGGAGAAAGTGAGGTCTGCAGATGCTGGAGATCAGAGCTGAAAATGTGTTGCTGGAAAAGCGCAGCAGGTCAGGCAGCATCCAAGGAACAGGAAATTCGACGTTTCGGGCATAAGCCCTTCATCAGGAAGGGCTTATGCCCGAAACGTCGAATTTCCTGTTCCTTGGATGCTGCCTGACCTGCTGCGCTTTTCCAGCAACATATTTTCAGCTTGATAAGGATGTATTCAGTTACAGATCATAGTTGAATACCCTGTCTTGTGTGACAAGTTTTGTTCAAAATCTACCCAATTTGAGATGGTGGTTGTCCAATGCAAAACAACGGAGGGTATACACAATGTGAAGGCAGGTTGTTGTTTTCACAAGGCTTATCAATGCTGCCATGGACAGATGCATCTACTACAGAAAAACTGGAGAGCACAAGGTGAAGTAAGTTTTCCCACTTATCAGTACCCTCAGCAACTACTACAGGTCCAATCTTGAAGCCGTGTCCTTTAGGACTTGGCCATATCAGTCAGTTTCGATGCCACCAAGCCATTCTCACTGATAAACATTGAAGTGTTCTGGTTGGGATATATTTTTGTGCCCTCACAACCTTTAATGTGTCTCCAAATGGTATTTAACATGGAGTGAACTAATTCTCCAACGGACAGGGAGCATGATAGATGGGAATCAGCAGGATGTTGCACTGGACCCACGGACAATGTTCAAGATTCCTAGGGCAACTCTCCCCCAACTATATCACTGCTGCCATTCCTGGTAGATCTGTCTGGCTAGTGGGACAGAAAATATCCAGGATATCAAATTCATACCATTCACAGGAGATTGGAGCATGAATCTCCCACAGATTACAAATTCCCTTTCTATCAGAAAGAACTGCACAATTTGTTGGGATCTATCAATTAGCAGAAAGGAAAAAAAAAATTAGATCTTGGACCAACCTCACGAAGATCCACAGGTTGCCCAGTATGAGTGTAGTGGCTCCTGGGACAGTGTGTATAGGGTATGATTTCATGATAATGATGTTAGTCTGCTGTTCAACTGGTCTTAGGGACATCTCTCTCAATTTGCCACATTGTTTGTCTAGTTTACTTCCTTTTCTTTCAGACTTTGTAGTTTGGATACAATTGAGTGGCTGGCTCAGCCTGTTAATGGTCAATCATGTTAAAATGAATCTGGAGGCCAGATGGATTTTTACAACAATCGATAATGGTGTCATGGTCACCAGATTCACCACCTGCCATGGTGGAATTCAAACCCATCGCCTGTGAGCATTAGCCTGAATTACTTGTCATCATTCCAAACAATTCCTGCTTGCCTCCTCTAATTGTAAATTTAAACAGTCCAAAACATTGCTTGCAATGGAATCTCTTACTGATGAAAGAAAAATTTTGCATCATACTCAAAAATCTTTCAGCCAGAAAATGCTGTCACAAACAAATTTGTATTAATATTGTACCTTATCTTGTCCTGAAGAAGTTATAAAGGACTAAATATCCAAGAAAAGAGTGGATTTTCTTCTCTTCCTGTCTTGCTTTTCCATGTAATTGTAGTCAGTCTCTGCCTTTCTTTCCTTCTGTGCTTGTGAATGCTACTGCTGCTATGCCAGCATATTGACTGGTTGCATCAACATAGTTCACAGGGCTCAAAAGGTAAAGTTGTGCACTCATTGGCCAACAATAACCTGGCTTTTCTTTACAGGTATTTACATTTCTTCCTCTGAGATACCTGAAGTTATGCTTCATTTAATAAGCAGCTCCATACACGAAACTGTTTGGGTGCAAGTGGGTTGTAATTTTCTTTTGATCAGCTTCTGATGAGGAGTGAAACAGTAACTAAAAATTTTGTGAAGTACCCGTAGTTTGCCAGTTTTATGATTAATGATTTACAGAAGAAAATCTTTTAATACAGTGCCTTATACTTGATTTTTCACAACAGACAAACAATCTGCACAATTTAAATCAGCTCGTGACAATGGGTTAACGTTCATCGCTGGATTCATTAACAGCTACCCTATTTACTTAACTGCTACTTAGATGAAGATCACTCTGGTCTGTGCTGCACTAGTAATTGTATGGGCATCTGGATTTTCCTTTCATGATGCAAGCGGTATAGAGCTACCTTATCACAGACAAGTGCAGTATTGAACTACATATTGATCAATGTCTGATTAATCAATAACATGGTCCTGGAATTGAGTAACTATGTTAAACTTGAAATGGTTCAGAAAATATTTACAAGCATGTTGCTAGGATTAGAGGGTTTGAGATATAGGGAGAGACTGAATAGGCTAGGGCTTTTTTCCCTGGAGTGGAAGCTGAAGAGTGACCTTACGGAGGCTTATAAAATCATAAGGGGCATGGATACAGTGAATAATCAAGGTCTCTTTTCCAGAGTAGGGAACTGCAAAACTGGAGGCCATAGGTTTAAAGTGAGAGAATTAAAAAGGGACCTGAAGGACAACTTTTTCACACAGAGGGTAGTGCATGTATGCAACGAGCAGCCAGAAATTGTGGCTGTTACAAGTATAACATTTAAAAGGCATCTGGATGGGTACATGAATAGGAAGGTTTAGGGGGATATCGGCCAAATGCTGACAAACGGGACTGGATCAGTTTAGGATAATCTGGTAGGCATGAACGAGTTGGACCGAAGGGTCTATATGTTTGTGCCTTATAATTAACAACCTAGCTACTTAAATTTTCACTTTTAACCCAATTTTCACAACCATCTCCTTGTCTCATCAGTTCCCTGTGTCGTACCTTTCACAATCCTGTCTGACTGTCACTACCCAGATTTTAATAGATTGGAGTAAATCAAGTGGAACACCCCAAGGACTTGTTCCTGCTCTGCACACATCTGTTGGGTTGGAAGCTGAAGAAGCAGAATTCTAAATTGTACAAGTCCTAATGAAGGATTTCTGCCTGAAAAGTCGATTCTCCTGTGCCTTGGATGCTGCCTGATCTGCTGTGGTTTTTCCAGTACACACTTTTCGATTCTTGACTCTTAACAGTCCTCTGGGCATTTAGGCTCGGCCATCGACACACATTTTAAAAAAGCATCCATAATTGACATTCTGAAATAACCCTTTGGCATTGATCTTACAATAGTAGTTTACTGATCTCTTTCCCAACACTACATTTGTGTTCTATACTCAGTTGCAACACATTGTGCAATTTCAGTCTCAATTCTTCTGAATGTGCGCTTTGGATTTTTGTCACATATTAGTTATATGGTAACGTTTCTGTGACTTCACAAGTTTTTTGTGCTAGAGATGCCACACAAATGCAAGCTATTGCTTTAAAGTAATATACATACACATAATATTGATCACATATTGGACAAAATATAACTATAAAGGTTGCCGATTTCAGGGTGTGTGAAAGAATGCAATTACCAAGTAAAGGTACTTTTTGTTCATGTTACAAAATCTTGCCTTGCCTCATCAATAACTCCTTTGCGTACATTTATTTTGCACATTAGAGTTTTAGAATAAGAGCAAATTTATTGAGTCTTCAAGTATCAATAATGAGTTAGAAATTCCCAAATCACTACTTATTCCAAATTGTGTCACTGTAACGAGCTGTCATTTGTTTCTCTCTCGTCCACCAGTTGTGTTAACAGGTGCAGATACCGCTTTCATTTCAGAATAGATTAATGTAAAACTTATTTACTATTTCTCCATAGAGCTCCATCCAGTCTAATTTTCAACTTTCAATCAAATCCAATCAACTTTTCTCTTGGTAATGGTACAAGCGTGCACATTCTTCATCCTTTTTCCCAGCATGCTAATTTGTATTTGCAATCCAAGAGTTTGTAAATACTGTTCAAATTCACAAATGCTGCCTTAATTTCCAGTAATTTACATTGACTAATACTTGGTGTGCAGGTACAATGTAATGTTTCATGTGCTACTACCAATTCTTACTATTCAGACTTTCAAGAAAGCTTCTTTGAGATCAGTGTAAAAGTGTGTTACCATGAGCACTTGCTCTCTTTTCAACCAAAAAAAGTCTCACTACTCCTGTGCTCATTTAACCTACATTGATACCTGCTGCACCAAAGGCTTGATTTCAACTCTATAAGGAGCCTCATTCCTCCTTGTAATTTACTCCAGCCCTAAGCAATTAACAATTGCTTCATTCCTCCAATTTTCAGTCTCCTATTGGTATCCATGCCTGCAGCCGCCTAGTCCATTTCACCTGAAAACTCCCCCTCAACTTCTTCATCTTTTTCCTCACACGAGATACTGCTTAAAGCCTTCCTTTTTTTGGCTGTTAAATTTTGTATGACTGTACTGCTCTGAAGCATTTTGGAATATTTTAGTACAGTAAAGATACTTTATAAATGCAGGCTATGTGCAAAGTAGGTATAGCACAGTTTGCCAAGGTCAATGCAAAACACCTATATGGATAAGTGTTCACAAAAATTCCTAATTTTACTTATACTACCATTGATATAATTCAGTTGCCTAGGCCCTAAGCTTGAGAATTCCATACAGACACAGCTATGTCTGTCTACTTTACTCCTTTCAAACAGACGTTAAAGTCTATCCATATGATCAAGATTTTGGCCATCCAACTTCATATTGCCTTATGTGGGTGAATACTATACTGTGTTTTGTAATGTGCCTTGGAATACATCATTGTAATAAATATATTACAGTTTCTAGTCTCTTCAACCGACAAACAATTCCATGTCTTAGGCTGTAGATCATGAATCAGTTTTAACCAGTAAAATTACACAGAATTTCAATTGTCACTGGATTATGTTAAAAATACTGATTTTTTAACCAACATGTTCAACCCATCTTGTGTACAGAATCTCAAAAATGTAAAATTTGGAACCTGGAGTGTGTCTATTAGAAAACATCTGTAAATAAATATGTATATGGTGACTGATTCCACTAGTTTCACATAATCCAATTGCAAAGATAAGACCATAAGACATAGAGGAGTGGAAGTAAGGCCATTCAGCCCATCGAGTCCACTCCGCCAATCAAACATGGCTGATGGGCATTTCAGCTCCACTTACCAGCATTCTCCCCGTAGCCCTTAATTCCTTGTGACATCAAGAATTTATCAATCTCTGCCTTGAGGACATTTAGCGTCCTGGCCTCCAATGCACTCTGCAGCAATGAATTACACAGGCCCACCACTCTCTGGCTGAAGAAGTGTCTCCGCATTTCTGTTCTGAATTTACCCCCTTTAATTCTAAGGCTGTGTCCACGGGTCCTAGTCTCCTCGCCTAACGGAAATAATTTCTTAGTGTCCACCCTTTCCAAGCCATGTATTATCTTGTAAGTTTCTATCAGATCTCCCCTTAATCTTCTAAACTCAGGTGTAACATTCTCACTTGAGTCAAGAGGGTTGTAGGTCCAGGTCCCAATCTAGAGACTTGAACATAATCTAGATTGACACATCAGTATATTACTGAGGGAATGCTGCATCTTTGGAGCTGCCATCTTTCTGATGGAGATGGTGAAATAAGACTCCATCTGTCCCATAGGAGAGATGAAAAATGGATTCTGCATTCACTAAAGCAACAGCAAATACAGAGTCATAGAGATGTACATCATGGAAACAGACTCTTCGGTCCAACCCGTCCATGCCAACCATATATCTCAATCCAATCTAGTCCAACCTGCCCCAGCACCCTCCAAACCCTTCCTATTCATATACCCATCCAAATGCCTCGTAAATGATGCAATTGCTCCAGCCTCCACCACATCCTCTGGCAGCTCATTCCATACATGTACCACACTGTGTGAAAAAGTTGCCCCATAGGTCTCTTTTATCTTTCCCCTTTCATCCTAAACCTATGCCCTCTAGTTCTGGACTCCCCGATCCCAGGGAAAAGACTTTGCCGATTTACCCTATCCATGCCCCTCAATTTTGTAAACCTCTATAAGGTCACCCCTCAGCCTCCGACGCTCCAGGCAAAACAGCTCCAACCTGTTCAGCCTCTCCCTGTAGCTCAAATCCTCCAACCCTGGCAACATCCTTGTAAATCTTTTCTGAACCTTTTCACGTTTCACAATATCTTTCTGATAGGAAGGAGATCAGAATTGCACACAATATTCCAATAGTAGCCTAACCAATGTACAGTTAAATAAAGGTAATTATGAGGGCATGAGAGAGGAACTGACAAAAGTAGACTGGAAGCAGAGCCTAGCGGGGAAGACAGTAGAGCAAAAATGGCAGGAGTTTGTGGGTATAATTGAGGACACTGCACAGAGGTTCATCCCCAAGAAAAGAAAGATTATCCGGGGAGGGATTAGACAGCCATGGCTGACAAAGGAAGTCAGGAAATGTATTAAAGAAAAAGAGAGATCTTATAAAGTGGCCAAGAGCAGTGGGAAATCAAAAGATTGGGAAGGCTACAAAAACAAACAGAGGATAACAAAGAGAGAAATAAGGAAGGAGAGGATCAAATATGAAGGTAGGCTAGCCAGTAATATTAGAAATGACAGTAAAAGTTTCTTTCAATACATAAGAAACAAACGGCAGGCAAAAGTAGACATTGGGCCACTTCAAACTGATGCTGGAAGCCTAGTAATGGGAGATAAGGAAATAGCAGAAGAACTTAACAAGTACTTTGCGTCAGTCTTCACAGTGGAAGACATGAGTAACATCCCAACAATTAAAGGGAGTCAGGGGCTGAGTTGAGTATGGTTGCCATTACAAAAGGGAAAGTGTGAGAAAAGCTAAAAGGTCTTAAAATTGATAAATCTCCTGGCCCCGATGGGATACACCCTAGAGTTCTGAGAGAGGTGGCTGAGAGCTTTCAAAAGTCACTGGAGTCTGGGAAAGTCCTGGATGATTGGAAGATCGCTGTTGTAACCCCCTTGTTCAAGAAAGGATCAAGACAAAAGATGGAAAATTATAGGCCAATTAGCCTAATGTCGATTGTTGGTAAAATTTTAGAATCCATCATTAAGGATGAGGTTTCTAAATTCTTGGAAGTGCAGAGTCTGATTAGAACAAACCAACATGGACTTAGTAAGGGGAGGTCGTGTCTGACAAACCTGTGGGAATTCTTTGAAGAGGTGACAAGTGGGTTAGACCAGGGAAACCCAGTGGATGTGGTCTATCTAGACTTCCAAAAAGTCTTTGATAAGGTGCCACACGGGAGGCTGCTGAGCAAGGTGAGGGCCCATGGTGTTCGAGGTGAGCTACTGGTATGGATTGAGGATTGGCTGTCTGACAGAAGGCAAAGAATTAGGATAAAAGGTTCTTTTTCGGAATGGCAACCGGTGACAAACGGTGTTCTGCAGGGTTCAGTGTTGGGGCCGCAGCTGTTCACATTATATATTAATGATCTGGATGAAGGGACTGGGGCATTCTAGCGAAGTTTGCCGATGATACGAAGTTAGGTGGACAGGCAGGTAGTACGGAGGAAGTGGGGAGGCTGCAGAAGGATCTAGACAGTTTGGGAGAGTGGTCCAGGAAATGGCTGATGGAATTCAACGTGAGCAAATGCGAGGTCTTGCACTTTGGCAAAAAGAATAAAAGCATAGACTACTTTCTAAACGGTGAGAAAATTCGTAAAGCCAAAGTACATAGGGATCTGGGAATGCTTGTCGAGGATTCTCTAAAGGTAAACATGCAGGTTGAGTCCGCAATTAAGAAAGTGAATGCAATGTTGTCATTTATCTCAAGAGGATTGGAATATAAAAGCACCGTTGTGTTACTGAGACTTTATAAAGCTCTGGTTAGGCCCCATTTGGAGTACTGTGTCCAGTTTTGGTTCCCACACCTCAGGAAGGACATACTGGCACTGGAACGTGTCCAGCGGAGATTTACACGGATGATCCCTGGAATGGTTGGTCTAACATACGAGAAACGGCTGAGGATCCTGGGATTGTATTCTTGGAGTTTAGAAGATTAAGGGGAGACTTAATAGAAACTTACAAGATAATACATGGCTTGGAAAGGGTGGACAGTAGGAAATTGTTTCCGTTAGGCGAGCAGACTAGGACCCGTGGACACAGCCTGAGAATTAGAGGGGGTCTATTCAGAACAGAAATGCGGAGACATTTCTTCAGCTAGAGAGTGGTGGGCCTGTGGAATTCATTGCCGCTGACTGCAGTGGAGGCTGGGACGCTAAATGTCTTCAAGGCAGAGATTGATAGATTCTTTATGTCACGAGGAATTAAGGGCTACAGGGAGAATGCTGGCAAGTGGAGTTGAAATGCCCATCAGCCATGATTGAATGGGGGAGTGGACTCGATGGGCCGAATGGCCTTACTTCCACTCCGATGTCTTATGGTCTTAATGTCCTGTACAGCCGCATCATGACCCCCCAACTCCTGTACTCAACACTCTGACTAATAAAGGAAAGCATACCAAATGCTTTCACTATCCTACGTACCTGCGACTCCACTTTCAAGGAGCTATGAACTTGCACACCAAGGTCTCTTTGTTCAGCAACACTCCCTAGGACCTTACCATTAAGTGTATAAGTCCTGCTAAGATTTCTTTTCCCAAAATGCAGCACCTCGCATTTGTCTGAATTAAACTCTGTCTGCCACTTCTCAGCCCATTGGCCCATCTGGTTAAGATCCTGTTGTAGTCTGAAGTAACCTTCGCTGTCCACTACACCTCCAATTTTGGTGTCATCTGCACACTTACTAACTGTATCTCTTATGCTCGCATCCACATCATTTATGTAAATTACAAAAAGTAGAGGACCCAGCACCGATCCTTGTGGCACTCCACTGGTCACAGACCTCCACCTTGTCAAATGCCTTACTGAAGTCCATATAGATCCCTAGGAGAAAGTGAGGACTGCAGATGGGCAGTCTATATTGGGGAGACAGGCTGCCTACTTGCGGATGTTTCAGAGAACACCTCTGGGACACCCGGACCAATCAACCCAACTACCCCGTGGCTCAACACTTCAACTCCCCCTCCCACTGCACCAAGGGTATGCAGGTCCTTGGATACCTCCATCACCAGACCATAGCAACACGATGGCTGGAGGAAGAGTGCCTCATCTTCCACCTAGGAACCCTCCAACCACAGGGATGAACTCAGATTTCTCCAGTTTCCTCATTTCCCCTCTCTCCACCTTGTCTCAATCAGAACCCTTGAACTCAGCACCACTTTCCTAATCTGCAATCTTCTTCCTGACCTCTCCACCCCCACCCCCACTCCGGCCTATCACCCTCACCTTAACCTCCTTCCACCTAACACATTTCCAACGCCCCTCCCCAAGTCCCTCATCCCTACCATTTATCTTAGCCTGCTTGGCACACTCTCCTCATTCCTGAAGAAGGGCTCATGCCCGAAACGTTGATTCTCCTGCTCCTTGGATGCTGCCTGACCTGCTGCGCCTTTCCAGCGACAGATTTTCAGCTCCATATAGATCCCATCTACAACTCTGCCCTCATCAATCCTCTTTGTTACTTCTTCAAAAAAACTCAATCAAGTTTGAGAGATATGATTTTCCAAGCACAAAATCATGTTGACTACCCCTAATCATTCCTTGCCTTTCCAAATACATCCCTCAGGATTCCCTCCAACAACTTGCCCACCATCGACGTCAGACTCATTGGTCTATAGTTCCCTGGCTTGGGCTTACCACTCTTGTTAAACAGTGGCACGTTAGCCAACCTCCAGTCTTCCGCACCTCACCTGTGACTATCGATGATACAAATATCTCAGCAAGAGGCCCAGCAATCACTTCTCTAGCTTCCCACAGAGTGCTAGGGTACACATGATCAGGTCCTGGGGATTTATCCACTTTTACACCTTTCAAGACATCCAGCACTTCCTCCTCTGTAATATGGACATTTTGCAAGGAACCGCGATTGTCCGACATTCGATTATCCAAATATCAGAATATCCAGCAACATTGCAAGGTCTTGATATCTGGCTAAACTATGCTATCCGGCATTTAATTAACCAAACAAAATATTCCCTGCCCGTGTCCTTCAGATAATTAGGTTCCTCTGTATACTTTAATGGCGACTTATTTGTTGTAAAGAGCATGGCAATCGCCATCAATATGCCAATCACAGAACTGACTTCCATCTCTGCCATATATGGGCTTTGAAGGTCCATGCAGCTGATACAAAAAAGAAACGCTGTTTGGGATATCCCAAGAACTCAACAAGATACTATTAGGTTGCAGTCTATAAGATCTATGCAATTTGCTGCTCACAATGTGCGAGACCAAATGCAGACTGGGTGACCACTTTGCAGAACACCTCCGCTCTACCTGGAAGAATGATCCCAACCTTCCAGTCCCTTGCCATTTCAATAACCACCTTGCTCCCATGCTAAGAAATGCGCTTCGGCCTGTTGCCATATTCTAATGAAGCACAGCACAAGTTTGATGAATAACATGCCTTTTTTTTTAAACAGAGTACTTTCTCATTACGTGTAGTGACCAAAGCAATAATTAAATCAAGAGCATCACTAGAGGTCACAGCAAAACTGCAATCAGGTGGTGGCAAAGTTTAAATGCTATTTAAGAGTTAGGATAGTTCAAAAAGATGAGTTTGGAATGTCCTTGTTTCTAGAAGGACTCTCAAATATTCTTGTGCTACTTATATGCTCCTAAGGTTCATAAACGAGAATGGACAGATAAACATTCAACAATAAGAGTGTTTCAAGTGGGAGGTGAAGGATTGAGATTGTCGCCTTTGTCAGGTGAATGCTAGAAAGCGAAATTCAGCGGTTCACACAAATTAGTTATTAGGGCTTATTAGGTGAGTCACTTTACAAGTACTTTTGATTGCAGGAAGTAAAATCAGTTATGTCAAAGAAACATGCTGAACAAGTACCATCATAAGAAAAAGGATAAGGAGGAACAAGAACATCAGGTGGCAAGAGTAGTGGAAAATGACAGAGAATAAGAGTGAGGTGGAAGGACAAGTAAATAGTTATCAAAAATAATTTCCTACAGCTTGATTAGTTAATCCAGAAATATTAGGACAGCTAGAGTTGTGTGTGTAGTTTTGGTCACTGTTTTAGAGAAAAGAGATGATTGCACTGAAGGGTGCAGAGAAGATTCACTGGGTTGTCTGATTGAGGTGTACAAGATTATGAGGGACACAGTCAGAATGGATAAGAGCAGCGGACAGAAAGAGGACAGGGTGCATGTTACCCAGAGGGTGGTGACCGTCTGGAATGTGCTGCCTTGGAGGGGGTTGGAGGCGAGTTGCCTCACATCCTTCAAAACCTGGATAAACACTTGGCTTGTCACAACATTCAAAGGTATGAACCAGGTACTGGTAAATGGGATCAGATTAAAGATTGGGTAATTCTTACTTGTCAGTGCAGACTCAAGGGCTGAAGGTGCTCTTCTGCACGGTATGATTCTATGATTCAGTTAGATATTGTACTCTTATATTTAGAAAAAGGACAATGAGAGGATCATGTGAGACTACTGAGTAAGTATAAGGTAATCTGCAGAGATACTACTGGATATACTCCACCTGCCAGACATGATATTGATGTAGGAGAGTCAGGACTGATACAAAAAGCATGTTCAGCTGGAGTCAGAGATTCAGGACATGACTGAGCTCACCAAAAGTGTTAGCTCCAAAACCAATGGATTATAATAGACTCTACATAGATTATTCAAAGGTAAGGTAAATGCTGTAACAAAGACAGATTTGTACCCAATTCCATTGTCAGAAGATTACACTGATAAGGTTGGCTATGCCTCATCCCTTTCGAAGATCAATCTTTTCTAAGGGTGCTGTTGAGTGCTACTTACAGCTAGGGCTAAATAAGTATTCACTTGTGTAACTCCAAACAGTTTATACCAATGTCGAGTAATCAAATTTGAGTTAAACGATGGTCCAGCTACATTTGAGAGTTTTCTGAATGAAGTCATAGTTGAGATTTGTTTATTGTGGTATTTCTTAATAAAGTGCACACGGGACAAGCAGAAGTCTTGTTTAAGCAGTTACAGTTGGCTGGTTCAGTAATAAATTTAGCTAAGTGAATTTGGAAAAGCAAGACTAACTTACTTAGGACATACCGCAGGACAAGGAAAAATGCTAACCATGACAGTGAAAATGAAGGTACCAGTAAAATTTTCCAGTTATAAAACTAAATGAAAAAGCATGAGATTTTAAAAAAAATTTGTGAGTTTTACCACAAACATAAGGGGCGGCACGGTGGCACAGTGGTTAGCACTGCTGCCTCACAGCGCCAGGGACCTGGGTTCGATTCCCGCCTCAGGCAACTGACTGTGTGGAGTTTGCACGTTCTCCCAGTGTCTGCGTGGGTTTCCTCCGGGTGCTCCGGTTTCCTCCCACAGTCCAAAGATGTGCGGGTCAGGTGAATTGGCCATGCTAAATTGCCCGTAGTGTTAGATAAGGGGTATGGGTGGGTTGCGCTTCGGCGGGTCAGTGTGGACTTGTTGGGCCGAAAGGCCTGTTTCCACATTGTAAGTAATCTAATCTAATCATACAGTTGTCTACTGATATTGTGCTTCTCTAATACGTGTTAAAGAAACATGCAAAAGTGATATGATCATCTGTATGCCAAACAGCCTTTGAGAAGCTGAAAGCAATTCTCAGTAAAGACGACAGTGTTGACTGTCACTAATTTTTCTGGATCTTTCAAAATGGTGGTTGATGCTAGTGACGGGTGGTAGGTCAAGTGTTGCTGCAGCGTGAAGAATTGGGAATAGAAAACGCCAGTGGATTACTTCTCTAAGAAACTAAACCTGTCTCAGAAGTAATCAGTTAACTTTGAGACAGTTTGGGATTGTTGTTGGTTCTTCAACACTTTGGAATCTATATCCAACACACGAACAAGGAACTACAAATTACACTGATCATAAATCATTAGCCTTCGCTGAAAAGTTCAAAACTCAGAATTTGAGACTATTCAAGATTTGGAGATGCTGGTGTTGAGTGGGGTATACAAAGATAAAAATCACACTACTAGGTTATAGTCCAACAGGTTTAATTGGAAGTACACTAGCTTTCGGAGCGCCGCTCCTTCATCAGTTGGTTCATCAACTACCTGATGAAGGAGCGTCGCTCCGAAAGCTAGAGTGCTCCAATTAAACCTGTTGGATTATAACCTGGTGTTGTGAGACTATTCAATGGAGTCTGTCCAGTGGAAGACATTGGAATAAGTTAAAGATTTAGGAATGCTAACAATATATAAAAGGGAGGAAGAATAGAGATGCAAGTTATGTTGTGTTGTTTGGTGTTCTCATATTTTGTAGTGTTATTTCATTTTGTTTTAAAAGGATGGAAGCATATAGAAACTAGCTTTTTATTTTTCTGTAGATTATCTCTGTGGATTGAAATTGTAAAGAAATGGTTTGAAAAACCAATGACTATAAAAAGCACGTAACCTAACATTTATTCTAAATACCATTCACACAGATGTTTGTTCAAAGACTAGTGGAAGCCTGGTTTGCACATGAGCTCAAATCAATGTGCACAATTTGAGTTTTAGCAAATGGCAAGTAGCTGATTGATAATTGATCAATGAGAAAGGTCTTTTGCCTATCAACAACTGGGTGATAGGCTCCCAGGTAACCGAACAGCTTGGCTTTGTGAATATTCTGGCAGAAACCTTTGACCTCTGGCAGAGAAGGAGAGTTTTTACTCTGCAGTAAAATGTACCTCAAATCTGAAGATTGCCAGTCTATTTCCACTTTCCAATTAAACTGTAACTTTTAATGACTAAGTTTAAGACCTTTCATTGTGAACCAGACACCCGATGCGTCCTGTAAACAAGTGAAAGTACCTGGAGAAGGAAGACCAATCAGCAATGGGATCATCCCAGCAAACCCCTACAGATAGAAATCACCGAATGATCTTCCAAGTCTTTCCCTCCACCCAAAACACCCATTATTTTCTTGTGGCTTCCTGTGTACACAAAGGGAGTGTTTTTAGGGGGCTAGAATTTTAACTGTCAGACTTTACGTCTACAGTTCATAATTATTTCTCTGCAGTTCAGATCTATTTATGTATAGCCAATAGCAATCCTTGTTAAGTGTTTTGTATCAACCTGGGTCTAAAAGACAAGCAAATTGGAGAATTCAGTGTACTTTTCAAGATCTTTAACTTTTGGTGATGACTTGGGAATAGTAGGCCATGATTTCCAGTGCACTAGCCCAGCGAGGCATAAATGTGCTCAAGGTTGCTGTTAGGAAAAGGATCCAAAAGCTACAGCGCACAGTGATTGAAAGTTCATCACCAGAGTTGCCAGAAAATTGCAGAAGTACATAAGGTGCCAGGGTCAATGCTCCCTCTAAATTGTCAGGGAGCAATTGAGCGACAACCCAGAATATATGCAGTGCAACTAAGAAATCACGCACAACATAAAACATTAATAGGAACATAGGATACACTCTCAATAGGATTACATCCAATCTGTGGCCTACCTGCTTCGATTAAGGGTTTGGTGAGGATACAGTTGAAATACTGTGACCAGTTTTGAAGTCCACACATACTGGAGTTAATAAAGATGCCACAGAAAATTCAGAGGAGGATCATTTGGTCAACACCTAGTTTAGTTACCCTTTATTACCCGAATGAGTTAAAAGGGCAGTAATTTTGCACTTTGAAATTGCAGACTTTGAAGAGATTTAATTGGGAGCTTTAAAATAATGGGAGATTAGACTCGGTCCAAGAGGACAACCAACTAGGTTGATAGGTTAGAAGACACTGGGGGAGATAAGAGCTTATTTCAAAACTACGTAACTCGCTTAGATTTTAAGCACTTCTGTTCCAGAGTCATTGACATGAACTACTTCATCCTCAATTATGAACCTCTTGTATTCTTAACTTGTACATTTTTTTCAACTTTTGCATTTACTATAAATTTTGTGGCGGTAAATCTAACAAGCTTTTTATTTGGTCGAATTCAAAATCCATTGCAATTTTTATTGCATCCTCAGCCTAACCATAGTGGTGTCAACAAATGCATCAATGTTTTGCAGATTTGGTTTCAATTGATAAAAGGTTAGACAGCAAGGTCCAAGCACTGGTCCCCAGAGACTATTCATATTTTTACAGGTACACCGATTACTACATTTACTACAACTTATCTCAGCCCATGTTGTACAGTGTGTACCTATGAATTTTATATCCTGAATGGTGAGAAAACTGGGAAATGTTCACAATCAAAAGAACTTAGTTGTCCTTTATACACATAGCAATTAACATGCAAGTACAGCAATCAACTATAAAACAAAAATGGCATGTTAGATTTAATTACAAAGGGGTTAGAGCACAACAGGAAGCCAATTCACTGCAGTCAAATTCGTTGGTGAGACTACATCTGGTGGACTGGGCTCTGTCTTGGTTTCCTCAAAGGAAAGACATTGCATTCCTTCAAGGGAAACAACAAATAATTACTAATGCCAAAGGGTCCTGGGATGAGGGGATTGTCTGGAAGAGAGATTGATTAGGCTCGGTTTTTATAACCCTGAGGTCTGGAAAAATGACGTGATCTTATTGAACGATAAAATCGTTAGGGCACTTGACAGATTAGATGCTGAGAAAATTATTCCGGGACTTTGGAACCTACAACACAAGATTACACTCTCTCAATAATGGGTCGCCTATTTATGACAGAGACAAGGATGAATTTCTTCACCCAAACGCTCGAATCCATTACCCCAAACTCATTGAATATGTTCAAGGCTGAGTGTTGATTTTCAGGAATTAAGACAAATGGGAATATGTCTGAAGGTAGAATAGGTTTGAAGAGCCGCAAGGTCTACATCAATTCCTATTTCTTATTCTATAATGTTACATTAAAACAATATTCAGCAATCACTTCAGGGATTTGGATTCAAATCTAGTATAGACTGATGTGAAGATTAATGTTTAAATTTTTCTGCTCCATCTTATAGTTGCAAGCTCACAGAACAGCCCTGCCATAATATGGTAACTTTTTCAAAGGCTGGCTTATGTGAGAAGTGAAATGTCACAGTTCAGATCATCCTTCAGGGAGTTATGGCAGTACAACATGCAGCTTACTCTCTACCTAACGTGCGGGTCAGGTGAATTGGCCATGTTAAACTGCCCGTAGTGTTAGGTAAGGGGTAAATATATGGGTGGGTTGTGCTTCGGCGGGTCGGTGTGGACTTGTTGGGCCGAAGGGCCTGTTTCCACACTGTAAATCTAATCTAATCTAATCTAATCTGCACTACTAAATCAATGCATAGTCGACATACATTGTACTGAAGGAAAGAGAGATTGCAATGAGATATTAGACCAGATTCATTCCATTCTCTGGCCATTGCAACATTTAACTGGACGTCAAATTATCCAGTGAGATCAAAAGTGCAGTCATTTAATGGACTGCTGATTTTTTTAGTGAAATGATGTGCAAATTTTATGGCAATTGCTACAAGGAATGAGGCTACAGTGACGATATTGACCACACAGCATGCGAGCTGCCCGAAATCAGTAATATGTAACACTAATAGCATAAGAGGAAACAATTTTGAAAAAGTTATTAACACTGGATGTCTGATCATTTAACATGGTCTATACATACTCAGACTTTTGTGAGGGGATGTGGGTGTGGGAAAGGAACAAATAGGGCTAAAGTAAAAGGACTAATAAATTAATAGAACAAATAGGACTAAGTCAGACTCAAATTCCTACCATCTCAAGTGAAGGAATTAAATGCACTCCTCTCTATTAAAGATAGGACACAAAGTGCATTTTGCAAAGAATATTTTGGAGCCCCACTAAAAAAAAAATGCAGACCACATAGAAACTTAACATTTGAAATTGCACTAGCAACAAGGTGGCATTGTAATCTCATGAACACAACATAAATCATACAAAGCTTCCAAATAATTAGAAGTTTTTTTGAACAATGGAAGAATGCTACATTTCCACCATTCATTCCATGATTTCACAACCACTGACTATTGGACACAAGGAGCATTTTGTTTGTTTTAAAACTTACCTGATCTAAATGTCAAAGTTACAAATGGCATCTTTCTCTACTTTTAATCATATAAATTTCCTGAGTGAGTGATGAGGATGTACTTGTTGCGAAAAGTGACATCATTGTGCAGCGAATAGATTTATTTAAAATAATGGGAGAGGATGACGAGCAAGTTGCACCCCATCCCTGCATGACATAGCAAAGACGAACACGAGGACCACCTTGATAAGCGTATAAAAACTGCTTCGTCAAATAAAGAAATAAGTAGCTTTAACCAGAGCACACCTCTCCGTGCCTGAAACTGTTTCAAAAAAAAATAACAGGTATGCACGAAACATTTAACCATTGAACGACCGTGTTGAACAGGCTAGTTGCCTGTTCATTTTAAACCCTTCATGCTGCATTATTAAAACACAACAGCTGCATTGTGAACAATGATTTAAAGACTAACCCTCCACCTCTCTGGATCCTGTTGGCCTCCTTCCTGAACAACCGACAGCACTGAGTCCAGCAGTTCCCCATGGCACATGCTCTTCGGTCAGCAATAAGACACTGGGCTAGAATGAAGTAGGAGCCCACATCCATAAGACAAGCCCATCCGGCCGGAGTTTACAATAAACCGGACTCAGCAGCAGAAACAGCGGCAGGCAGCTACAGCTGCTGCAAACCCCAGGACTCCGGCACGCGCCTGCCCATCACCAACTCGCGCAGCGTCTTCCGGCAATCCCGGGACACCGGCGGCTGACGTGACAGCGCCCCACACGACGTAACCGCGTTGCCCTCGCCAGCGACTGTGCCACCGCCTCCTCCAGACCGCAGAGGGCGCTGCCACCCTCCTCCCTGCTTCATCCTAGTCCGTCCAGAGCTTCCTCTCCGGCTCCACACCTCCCTCTGGTGGCAGTGTGTATGAGCACAACCAGCGCGGGTTGATTGATAGTCACGTGAACCGAAGTACAGTGAAAAACTTTGAAACAGTACGGCTAGATGATGGTAGGCAAGGACGTGCACAACAAAAAGACTTCAATAGAGGCATACAGGTTACATTGCACAGGGTGTATGCTAGGCAACAGCAATGTTACATTATTTGAAGTTAGTGAGTCCATTCATCAGTCTAATAACAGCCAGGAAGAACTGTTCCTGAACCTACTGGTGCATGTGTTCAAGCCTCTGTATCTTCTGCCTGATGGAAGAGATTGTAGGAGATCATTACCAGGGTGGGATGCTGTTGGCAGCAAGCCATGCAAATAGAGCCCACGGATGGAAGGTTGGCTTCTTTGATGGTCTGGGCTGTGTGCACCACCTTCTGTAGATTCTTACAGGCCCCCATGTATTGGAGCTTGTGCACTTCATCACAGCTTCTGATCCATCAAAGAAAGATGCTGCAGCTGCTGTGAAGGAGGCACATTGAATCTAATCCCTCAGCAGACCCCCTCCCACCTCATATCCTTTTAGCCACTAGATATATTTCTATCTCCTTCTTGAAAACACACAATGTTTTGGTCTCAACCACTTTCTCTGGTGCTGAACTCTAGACTCTGGGTGGAGCAATTTCTCTTCATCTCATTCTAATTAAAATGTTTACCTGTTATCCTTAAACTATGACCTCTTGTTCTGGACTCCTCCCCCATCTGGAACATTCTTTCTGCATCTCACCTGTCTACTCCTGTTCAAATTTTATAGGTTTCTATAAGATCACCTTCATTATTCTATACTCCAGTGAATACCAAATAAAAAGCAAAAGAACTGCGGATGCTGGAAATCAGAAGCAAAAAAGATGCTGCCAGACCTGCTGAACTTTTCCAGCAATTTCTGTTTCTGCTTCCAGTGAATACAACTGCTTCCAACTGTCTCAGTCTCTCCTCATACGTCAGTCTTGCCATCCCAGGAATCAATGTAGTAAACCTTCGCTGTCTTCCTTCTATAACAAGAACATCCGTTCTCAGATGAGGAGACTAGAACTATACACATTCCAGGTATAAGCTCACCAATGCTCTGTATGATTGCAGCAAGATATCCTTATTCCTGCACTTGAGTCCTCTCACTCTGAAGGCCAATGTGGTGTTTGCCCTTTTGACTCGCTGCTGCTCCTGTGTGCTTATGTTCAATGGCTGGTGAGCAAAGACACTTAGGTCTCACTGAACATTCCCCTCTCTTTAGAGCTATTAAAAATGGATAATATATGGGGTGGCACGGTGGCTCAGTGGTTAGTACTGCGCCTCACAGCACCAGGGACCCAGGATCAATTCCCACCTCAGGTGACTGTCTGTGTGGAGTTTGCACATTCTCCCTGTGTCTGCGTGGGTTTCCTCCGGGTGCTCTGGTCTCCTCCCACAATCACAAAGACATGCAGGCCAGGTGAATTGGACATAGTAAATTGCCCATAGTGGTAGGTGCATTATAAATATAGGGTGGGGGAAGGGGTCTGGGTGGTAGGTGCATTATAAATATAGGGTGGGGGAAGGGGTCTGGGTGGGTTGCTCTTCAGAAGGTCAATGTGGACTCGTTGGGCCGAAGGGCCTGTTTCCATACTGTAGTTCATCTAATCTTATACTATATTTGCCCACTCACTCAGCCTGTCCAAATCACACTGCAATGACTTTACATTCTCCTCACAGCTCACCCTTCCACCCAGCTTTGTGTCATGTGCAAATTTTGAGATGTTATATTTAGTTCCCTCATCTAAATCTTTAACATATATTGTGAATAGCTGGGGCCCTAGTACTGATCCCTGTGGTACCCCACTAGTTACTGCCTGCCACTCAGAAAAAGACCCATTTGTTCCTACTTTTTGCTCTCTGTCTGCTAATCAATTTAATCTCCATCTCAATGTACTACCTCCAATTCAATGCACTTTAATTTTACACATTAATCTCTTATGTGGGACTTTGCCAAAAGCCTTCTGAAAGTCCAAATAAATGATATCCATTGGCTTCCCTGAACAACTCTACCTCGCTTTTTAAAAATAATACAGTTTACATTAGCTACCATCCATCTGTAGGGACTGTTCTACAGGCTGTAGAATTTTGAAACATGACCACAAATGCATCCATTGTATCGAAGGCCATTTTCTTACGTACTCAGGAATGTAGATTATCAGGCCATAGAGATTTATCAATCTTAAGTGAATTTTTTTATTCCCACCTGATTTCAGATTTTATTCAACACTATTATTTTACAATATTATTCAGTGGTGGTAAGAACATACGAGAGCAAAACAAAAAACAATACATAAGATTAAGTGGAAGGCAATATGTGGAAGAAGTGAGTGCAGTATTAGGGGGTTTCGTTTTTGCAGTTGCAATTCCAAGGAAGGTTTGTAAGGAAACAGTTATGATGGTGCATATGAAATGCAAAAGGTTGGGTTAGGCATTGATCTGGGGGAGAATTGGACATTGGAAGTCCTGGTGTAGGATAAGGAATGATTAGTTTTTGTTGTTGTGGTTCTGTTCGCCGAGCTGGAAGTTTTTGCTGCAAACGTTTCGTTCCCTGGCTAGGGAACATCATCAGTGCTATTGGAGCCTCCTGTGAAGCGCTGCTTTGATGTTTCTTCCGGTATTTATAGTGGTTTGTTCTTGCCGCTTCCAGGTGTCAGTTTCAGCTGTAGTAGTTTGTATGTGGGGTCCAGGTTGATGTGTCTGTTGATGGATGTTCTTGCCATTTCCGGGTGTCAGTTTCAGCTGTAGTGGTTTGTATATGGGGTCCAGGTCTATGTGTCTGTTAATGGAGTTTGTGGATGAATGCCATGCCTCTAGGAATTCCCTGGCTGTTCTCTGTCTGGCTTGTCCTATGATGGTAGTGTTTTCCCAGTCAAATTCATGTTGCTGGTTGTCTGAGTGTATGGCTACTACGGATAGCTGGTCGTGTCGTTTTGTGGCTAGCTGATGTTCATGGATGCGGATTGTTAGCTGTCTTCCTGTTTGTCCTATATAGTGTTTTGTGCAGTCCTTGCATGGTATTTTGTAAACTACGTTAGTTTGGCTCGTGCTGGCTATTGGGTCCTTTGTTCTAGTGAGTTGTTGTCTGAGTGTGGAAGTTGGCTTGTGTGCTGTTATGAGTCCTAAGGGTCGCAGTAGTCTGGCTGTCAGTTCTGAGACGCTCCTGACGTATGGTAGTGTGGCTAGTCCTTTTGGTTGTGGCATGTCCTCGTTCCGTGGTCTATCTCTTAGGCACTGGATGATAAAGTTTCGTGGGTATCCGTTTTTGGCGAATACCTTGTATAGGTGTTCCTCTTCCTCTTTTCGCAGTTCTGGTGTGCTGCAGTGTGTTGTGGCTCTTTTGAATAGTGTCCTGATGCAGCTTCGTTTGTGTGTGTTGGGGTGGTTACTTTCATAGTAATGTAGTTTACACAGTAGCCATACACTCAGACAACCAGGAATATGAATTTGACTGGGAAAACACTACCATCATAGGACAAGCCAGACAGAGAACAGCCAGGGAATTCCTAGAGGCATGGCATTCATCCACAAACTCCATTAACAGACACATAGACCTGGACCCCATATACAAACCACTACAGCTGAAACTGACACCCGGAAACGGCAAGAACATCCATCAACAGACACATCAACCTGGACCCCACATACAAACTACTACAGCTGAAACTGACACCTGGAAGCGGCAAGAACAAACCACTATAAATACCGGAAGAAACATCAAAGCAACGCTTCACAGGAGGCTCCAGTAGCACTGATGATGTTCCCTAGCCAGGGAACGAAACGTTTGCAGCAAAAACTTCCAGCTCGGCGAACAGAACCACAACAACGGACACCCGAGCTACAAATCTTCAACCAGACTTTAAAAGATTAGTTTTTGTTCCTACTGCATTTCTATATTTGGTGAAAACGATTTTAGTAAATATTCTGACGACAAGTCATCGTACTCAAAATATTAACTCTGCTTTCTTCCCACTACAGGTCAGAGAGCAACTGAGAAAAACTGGTTTAATCTTTCAGGTCAATGAACGTTTGTTACAGATCTCAGAAAATCAATTTAAACAATGATATATTGTTTGCAGAGATCTCAGAGCTAATTGATATGTGAACATCTCAAACCTACTGAGTTTTGCAACCAACTTCTGTTTTTGGTTTGGATTTACAGCATCAGCAGTTCTTTCATTTTTGTTAGTAAATGTCTTGTTCACCATGTGTGAGTAACTTGATTTAAAATGGTTGAGAATAATTTCTTAAAACCATGTAGAATTATTTACTAGTTTCACTTGTGTATATTATACAGTTTAATACTTTTCTAATATTAAAAACTTTTAAAATGGACCTCCTAATGGATTTGTGACAAACATCATCTATAATATGAAGAATCTTCTTGTAGGGGTTGCATACAGGCACAGTATTTAAAAGCAAAATACTGCAAATGCTGGAAATTGAAGCAAACCAAATGGCCTGGAGAGACTCAGCAGGTCTGGCAGCATATGTGGAGAGAGACAAAATTACCAGATTTAAAATATTTAGCAGACCTGTTGAGTTTCTCCAGCAGTTTTTGTGTTTGTTTCGCCATCCTCATTGTGTGGTTCAGCAGTGTGGCCAGTCACACGGGTTAGGTCAATTTTTTGTTTTGAAAAGCAGAAAATGCTGGAAATACACAGCAGGTCAGCCAACACCTGAAAATATCTGACCTTTCAGGTCAATGATCTGAAGTTACAGATCTCAGAAAATCAATTGAAACAATTATATTGTTTGCAGAGATCTAGGAGTTAACTGATATGTGAACACCCCAAGATGCCACATTTTATTTCCAATGATTAAGATGAAATCCACTGTTATCTGTGGAAAATTCTGTCTGTCTGAATTGGATGTGAATCAGTGGTCAGCAAGGGGCAGAATTATCCTCTTGTTTGTGAGATGCCACTAAGGTCCACAATTCAAATTTAGGAGGAGCCAGATCTTAAAAACATTTAAAGCAATGTGCCAAGTAACAAATGTTGTCCATCAGATACATCGAGATCTGTAAGAAATCCATTTAATTAAGCTCCAACATTTTGAGTGCAAAGTGTAATTCTTTCTGGCTTGTGTGGAGTCAAAAACATAGCGCACTTGATTTTACCAACTCTGCTAAAAGTTTTATGGCCTGTTTTGACTGAACTCAACCAAATAGTATTTAAAGTGATGCAAATCAGCCAAAACGATATCTCTTCAAGTACCTTTCTTCTATAAGTGACTTTAACAGTTTAGCTTTCTATTAAACTCAGCCTTCCCCATTTTTATTTTGTTTCTATAATCGTCCAGTTTCTACCAGAATCTTTGTCATTGCAGTTAGCACATGCCTTGAGTATTTACCTGGAGCGTCAGCCACAAGGTCCTGCTTTTCGATTTAGTTCAGAGTTCACCGTTGCCGGGACAAAATAAAACACTTTACTTCCTTCAAAGTCAACATTGAGTTCAACAATTTCAGATCATAACCTCTGCCCCATTTTGTTTTTGGATGTGTTTCTTTTATACATTTACACCTCTTAAAGACACTTCTCCTTTGTTCCAATACATGTCCCATTACCGTTTGTTTTTCTAAGACCACCTCCATGGACAATACCTCAGCAAGATTGTGCTGCAGGGTACCACTCAACCAGTCCAGACACTCAAATCCCATTTTCAGAAACCTAATAACTAACTGGATAAGTTAGAGCACCCCGTGCCTATATCTTGTGGTCTCATAAGAGGATGGATAGCTATCTCATCAACAGATATCCCTTGTACCGGAGAATCCATGTAGGTTGTGAAGAGATTGGAATGATCGGCAGAAACTGAAGGAGTCATAGCATCTGCCATGCAAGTAAGTACACGCATAAGGAGGAAACTGTTGTTGTGGTTGCAGATCAGTTGTACATTGAAGAAGCAAGACTCCTTCATGTTGCTGAATCACACATGGACTGTCACTGCCCAGCTTGATGTTCAAATGAAGCAAGCGTGATGCAAGAACGCCTTTCTCACACAGCGAGCTGTTCAGGTTTAGATGCACTGCCTCGAAATGTGGTGGAGACAGGTTCAACTCTGGCATCCTAGAGGGATTGGATGATAATTTGGACAGAAGTGGTCTGCAGGGATATGGGGAAAGTGCAGGAAATTGACAGTAGGTAATAGAACCAGGGCAGGCACCATGGGCAGAATTATCCAGCTGTTCGTGAGACGTAACTAAGGTCCGCAACTCAAATTCAGAAGGGGCTCGACCTTAACAACATTTAAAGCAATGGCTGCAGTTGGGGCCAGGGGAGAAGTGCTGTGAAATGTGAAGTCTTGTGTGATGATGGCTCAAATCTCAGAGACTTGAGAGTTGCCGAGTTCTCCAAAGCTGCCACACCTGCTCTCCTTCATGATTGGGTAGCTCGATCTTTGATGGACGATCCTATGCTGAAAGAAGGCATTACTATCATTGCTTTCCGAGCACTCTTCCTTCACCTTTGACCTTCTCGTGCCCAGAGATTTGCCTCTTCCTTGGAGAATATTGTCCTCATCGTCATTGGACATATAATCTGATGGTCACATCACCATTGTCTTCCTTATGCTGATCTGGGCTCCTCTTTTCCCTTCATCGTGCTCAGATGGTGACAATCCTTTGCAATGCTTGAGTATGCCCAGGCTCACTGTCCCTGAAATCTGTTACCCCTGTGTGCCAATGACACGGTGTCCTCAGTTCTGCTCCTTTTTTATGGATCCTCCTAAGTTGGTGGTGCCATGACTGACTCCCCAATGTTTTGCTGTCTCTTGATCTATCCCTGACCCAGAATGCAACCCATGCACCCCCATCAAAATCCCAAATGGCTCCTTAAAGAGCTGATTATTAACTGCTATATTGGACTTCACTGCAGATTCATATGTTGCCATGCCCCATCCTGATGTAAGACACTGATATACTAAAACCTGTATGTTGAACAGCAGGGCTATTTTTAGCATCTGCCCAACCCCAGTATGACCTGAATATCCTGTTCTATCATGCAACTCATAGAATATCTGGGAAGACCAGCAACTGCTGTTAGACCTAATAAACAGATTTGACCTGGAGCAGATAACATAGCTAAGTTGGAGAGAAACATCTACATCATAATCCCAATTAATAAGGTGTAAGAAATTAATTGGGAGATGTAAGTGATACGAAAACCAAATTAATGGTCTGGAAGCAGTTAACAACATGAAGATGATGATGGAACCAAGGAAGGTAATCTGAATTTAAAAAAATTGCTACAAAGACTTGGAACTACAGTAAAAAATACACAAAAGGGAAATCCACAGAGTGCAGGGAAAATATACTGTATTACAAAAAACAAACAAACTAATGAACAATGAGATACTTGGAATAAATATAAAATAGATAAAATTGAAACTGAAGAAAAATATCCACAAAAGGTAAATATGAAGAAAGTAGAGGATGACAAAGGGAATATGATGAGTTTATTAAAGGAGTTAAACAATTGGGAAGGTAGAGAGAAAATATGGAAAGAAAATGTTAGAGAACATAAAATGAAATAGCATGCTTTGTCAGTATATAAGTGACAAAAGAAGAAGTAAGATGGGATTAGAATCTTACAGAACAAGAAGAGGCTTTTGAAAGAACTAAGCAATTTAACCCCATGTATCCTAATGATTTTTGGACCCACTGCAAAGGAATCCAATACATGTTCATACAACAAAATAAAATAAAGAACTGTGGCTATTGGAGATGTGAAATAACCAAAAACAAAAGTTGATGGAGAATCGCAGTAGGTGTGGCAGCATCTGTGGAGAAAAAAAAATCTAACATTTCAAGTCTCATGACCCTTCTTCAGAATATTCAAGACAGAGATGCGGAGCAATTTCTCTCAGACAGTAGTGAAGCTATGGAATGCTTTACTCAGAGGGCTGTGGGGCTGGGTATGTTGAGTATATTCAAGAGTGAGATAGGCAGATTTTTTTAATCTGAAAGGGAATTAAGGGTTATGGGGAAAAGACAGGAAAATAGAATGGAAGATTATCAGATCAGCCATGATTTCAATGTTGGAGCAGACTCATAGAGCTGAATGGTGTCCTGCATCTTATGGTCCTATACGCCCCTTGAGCCTTTTTGCCATTTAATGCAATCATTGCTGATCATTAGCCTTTTCTGTCCACTTCCCGTATCTTTGACTGTCTGAGACCTAACCTGTGCTTAACTGAGCATTAAGTGCATTCAACAATACAACATTTGGAACTTTCCTGAGTAGAGAAATCCAAAGACACAGAATTAATTCAGTGATGAAACTTCCTAAATGATTGACCCCTCATCCTGAGGCTGTGACCCCTGTCTTTGAGATTCCCAGCCAATGGAATCAATCTCTCAGCACCTACCTCATTAAGCCTCTTCAGAATTTTGTCTATTTCAATAAAATTGTTATCTTTCAAAACTCCAAAGAATATGACATCAGTTTATTCATGTTTTCATCAAAGGACATTACAACTACTAATTTAGTGTATCTTTGACTTAGACAAAGTGATCAAAAGTAGCATAACTCAGTTTGCTGAGCCTTCCTTGCACTACCTGCAATGCAAGCATTTCCTTCCTGAAATATGGAGATCAAAGCTGCACATAATTCACCAGATGTGATCTCAACAAAGTCCAGTATAATTTTGGCAAGACTTCCCTATTCTTCTACAGCCTATACCTATAACATTCACTAGGAACAAAATATGATGCATTTTACTCATGCCTGCCTAACAAATCATGGCTAATATATCATATCCGGTTGAAGTGGGTAATGATTAAGAGTGATTTAAGGTGCACTGCTTAAAAGTGTATGCATATCGTATCACACCATTCATTAATCTCATCCAGCCACCTTGAAAAGACCCAGCTATCTGCTTTTAATTAACAAATCCCCTATGCACACTAGTATTGCCTTTAAATTACGAGGTCCTACCTGTGTGGCACCTTATCAAAGGCATTTGGAAATCCAAGTATGTCACATCTGGTTGTTCCTCAGTGCTACAGCGGGCGCACAGAGAGGGGAGCCGGAAGGAGCGGGAACCCGGAAGTCATCAACAGAGGCTTCTGGGAAGATAAGAAGTTTGAGTGGAGTGGAGTGGAGTGTAGTGTAGTGTCAAAGGACATTGCCTGCAGGAAGTGCAGCCAGCTCCAGCTCCTCACAGACCGTGGTAGGGAACTGGAGTTGGAGTTGGATGAACTGAGGATTATTCGAGAGGCTGAGAGGGTGATAGATAGAAGGTACAGGTACATAGCTACGCCAGAGAACAGAGGTACCTGGGTAACAGTTAGAGGTGGGAAGGGGAGGAAGCAGGCAGTGCAGGGATCGCCATGGTCGTTCCCCTCAACAATAAGTATACCGCTTTGGATATTGTTAGGGGGGACGGCCTAGCAGGGGTAAGCTGCAGTGACCGGGTCTCTGGCACGAGGTCTGGCTCTGAGGCCCAGAAAAGAAAGTGGGGGAGGTGGAGAGCGCTAGTTATAGGAGACTCTATAGTTAGAGGGATAGACAGGCGGTTCTGTGGACATGGGCGAGACTCTCGGGTGGTTTGTTGCCTCCCGGGTGCCAAGGTCCAAGATGTCTCGGACCGTGTCTTCAGAATCCTTAAGGGGGAGGGTATGCAGCCAGAAGTTGTGGTGCACATTGGCACCAACGACATAGGTGGAAGAGGAGTGGGGAGGTCATTCAGGAGCTCAGGGAGTTAGGCTGGAAGCTAAAAGCTAGGACGGACAGAGTCATCATCTCTGGGTTGTTGCCGGTCCCACGTGACAGTGAGGCAAGGAATAGGGAGAGAGTGCAGTTGAACACGTGGCTGCAAAGATGGTGTAGGAGGGAGGGCTTCAGGTATTTGGATAATTGGACTGCATTCTGGGGAAGGTGGGACCTGTACAACAGGATGGGTTGCGCCTGAACCAGAAGGGCACCAATATCCTGGGAGGTAGGTTTGCTAGCACTCTTCGGGGGGGTTTAAACTAATTTGGCAAGGGGATGGGATCTGGACTTGTAGTCCAGCAAGTAGGTTAGCTGTTTTTCAGATGTTCAAGAATGTAGGGAGGCTGTGGAGAAAGTAGCACTGACAGGGAATACTTGCAGACACAGAGAGGGCTCAAGTGTGTTTACTTCAACACAAGGAGTGTCAGAAATAAGGTGGGTGAACTTAAGGCGTGGATCGGTACTTGGGACTACGATGTTGTGGCCATCACAGAAACGTGGATAGAAGAGGGACAGGAATGTTGTTGGAGGTTCCTGGTTACAGATGTTTCAGTAAGATTAGGGGGGGGGGGTGGTAAAAAAGGAGGGGGGGTGGCGTTGGTAATTAGAAATGATATAATGGCTGCAGAAAGGCAGTTCGAAGGGAATCTGCCTTTGGAGGTAGTATGAGCTGAAGTCAGAAATAGGAAAGGAGCAGTCACCTTGTTGGGTGCTTACTATAGGCCCCCCAATAGCAGCAGAGATGTGGAGAAACAGATTGGGAAACAGATTTTGGAAAGGTGCAGAAGCCACAGGGTCGTAGTCAAGGGCAATTTCAACTTCCCAAATATTGATTGGAAGCTCTTTGGATCAAGTAGATTGGACGGGGTGGTGTTTGTGCAGTGTGCCCAGGAAGCTTTTCTAACTCAGTATGTAGATTGTCCGACCAGAGGGGAGGCTATATTGGATTTGGTACTTGGTAACGAACCGGGACAAGTGATGGACTTGTTAGTGGGTGAGCATTTTGGTGATGGTGACCACAATTCTGTGACTTTCACCTTGGTTATGGAGAGAGATAGGTGCGTGCAACAGGGCAAGTTTTACAATTGGGGGAAGGGTAAATACGATGCTGCTAGACAGGATCTGAGGAACATAAATTGGGAGCAGAGGCTGTCCAGGGAAGGATATCATTGAAATGTGGAACTTTTTAAAGGAACAGATACGAAGTGTCCTTGATATGTATGTACCTGTCAGGCAGGAAAGAGATGGTCGTGTGATGGAAGCTTGGTTGATGAAGGAGGTTGAATGTCCTGTAAGGAGGAAGAAAGAAGCTGACATAAGGTTGAGGAAATAAGATTCAGACAGAGTGTTGGAGGGATACAGGATAGCCAGGAGGGAGCTGAAGAAAGGGATTAGGAGAGCTAAGAGAGGGCACAAAAAATCTTTGGCGGGTAGGATCAAGGATAACTCCAAGGCCTTTTATGCATATGTGAGAAACATGAGAATGACGAGAACGAGGGTAGGTCCGATCAAGGACAGTAGTGGGAGACTGTGTATTGAGTCAGAAGAGATAGGAGAGGTCTTGAATGAGTACTTTTCTTCAGTATTTACAAATGAGAGGGACCATATTGTTGAAGAGGAGATTATGAAATGGACTGGTAAGCTAGAAGAGATACTTGTTAGGAATGAAATGTGTTGGGCATTTTGAAAAACTTGAGGATAGACAAGTCCCCCGGGCCTGACGGGATATATCCTAGGATTATGTGGGAAGCAAGAGAGGAAATTGCAGAACCATTGGCAATGATCTTTTCGTCTTCACTGTCAACGGGGGTGGTACCAGGAGATGGAAAGTGGTGGAATGTTGTGCCCTGTTCAAAAAAGGGAATAGGAATAATCCCGGGAATTACAGGCCAGTTAGTCTTACTTCGGTGGTAGGCAAAGTAATAGAAAGGGTGCTGAGGGATTGGATTTATGAGTATCTGGAAAGACACTGCTTGATTAGGGACAGCCAGCACGGATTTGTGAGGGATAGGTCTTGCCTTACAAGACTTATTGAATTCTTTGAGGAGATGACCAAGCACGTGGATGAGTGTAGAGCAGTGGATTTCGTGTACATGGATTCTAGTAAGGCATTTGATAAGGTTCCGCATGGTAGGCTTATGCGGAAAGTCAGGAGGCATGGGATAGAGGGATGTTTGGCCAGTTGGATAGAGAACTGGCTAACCGGTCGAAGTCAGAGAGTGGTGGTAGATGGTAAATATTCAGCCTGGAGCCCAGTTACAACTGGAGTTCCGCAGGGATCAGTTCTGGGTCCTCTGCTGTTTGTAATGTTTATTAATGACTTGGAAGAGGGAGTCGAAGGGTGGGTCAGTAAATTTGCAGATGATACGAAGATAGGTGGAGTTGTGGATAGTGAGGAGGGCTGTTGTCGGCTGCAAAGGGTCTTAGATATGATGCAGAGCTGGGCTGAGGAATGGCAGATGGATTCAATCCTGTCAAGTGTGAGGTTGTCCATTTTGGAAGGACAAATAAGAATGCGGAATACAGGGTTAACAGTAGGGTTCTTAGTAAGGTAGAGGAGCAGAGGGCTCTTGGGGTCTATGTTCATATATCTTTAAAAGTTGCCACTCAGGTGGATAGAGCTTGTAAGAAGGCCTATGGTGTATTAGCGTTCATTAGCAGAGGGATTGAATTCAAGAGTCGTGAGGTGATGTTGCAGCTGTATTGGACCTTGGTAAGGCCACATTTGGAGTACTGTGTGCAGTTCTGGTCGCCTCATTTTAGGAAAGATGTGGAAGCTTTGGAGAGGGTGCAGAGGAGATTTACCAGAATGTTGCCTGGAATGGAGAATCGGTCGTACAAGGATAGGTTGAGAGTGCAAAGGACCTTTCTCATTGGAATGCGAAGGATGAGGGGTGACTTGATAGAGGTTTATAAGATGATCAGGGGAATAGATAGAGTAGACAGTTAGAAATTTTTTCCCCAGGTTCAACAAAGTGTTATAAGGGGACCTAAATTTAAGGTGAAGGGTGGAAGGTATAGGGGGGATGTCAGGGGTAGGTTCTTTACCCAGAGAGTGGTGGGGGCATGGAATGCGCTGCCTGTGGGAGTGGCAGAGTCAGAATCATTGGTGACGTTTAAGCGGCAATTGGATAGGTACATGGTTAGGTGCTTAAGCTAGGACAAATGTTCGGCACAACATCGTGGGCCGAAGGGCCTGTTCTGTGCTGTATTGTTCTATGTTCTATATTCTATGTTCTATGTTCCCCTTTATCTATTATAATAGTTAACATCTTCAAAACACTAATAAATTTGTCAAATAAGAATTGGTTTTCATAAAATCATTTGATATTTCCACGTGCAATGTTAAAACTTATTAATTTATAAACTCCAAATATTTGTTACTTAATGCTCAATCCAATGGTATAATTACTGTTTGGGAGCCCATAAATGATACCCACTGGCATTTTCTGAGCCTTGTTATTCCTAATCACCACACATACCGACTCTTCTTCCCAATCTGCAAAGATTTGAACCCCTGACCCTAAGCCTAATGCTATTTCTTAATCTTCTGAGCCAAGATCCTTTCGCAATACAGTAAAACAAAGAACTTTGGATGCTGAAGATCTGAAGCAAAAATAATTACTGGATAAACAACACAGGTCTGGTAGTATCTGTGGAGAGAAAGCAGAACGAACATTTTGAGTCCAGCGACTCTTCTTCATAACTGATAATAACTAGGAAAAGGTGGTATGTGTGTCATTGACCGGGATAGAGCTCTGCGTAGGTTTCCACCCATGGTGGTCCAGTTTCCTCCTACATGTCCAAAGTTGTGCAGGTCAGGTGGATTTTCCACAGTAAATTGCCCTTGGTGTCCAGGGATGTGTAAGCTAGGTGGATTGGCTATGATAAATGTAGGGTTACAGGGATAGGTTGGGGATTTTGTTCTGGATCTGTTGCTCTTTGGAATGTCAGTATAGACTCAATGGGCTGAATGGCCTGTTCTCACACTGTAGCAATTCTATGATTCTATGTTGCGCAGATGAAAATGGCTTGTACTGAAAGTAGCCCATGTCGTGACATGGCCTGGGGCATGTGGGGATGAGTAAAGGAAATGGAAGGAGGTGATCAGCACCTAAAATATTGAACTCAATATTGACTCCTTAAGGCTGCACAGTCCTCAATGGGAAAATGAGATGTTGTTCTTCCAACGTGCACCAAGCCTTGCTGCAAGTCAGGGATATAAAAATTGCCCAGGGAACACGATAATGTGTTGATGTGGCATGCGACCGGAAACTCAGGATGGTTTACACAGATCGAACATAGGTTCTACAAAATGGTCACCCAGTCTGTGTTTCAGTTCCCCACTGTAGAGGAGACCACATTGTGAGCAGTGAACATGATAGGCTAAATTGTGTGAAGTGCAGATAAATCACCTGGAAGGCTTGTCTTAAGACTTGGGTAGTGAGGAGAAAGGAGGTAAACAGGCAAGTGTTACATCCTTTGGCGATTGCAGGGGAGGGTACCATTGGGGGTATGGGAGGTGTTGGAAGTGGAAGAAGAGTGCACCAGGTTGTCCAAGATAAAGGCAGACAAGGAAGGGGAGGGGAGGTGAATAAATTATTGTTTGTGGCATCCCACAGGAGCTGGTGGAAATAGCAACTAATGATCCTTTGGATGTGGTGGAGTGATAGGGTGACCATACCAGTGTTGTATGAGCAGAAGTATGGGAAATGGATCATGCCAAGGGCCCTGCCAATAATAATCATAAAATCCCTACAGCGTGGAAGTAGGCCATTTGGCTCCACAAATCCACACCAACCCTCTGAAGAGTATCCCACCCAGACCAATTTTCCTATCCTATTACTCAACATCTTCCCTGACTAGTACTCCTAACCTCCACATCCCTGAACACTAGGGGCAATTTAGCATGGCCAATTAACCTAAAATGCACATCTTTGGACTGTGAGAGGAAACCTAGGGAGAATGTGCAAACTCCACACGGACAGTCACCCGAGGCTGGAATCAAACCCAGGTCCCTGGTGCTGTAAGGCACCAGTGCTAACCACTGAGTCACACTAAACCAGAGGCCAAGATTTCTATGATTTCTATGAATAATAGTGGGGAATAATCGGTTACGTGAAATCCCTATCCACAGATGAAACCCTAACCCTCAGCCAAAATATGTTGTCTCCCAGGACATTGATCATAGCGTGGTTTAAGTGGGGAATATCTCAATGGAATAGTGCCCTCTTTCCTGAATACTGGCACCTGCAGCACAAAGCTTAAAAATGTGTTGCTGGAAAAGCGCAGCAGGTCAGCTGCATCAAAGGAGCAGGAGAATCGACAATTTGGGCATAAGCCCTTCTTCAGGAATGAGGAGGCTGTGCCAAGCAGGCTAAGATAATAGGTAGGGAGGAGGGACTTGGGAGAGGGGCGTTGGGCATACGATAGGTGGAAGGAGGTTAAAGTGAGGGTGATAGGCCGGAGTGGGGGTTGGGGCGGAGAGGTCGGGAAGAAGATTGCAGGTCAAGAAGGCAGTGCTGAGTCTGAGGGTTGGGACTGAGAAAAGGTGGGAGGAGGGGAAATGAGAAAGCTGGAGAAATCTGCATTCATCCCGTGTGGTTGGAGGTTTCCTAGATGGAAGATGAGGTGCTCTTCTTCCAGGCGTTGTGTTACTATGGTCTGGCGATGGAGGAGACCAAGGACCTGCATGTCCTTGGCGGAGTGGGAGGGGGAGTTAGTGTTCAGCCATGAGGCGGTTGGGTTGGTTGGTGCGGGTGTCCCAGAGGTGTTCTCTGAAACGTTCCGCAAGTAGGCGGCCTGTCTCCCCAATGTATAGGAGGCCACACCGGGTGCAGCGTATGCAGTAAATGATGTGTGTGGAGGTGCAGGTGAATTTCTGACGGATATGGAGGGATCCCTTGGGGCCTTGGAGGGAAGTGGGGGGAAGGTGTGGGCGCAAGTTTTGCATTTCTTGCGGTTGCAGGGGAAGGTGCCGGGAGTGGAGGTTGGGTTGGTGGGAGGTGTGGATCTGACGAGGGAGTCGCAGAGGGAGTGGTCTTTCCGGAATGCTAATAGGGGTGGGGAGGGAAATATATTCTTGATGGTGGGGTCTGTTTGGAGGTGGCAGAAATAATGAAGGATGATACGATGTATCTGGAGGTTGGTGGGTTGATAGGGTGACGACCAATGGGGTTCTGTCCTGGTGGTGATTGGAGGGGCGGGGTTCAAGAGCGGAGGAGCAGGAAGTGGAGGAGATGCGGTGGAGAGCATTGTCGATCACGTCTGAGGGGTCACATCAACCACGCCAACCATGACTTCTCCGTCCCCACCCCCTCTCCGGCCTATCACTCTCACCTTAACCTCCTTCCACCTATCGTATTCCCAACGCCCCTCTCCCAAGTCCTTTCTCCCTACCTTTTATCTTAGCCTGCTTAGCACACCCTCCTCATTCCTGAAGAAGGGCTTGTGCCCGAAATGTCGGTTCTCCTGCTCCTTTGATGCTGCCTGACCTGCTGCGCTTTTCCAGCAACACATTTTTAAGCCCTGATCTCCAGCATCTGCAGTCCTTACTTTCACCTGCAGCAAAAAGCACATAATACAGAGAAAACCATTCAGAGAATCAAAATCAAGAAATAAATTATTTAAAGCACTGTGATGTTAAAATACATAAAAACATAACATTAGCAGCAATTTCAAATAGCTCAATCAGCTGGATAGCTGGTTTATGACATAGAGGTATGCCAATACTGTGGGTTCAGTTCCTGCACTGACTAAGTTTGCCATAAAGGTCACATCTTTTTAGCCTCTCTCCAGTCTGAGGTATGGTGACCCTTAGGTTAAACTTCCACTAGTCGACTCTCTCTAATGAGCAGCACAATGATCTGGTAAGACTGTGGTGACCTTACCTTTCTGCAATACTTTTCCCCATTTTTAGTTTACCTTACTCTGGGAAATTCACTTGGTATTTTATTGATTCTCTTAGTGTTACAATATTATGTCATAATTATTCTCTTTGATCAGTGCTATGCTGTATTTTCAGCAATATTTTGTTACAATTTCCAAATCTAAACAGTCCACTGTGACTTATTTTTGTGCCCAATTCAGCGAGTAGCCTTATATACAGAACCTGGGCCCTCATCTTGTTCCTTGTGAACATTTATCCCAATCACTGGAGAAATTCTACTGAGCCATGCACTGGTTAAACCATTTCATTGCCAACAAAAGGTCAGCAGAAGGACAAAGCTGTTAAGAGCTCTTATTTCTTTCACCTTTTGTGCCGCTAAACCACATCAAATGGAACTGAACAATCTTAACAGCAGGAACATAGAACAGTACAACATAGGAACAGGCCCCTCAGCCCATCTTCCTTGGCTAATATAAATATATTAAAACAATTTTGGAGCATTTCTGAACAAAATAAAACAATTCTATACCATGAATAATGGCACATTGTGGCCTTATCTTGGTTAACATTTAACGTTGTGTTGCTGCATGTATGGCTGGATTAGTTTCATCTAATTTAGTCTGATTGAAGGCAACTTTTAAATCTATTTCTAACTCTTCTTCTGTTTTCACTTTATGTCCTGCCCTTCTGTGTGATGGAAATCCTCAGGAGTGTATTGATTTGTAATTTCGCTGAATGTTACTGAAACTATTCCTCTTGCATTCATCATTACAAATGCAAGGATACCAAATCTCAAATAGCCCCAACAATCTACATTACTGGAGAAAAGGTTGCTGATTGTTAATGAAATTGATTCTGGTTAGCCAAGTCATTGCCATGGAGAAAGCAACAGAAAACTTTACCCTCACCATGCTCCCCGGTAATTCAAAAAAGTGCAAGCCTTGAAAATAGTCCTTTTGTTTGCAGAGAATGAGTTCATGAGTTTAAATGCATGTCACTTTTAGCAAGTGTAAATGAGCCACATTACAAGCTCAACAGGTAAGCTTTGGCAACACATCTCTCTCTTCATCAACATTCAATTCTGTCCTATAGAGTAACTGTTTGATGGGTAATTCTTCAAATTTGTAATAGTTTTTACTTCCTCAGAATGTGTAATATTTTTTAATCTACCTGCTTTTAAGGGCCTCACCATAACCTTACATAATATATTTTTCAGGTTCTTATGGTGCTTGTAAAGCTTTATTATTGAGTCATGTTCCATCATGGCAATATCCAAGCCTGACTTCTCTTAAAATGCAAACAAATCTACAATGTAGTTATTAGATAATGTCTATTAGCTGCTGGTTTCTTTCCATCCTCAAAACCCAAAGAAATTGGAAAAACTGTCACATCATGTACAAAACCTCCTGCACATTTCTGGACAGTCAACTTTTCAAACTTCAGCCTGCATTTACCACTTCTCGCATCCCTTTACAGTTACATTTGACATATAAACTGGACACAATGAGTTAATATTACCATGATGTACTTTCCAATCTTTCATAAGAACATAGGAACAGGAGTAGGCCATTCAGTGCCTCAAACCAGTTCCGCCAGTTAATGAGATCATAGCTGATCTGGCCTAACTCCATATATTTGCCTTTGGCCCATATCCTTAAATACATTTAGTTAACAAAAAATTATTTATCTCAGATTCAAAATTAATAATTGATCTATCATTAACTGTCATTTGAGGAGGAGAGTTCCAAACCTCTACCGCCCTTGTGTGTAGAAGTGCTTCCTAACATCTCTTCTGAATAGCATGGTCCTAATGCTGAGGCTATGACCCCCAGTTCTAGAATCCCCAACTTGTGGAAATAGCTTATCTTTATTTTCCTGCTAAAATCTTGAAAACTTTTATCAGTTCAACACTTAACCTTCTAAATTCAAGAGAAAACAGGCCTAATTTGTATAATCTCTTCTCATAACTTAACTCCTAAAGTACAGGTATCACGCTTGTAAACCTAAGTCGTACTCACTTCAAGACCCAATATATCCTTCCTAAAGTATGGTCCCCAGATCTGCTCACAGTACTCCAAGTGGAATCTTACCAGGATGTAACATAACTGCAGCATAACATCTACATCCTTATTCTTCTGTCCTCTAGATAGAAAAACCAGCATTCCATTAACTTTCTTTTTTTATTTTCAGCAGATAGAACTAATAACACTCTGGTATGCTGACATCAATGTTACAATAAGATTGCAATGACCAGACCCTGCGTGAACTTCTCCAACTTGTTACAGTTCCAGTCAGGATATGCCAAATTGAAAACCTTTCAGGTGAGGAGGGATGAACTGGCTCTCCTTCTTTATTCACCTGATCTCTCATATGTTTGCAACACCTACAATGGAATCCTTCCCTTGAGGATACTTTTCTCCTAGACCACATGAACTTAAAAGGAACCAATTTAGCCAGACTTTGAGGTAAGAAAAAGTGAGTTTGTTAATGACTAAATTTCAGAAAAATTAGTAACACAACACACATATGTACACACAGATTGGAAGTAAAAGGTGAGTGTTAAAGGATAAATGTTTTAAAAATAAATACAGCTCGATCTCTGATATTTTTGCGATTAGCAGATGGTTGAACATTGCTATCATTGCAGTGGAGGCCACCAGTAGTGTTGATACTCGTAGTTGAATTGTCGGTTTCGCAATCCTTAGTTTTGTGGATTGGTTGAGATTCTGTAGTTCTGATTCTTTTTGATTGTGATTGAATTTGAATATTTAGGGTGAAAGAAAGTCCTTTTCTTGTACTATTTTCTGTTCTCTGGCTTCTAGCCAGCTGGGTTCCAGCACTCAGAGTGAGAGAATCTTTACCTGCAATGGATAGTTCTTTGACTGTGACCTTCACAATGACCTATGCTCAAATTCAGCCTGGTACACAAGGAACACTTAGTCCCTATCACATAGTCAGTAGAGTTGAAACTGCCTTTTAACTGCTGTCCTTTTGTATTCTTCAAAGGGAGAAGAACAAAATGTGTCTGCAATTTGGGACATAATCCACAAAGGGTAGTCTACTGTTGAGCAAGGGTCCCATTATCTTTGTAGTCACTAGTGATTCCAGATTTTGCAGAAGAATCTCACAAGAAGTCCGAATGCCCTATTTTGATGTCAGAAGCAAATAGTAGAATATTTTATGCAACTGCCAAGAACCAAGGGGAATTTGTCACTAGGCAGTGGTAAATTGCCAATTAAGGAGGATTTTAAATTTGTAACCACCTTATTAATGGGACTAGGTGCATGTGTTGTAACCATTCACTGATGTACTTTGTAAGCTATGTCACAGATTCCTATGCTTCCCTACATGAATACCATATCCAGTATACTTCAGTTAAAAATCACACAACACCAGGTAATAGTCCAACAGGTTTAATTGGAAGCACACTAGCTTTCGGAGGGACGCTCCTTCATCAAGTCGCTCCACAAGCTAGTGTGCTTCCAATTAAACCTGTTGAACTATAACCTGGTGTTGTGTGATTTTTAACTTTGTACACCCCAGTCCAACACCGGCATCTCCAAATCAATATACTTCAGTAATAGTTAAATTTTTGGGCTACTTTTTAAGGTTAAATTTATGGGGTCAACCATTACATGGATACTATTTTTAAGGGGCTGAAATTCATGCCCAACAAAATTCATCTGTATCATTAGCAGAAGCCCAAGTGAACTCTAAAGGAATAACGTGGGCGGCACGGTGGCACAGTGGTTAGCACTGCTGCCTCACAGCGCCTGAGACCCGGGTTCAATTCCCGACTCAGGCGACTGACTGTGTGGAGTTTGCACGTTCTCCCCGTGTCTGCGTGGGTTTCCTCCGGGTGCTCCGGTTTCCTCCCACAGTCCAAAGGTGTGCGGGTCAGGTGAATTGGCCATGCTAAATTGCCCGTAGTGTTAGGTAAGGGGTAAATGTAGGGGTATGGGTGGGTTGCGCTTCGGCAGGTCGGTGTGGATTTGTTGGGCTGAAGGGCCTGTTTCCATACTGTAAGTAATCTAATCTAAACAATGAATTATGGTAACTCTGAAAACCTGGAGTGGAACACCAAAGCGGAATGACCAGCAGACTGGAAAGCTGGAGCGGGATGCGAAGGTCAGCACACTGACTTGTAAATGTTGTTCTGTTATCTGTGAAGAACTAGGGTCAACTTTTACGGAAGATATTTGGAAAATTCCAAATTTAAAAATCACACAACACCAGGTTATAATCCAACAGGTGTAACTGGGAGCTTTCGCAGCACTACTCCTTCATCAGGTGATTTGTAATTTTTACCTTTGTACACCCCAGTCCAGCATCTCCAAATCATGGAAAATTCCAGATTATTTGGCCAAAAATAGGAGGTTGACTTTTACATGAGCTAGATTATTACACAAGTATATACAGTAAATAGTCCTATAGCCCTGTGTGCCACCAAGTCATTCTCCAATATACATATACAGATGAGTAAACAAACAGAATTCGAGTGAAGATGGAGAAATTTTAAATTCCTGCAGGTATTCTCTCTCAATATGGGAACCACCATACAATGAATCAATGTATGAAGATTAAACCAATCAACAACACAATGCAGCTTAGGAATCAGGTTAGGCCTTACCTTTGGAGTTACACTACAAATGTGACATTCACTGAACTGCGAACATAGCCTCGCAGTAAATAACAAGTAACACATTTAACACATTTTGAAAAGGGAAAGGGAAAGGTACTCACAAGGAATACTTAGCCATCCTTGTTCTTCCAGTAAGAACTTCAACCACATGCCATGGTTTAGTCCTAAAGCAATGCTCCAGAAAGTATAAATCTGACCGTTTAAAAAGTATAAACTTTTCATAAGCAGCTTTCCAAATTTTCTTTACTCCTTTATTATATGCATACCGGACTCCCAAGGTGTGGACTATTCTGAGGCAGATGTATTTTGGAATTGCCTTTGATATGGACAGGGGTGCAAATATGTTCTTGTCCTTCCATTAAAAATCCACAATTAATACTCAATGGCAACAGAAAGCAACTATGACTCCAATGTATTGCACTCTGCCAATAGTTCAAGTGGAGGCTGCTTTGATTCATGCAATAAATGATCTTACATCATAGCTCATGAAAGTAACATTCATGAAATGAAGCTAAATAGGTTGCATGTTATTAAAAGAGGATGGAGCTGCCAATTCACGAATTCTGAGCCTCAAGTCATTTCTTCTGAACTACAAACCAAAGAAATGATTTGGAGATGCTGGTGTTGGACTGGGGTGTACACAGTTAAAAATCACACAACACCAGGTTATAGTCCAACAGGTTTAATTGGAAACACACTAGCTTTCGGAGCGACGCTCCTTCACAGTCACCAGATGAAGGAGTGTCCCTCTGAAAGCTAGTGTGCTTCCAATTAAACCTGTTGGACTATAACCTGGTGTTGTGTGATTTTTAACTGTGTAAACCAAAGAAAGAAACTTATAACAAAACATCAAAATATCCTTCCAGTCATGCATGTCTTAATGATGATTTCATGCAAGGCTACCAGGATCATCTGGGGAGCTAGTAAGAATTACTTTTAATTCCTAAACTTTCTTAAAGTAGATTCAAATAAATAAGAAATGTGAATTCTTTGATAATATTGTTGATGAACATTTCCTAGCTTCAGGACATGTGGCACATTCCAACTTCTCTCATTCACACATTACTTCAACAAATATCTGGTAGCTTATATTTTTGGAGCACCTAATGAGACCACTTAGAGGCTGGACTAGCTTATTCTTCCTCTAATCATCAATGATACAAGACAGGAGGGAGCTGCCAACAGAGACTGATCATAGATCACAGATCCGGAAAGTGTGTTCATCCTGCTATTAGAGTTAATTTGATCCTGTCTGAAGAGTACAGACTGTATCAAACTGATCATTCAAGAAAGAATGTAGTAGACCCAGTAATAAGGGTGGTCAGAGTTGGCATACATCACTAGAATACAGCTCTGGGCTTTTGATCCCAAGGCATATACCATAAGATGGGAAATTTCACACTTTGGAAAAACATATATAGGCTTTTACATTGCAGGACAGAGTCAAGCCTACCATCCTTCAGATGTAGAGCAGAGGTGGACAAAAGGGATGACCAAGCGTCTGGGCATGCTATTTAAAAGGCCTGGCTTTGTTCATTGGGAATTTACTTCAAATTTTGCTTAGAGATTCGACTCCCTAGCCCCTATCCTTTGTACTAGGCCACCTATCCACTCTGCGAAAGTGAGGACTGCAGAAGCTGGAGAGAAGAGTGGAGAGTGTGATGCTAGAAAAGCACAGCACATCAGGCAGCATCTGAGCAGGAGAATCAACGTTTCAGGCCAAAGCCCTTCATCAGGAATGAGGCTGTGAGCCAAGGGGGTGGTGAGATAAATGGGACGGGGGTGGGTCGGGGCGGAAGGTAGCTGAGAGTGTGACAGGTAGAAGGAGGTGGGTATAATGGTGACACGTCAGTGAGTAGGGTGGAGCAGATAGATGGGAAGGAAACTGGACAGGTAAGGACAGGTCATGAGGGCGGTGCAGAGTTAGAAGGTTGGAACTGGATTAAAAGGTGGGGGAAGAGGAAATGAGGAAACTGGTGAAATCCACATTTATGCCATGAGGTTGGAGGATCCCGAGCCGGAAGATGAGGCGTTCTTCCTTCCGTTAGGGAGTGGCGATGGAGACAGCCCATGACCTGCATGCCCTTGGCGGAATAAGAGGGAGAGTTGAAGTGTTCAGTCATGGGGCAGTGGGATTGGTTGGTGTGGTTGTCCCAGAGATGTTCTCTGAAGTGCTCGTGAGTAGGCGTATTGTCTTACCAATATAGAGAGGACCGCATCGGTAGCAACAGATACAGTAAATGACATGTGTACAAGTGCAAGTAAAACTTTGAGGAATGCTCCTATGCAGCCTTGGACAGAAGTGAGGGGGAGGTGTGTGCAGGTTTTGCAATTCCTGCAGTGGCAGGGGAAGGTGCTGGGAGGGGAGGGTGGGTTGGTGGAGGGGCATGAACCTGACGAGGGAGTCATGGAGGGAGCAGACTTTACGGAAAGCCAAAGGAGGTGGGGAGGGAAATATCTCTCTGGTGGTGGGGTCCATTTGTAGGTGGCAGAAACGATGGACGATGACACAATGTTCAAAGAAACCTCGATTATCCAAACAAGATGGGCGGGCATTATTTCTTTAGGGTAATCGATTATTCGATTAATTGATTCAATGCCTCTCCTCTGGGGCTTGGAGTTTTCTTAAGTTTCCTTTTTCCTCTCTCTCTCTGCTCAGAAACAAACCCCGAAACACACTTGTGTGCAAGGGACCTGCAGCATTACTGAAACCTCCTCCCCCAATCAGTTCAAAGGGATTGACACAGCGAGCACTTGATAAGTCTGCTCCCCTTTAAGGAGACTAGGCAGCAGCACCCGTTCCCAGGTCCACGCACCCAACCCCATTCAACTCTGTCCCCCCAACCCCGTCCAATGCGACTCTCCCATCCGCCCCCACCCACCGACCGTTCCTCCACCCCCAGGGCAGCTGGACTGGACAACAACAGTAAGACTGCTGCTGCCTTTGGGGGGTGAGTCTTAAAATAGTGCGCACACACACACACACCCCTTTTTACTACAACTTTTTGACCGGTTCCACCTTTGCCCTGTACAGGACAATGTTGGAAAGATTATCTGGGGAAAGGAGGTTTTGGGTACACCCCTATGTAGACGTCCAGGGAAACTGTGGGGAGAGAGAGAGAGTGTGTGAGGGTGGTCAGTCATTTGGAGACTGGACTCCCATTGATGTCCAGGACTGTTCTCAGCAGCATTTCAGTAAGCAGAGTTCATTTTAAATTATCTAAACAAAAGATACAAACAGGTTTGAAACACCTGATGTAATGTTTCTATCGGGACCATGAGATCTTCTTCGGATTGACTTCAAGAGCCAATTTGAAATAAAACAGAAAAAAGGGTGAAATGTCTAATCGCACCTTCAACATATTATAAATGACTTCCAATCATGATTATTCGGACAATCAAGGTTCCTCTGTATATGGAGTTTGGTGGGGTTGGGGGTTCTGTCCTTGTTGCATTGCAGGGGTGGGTTCGTGGGCAGAGGTGCAGGAAGTGGATGAAATCTGCTCGAGGGCATCACTGACCACGTGGGAGGAGAAATTGCAGTCTTTAAAGAAGGCGGCCATCTGCAGTGTTCTGTAGTGGAACTGGTCCTCCTGGGAGCAGATGCAGCAGAGGCAAAGGAATAGGGAATAAGGGATAGCATTTTTACAACACGCAGTGTGGGAGGAGGTTGACTACCCTACCCACCTGTCCGCTTTCTGTAAAGACCATTCCCTCCATGACTCCATGCCCTGCACCAATCCAGCCTTCCCTCCCAGCACCTTGCTCTGCCACCGCAGGAATTGCAAAACCTGCACCCAAACCTCTGCCCTCACCTCCATCCAAGGCCGCAAAGGAGCCTTCCACGTCCAAAATTTTACCTGCACTTCCACACACTATTTACTGTATTCTTTGCTCTCAATGCAGTCTCCTCTACATTGGGGAGACAGGACACCTACTCGCAAAGCACTTCAGATATCTCCAGGACATCAACACCAACCAATTCTACCGGCCCATGGCCAAATACTTCGACTCCCCTTCCCACTCTGCCAAGGACATGCAGGTCCTGGGTGGCCTCCATCAACACTTCCTAACCACTCAACACCTGGAGGAAGAACGCCTCCTCTTCTGCCTCAGGATCCTCCAACTCCACACCATAAACGTGGATTTCACCAGTTTTCTCATTTCCCTTCCCTCCACCTTACCTTGTTTAAATCTTCCAACTTGGCACCGCCCTCATGACCTGTCCATCTTCCTTCCCACCTATCTGCTCCACCCTCCTCTCTGACCTATCACCATTGCATCCATCCCCATCTAACTGTCACACTCTCACTATATTCCATCCAGCCTCACAACCTGCTCATTTGTCTCACCACTCAATGGCTCACAGCCTCAGTCCTGATGAAGGACTTTGGCACGAAACATCGATTCTCCTGCTCCTCGGATGCTGGCTGACCTGCTGTGCTTTTCCAGTGTCACATTCTCTACACCCATCCACTCCCCATATCAGCCTTATGACAACCCGAAGCCAACAACACAAACCCATGAACCTTAATCCTTAAACCCTTTATGGCAACTTATCCAGTACCCACCATCAACAGACTTCAAGAGCCAATTTGAAATAAAACAGAACAAAGGGTGAAATGTCTAATCGCACCTTCAACATATTATAAATGACTTCCAATCATGAAATCTCAGGTTAAAGTTACGGCAGTCATCTCTCTGTCATAAATGAAGATGAAGTTTGTGACTTTTAGCTCTGTTACAGAATCAATCCCTTAAATATGGTTTCTGAGCACGTACACACATTTAAAACTGTTTTGAATTTTTATTTCCTGACGATAATTCTTCAAACGTCTAAATTAGTCCCATGACATAAGACTCATTAACATGCAACATGCTTTTTTACCAATTGCACTAAACAAACCAGACACTGAGAATTCTCCTTATGGAAGTCAAAGCAGTTCCCTGCAGATGCATGCACCCTTAGTCCCTGGGCATTGACATCCAATATCTTTCAACCCCTTGGAATCCTCGTGGCACCTCACTGATTCAATTACAGATTGCTTAGGAAGTACAGAGCCGCATTGCAGGACAAATTAGTAACTAGCATGGTCAATTACACTATTTAGGTAGAGGAGAGTCAATAATTCGCTCTCAATTGACGCAAAACCTTCTGAGAGATGACAGTAGAAAAGATTAAGAATAAGTCAGAACTAGCTTGCAAGTTGATCTTTTTCTGACACATTACTTCAGTACCTAGCCATTGATAAGTTGGTAATCAGGAATGGTATCTACCACTTATAAATGTTAAAGATTGACTTTGAAGGAAATATTGCATCATGGATCTGCTAATGTCACATAAATTGCATATTAGTATCTTGTTCAGTCAGGATTTGAGTATTCTCACCTCTTTCCCTCCAATTTGCATAACATACTAAGGAGATGGATACCAGTATTGCTGTGTCATTGTTTTTTTTTGAAGCGCCCTAAGTATAAAGGGTAACACATCTTTGTCCACCCATTTATTGATTTTGAACAGATGCACACAGTGTAATGACAGGAGGAAGTTGACTCCAAAGCATCTGGAATAGTTTCTTGCTTTCACAGGGTTATCAGTGGGTGATGATATTTGAAGTGAGGTTGAATAACCTGAAAGGACTGAAACCAAATCCAGCACATCCTGACATCGATACTGAGTCAACAAGAAACAACCTCAAGAGTGGGACTTCCTCATAAATAATAACAATACCACTGCACCACAAAATCCCTTTAGAAAGTCAGGTTTCTGATCTTGTGACAATTTTATGGTTGGATGTGAAATCATACTGTTAAATAAATGTTGCAACCTGAAAAGGTGTCAGTCACTTTACTGAGTCACGCAGCACAGAAACAGACGCTTCACTCCAATTCATCCTTGCCAACCACAAAGCCATAGAGATGTACAGCATAGAATTCAGTTCAACTTGTCCATGCTGACCAGATATTCTAAGCTAATCTAGTCCCATTTGCCAGCACTTGGCCCATATTCCTTTAAACCCTTCCTATTCATATACCCATCCAGGTGCCTTTTAAATGTTGTAATTATACCAGCTTTCACCTCTTCCTCTGGGAGTTTGTGCAAAAGTTGTCCCTTAGGTCCCATTTAAATTTTTCCCCTCTCACCCTTAACCTATGCACTCTAGTTCTGGACTCTCCCACCCTAGGGAAAAGACCCTGTCTGTGTACCCTACCCAACCCCCGCATGATTTTACACACCTCTATAGGTCACACCTCAGCCTCCGATGCTCCAGGGAAAATAGGCCTAGCCTATTCAGCCTCTACCTGTAGCTCAAATCCTCCAACTCTGGCAACATCCTTGTAAATCTTTTATGAACCTTTTCAAGTTTCACAACATCGTTCCAATAGGAGGAAGTTCAGAATTGCATGCAATATTCTAAAAGTGGCCTAACCAATGTCCCAACATGACCTCCCAACTCCGATACTCAATACTCTGACCAATAAAGTAAAGTATACAAAATGTCTTCTTCATTATCCTATCTAACTGTTAGTCCACTTTCAAGAAACTATGAATCTGCACTCCAAGGTCTCTTTGTTCAGCAATGCTTCCCGGGACCTTACCATTAAGTGTATAAGTCCTGCTCTGATTTGCCTCTCCAAAATGCAATACCTCACATTTATCAAAAGTAAATGCCACCTTCCAATCCTCAGCCCATTGGCCCATCTGATCAAAATTCTGTTGTACCCTGAGGTAACCTTCTTCAGTGTCCACTACAACTCCAATTTTGGTGGCAGCTGCAAACTTACTATGCATAAAAAGAAGGACAAACCTGGTCAATGACTGCCCTATCAATCAACCCTTGGTCATCAGTAAAGTGATGGCCAGCATCTTCAGGAGTGCCATCAAGCAGCACCTGCTCAGCAATAACCTGCTCAGTGACACCCAATGTCAGTTCCACCAGGGCCACACAGCTCCAGACTGCATGCACCCTTGGTTTAAACATGGACAAATGAGTTGCATGCCAGAGATGAGATGAGAGTGACAGCTCCTGACATCAAGGTTGCATTTGACTGGATATGGCATTATGGCCTCCAAGCCCTCTGTTTCTTCATTTCCCGACGTCCCCTACAGTACCCTTCCACTGATACTCTCATTCGTTTGGCTGAACTGGTCCTCACCCTTAACAATTTCTCCTTCGAATCCTCCCACTTCCTCCAGACCAAAGGGGTAGCCATTGGCACCTGTATGGGCTGCAGCTATGCCTGTCTCTTTGTCAGCTATGTAGAACTGTCCATCTTCCGCAATTACACCGGCACCACTCCCCACCTCTTCCTCCGTTACATTGATGACTGCATTGTCGCAACCTCATGCTCCCGCGAGGAGGTTGAGCAGTTCATCAACTTCACTAACACATTCCACCCCGACCTTAAATTCACCTGGACCACCTCTGACACCTCCCTTCCCTTCTTGGACCTCTCCATCACCATTAATGATGACCGGCTTGACACTGAGTTTTTACAAACCCACCGACTCCCACAGCTACCTGGATTACACCTCTTCCCACCCCACCTCCTGCAAAAATGCTATCCCATATTCCCAATTCCTCTGCCGTATCTGCTTCCAGGAGGTCCAGTTCCACCAAAGAACACACCAGATGGCCTCCTTCTTTCGAGACCGCAATTTCCCTTCCCACATGGTTGAAGATGCCCTCCAACACATCCCACACCTCTGCCCTCAATCCATAACAAGCACAGACCACCCCCCCCCACCCCGGTCCTCATCCTCCACCCTACCAACCTTTGCATAAACTGCATCATCCACCGACATTTCTGCCACCTCCAAACAGATCCCACCACCAGGGATATATTTCCCTCCCCACCCCATTCCGCTCTCCGCAAAGACCGCTCCCTCCGTGAATACCTGGTCAGGTCCATGTCCCAATAACCCACCCACCCCTCCTGGCACCTTCCCCTGCCACCGCAGGAATTGCAAAACCTGCGCCCATACCTCCTCCCTCACCTCCATCCAAGGCCTCAAAGCAGCCTTCCACAACCATCAAAGTTTCACCTGCACAGCCATCAATGTCATTTATTGCATCCGTTGCTCACGATGCGGTCTCCTCTACATTGGGGAGACTGGACGCCTCCTCGCAGAACACTTTAGGGAACATCTCCGGGTCTTCCGCACTAATCAACCCCACCGCCCTGTGGCCCACATTTCAACTCCCCCTTCCACACTACCAAGGACATGCAGGTTCTGGGCCTCCTCCACCGCCGCTCCCTCACCACCTGACGCCTGGAGGAAGAACGCCTCATCTTCCGCCTCAGAACACTTCAACCCCAGAGCATTAATGTGGACTTCACCAGTTTCCTCATTTCCCCTTCCCCCACTTCACCCCAGTTCCAAACTTCCAGCTCAGCACTGTCCTCATGATCTGCCCTACCTGCCAATCTCCCTTCCCACCTATCCTCTCCATCCTCCCCTCTGACCTATCACCTCCATCCCCACCCCCAGTCATCTATTGTATTCTTTGCTACCTTTTCCCCAGCCCACCTCTTCCCTCCCCCCCCTCCACCCCCCCCCTCCCCAGTTTATCCCTCCACCCTGGAGACTCCCTGCCACCATTCCTGATTAAGGCCTATTGTCCAAAACGCCGATTTTCCTGCTCCTTGGATGCTGCCTGATGTGCTGTGCTTTTCCAGCAACACTCTAATCTTGACTTTGGCATTATGGAAACCTAACAAAATTGGTATCAATGGGTATCTGTGTGTAAATTGTCTGGTGGTTGGAGTTATACTTGCTACAATGGTAGATGGTAATGGTTGTTGGAAATCTGTCAGCTCAGCTCCAGGATATCTGTAGGACTGTCTTAGTTGAAAATATGTTGCTGGTTAAAGCACAGCAGGTTAGGCAGCATCTCAGGAATAGAGAATTCGACGTTTAGAGCATAAGCCCTTCATCAGGAATGAGAGAGAGTAGCCAAGCAGGCTAAGATAAAAGGTAGGGAGGAGGGACTTGGGGGAGGGGCGATGGAGGTGGGATAGGTGGAAGGAGGTCAAGGTGAGGGTGATAGGCCGGAGTGGGGTGGGGGTGGAGAGGTCAGTAAGGAGATTGCAGGTTAGGAGGGCGGTGCTGAGTTGAGGGAACCGACTGAGACAAGGTGGGGGGAGGGGAAATGAGGAAACTGGAGAAATCTGAATTCATACCTTGTGGTTGGAGGGTTCCCAGGCGGAAGATGAGGTGCTCCTCCTCCAGCCGTCGTGTTGTTATGTTCTGGCGGTGGAGGAGTCCAAGGACCTGCATGTCCTCGGTGGAGTGGGAGGGAGAGTTAAAGTGTTGAGCCACGGGGTGGTTGGGTTGGTTGGTCCGGGCGGCCCAGAGGTGTTCTCTGAAGCGTTCCGCAAGTAAGCGGCCAGTCTCCCTAATATAGAGGAGGCCACATCGGGTGCAGCGGATGCAATAGATGATGTGGGTGGAGGTACAGGTGAACTTGTGGCAGATATGGAAGGATCCCTTGGGGCCTTGGAGGGAAGTGAGTGTGGAGGTGTGGGCGCAAGTTTTACATTTCCTGCGGTTGCAGGGGAAGGTGCCGGGGGTGGAGGTTGGGTTGGTGGGGGGTGTGGATCTGACGAGGGAGTCACGAAGGGAGTGGTCCTTGCGGAACGCTGATAGGGGAGGGGAGGGAAATATATCCTTGGTGGTGGGGTCCGTTTGGAGGTGGCGGAAATGACGGCGGATGATACGTTGTATGCAGAGGTTGGTGGGGTGGTAGGTGAGAACCAGTGGGGTTCTGTCTTGGTGGCGGTTGGAGGAGCGGGGCTCAAGGGCAGAGGAGCGGGAAGTGGAGGAGATGCGGTGGAGTTACAGGTTGTCCTGGTTGGGTCCAAATTTTGTTGGTTGGAATATAGTTCGGAGTCCGTGTGGGATCAGTCGGTTCCTTAGGCAGGTGCTGAGGAAGGAGATGTGGCTGTGGTAACGAGTCTGTTTGAGAACGTGGCTGAAGAGTTTCTGTGCAGAGGAGATGACCTGGGGGGTGCACTGAGAGAGAGACTCACTGAAATCCTTGTTGAGGGAGGAAGAGAGCTTCTTCAAGGAAGGCATCCTTGCAAGAGGATTCGCAGTAGGTTAAAATCTTCGCGTAAAAAATGAGGTCTGCAGATGCTGGAGATCACAGCTGAAAATGTGTTGCTGGTTAAAGCACAGCAGGTTAGGCAGCATCTCAGGAATAGGGATCCCAACTATCTTCAGTTGCTTCATCAATGACCTTTCCTCCATCATGAGGTCAGAAGTGGGGATATTCACTGATGATTGCACCATGTTCAGCACCATTCCTGACTTCTCAGATACTGAAACAATCGATATTCAAATTAACAAGATCTGGGCAATGTTCATACTTGGGTTGATAAGTGGTAAGTAACATCATGCCACACAAGTGCCGGGCAATGACCATCTCCCATAAGGGATAATGTAACTATCTCTCTTTGACATTCAGTTTTTCAAAGTCACTGAATCCCCATTATCAACATCCTGGGTGTTACCATTGACCAGAAATTCAACTGGACCAGCTGTATAAATACTGTAGCTTTGAGGACATGCCAGAGGCCAAGAGTACATCAGCAAGTAATTCACTTCCTGACTCCCCAAAGCCTATCCACCAACTACAAGGCTCAAGGCAGGTGTATAATGGAATAATTCCCACCTGACTGTATTAACACTCAAGACGCTTGACACCATCCAGGATAGAACCACCCACATTTAGGCATCAAATCCACAAATATCCACTTCTTCCAAACTAATGCTGAATGGTAGCAGTGTGCACCATCTACAATATACATTGCAATAATTCACTAAAGTGCTATCACCATAGATAGCACCTTCCAAACTCACAACCATTACTATCTAGATGGAAAAAGAGAACAAATACATAGGAACACCACCATCTGCGTGTCTCATATGAAGGTGTGCGATGTCCTGTCAAAGGCCTTTTCCTGGTCCAGGCTGATGAGACAGGCATCCAATCCCCTTATCCTGCATGTCAGCAATCGTATCCCTGAGGAGAGTGAGGCTTCAGAGATCATCCTGCTTAGTACAGTAGGCTGGGGTGAATCACTGATTTCAAAGTGGTTAGTGATGATTTTTGGTTAGATTTTGTAGTCTGCATTCAGCAGTGAAATGTTTTGCCAATTTCTTATTTTCTACCTCTCCCCCTTCTGCTTGTAGATGAGGGTGATGATACCTTTCCTCATGGTAGCTGACAGAAACATACAGTCATTCACGAGATTCACGAGAGAAGTAGAAAAGGATAGCCAACTCCCATTCCTAGACGTGATAGTACAGAGAACACCGAACGGAGAATTCACCACAAGGGTACACAGGAAAACAACACACACAGACCAAGTCCTAAACTATGAAAGTAACCACCCCAACACACACAAACGAAACTGCATCAGGACACTATTCAAAAGAGCTACAACACACTGTAGTACACCAGAACTGCGCAAAGAGGAAGAGGAACACCTATACAAGGTATTCGCCAAAAACGGATACCCGCGCAACTTTATCAACAGATGCCTAAGAGATAGACCACGGAACGAGGACATGCCACAACCAAAAGGACTAGCCACACTACCATACATCAGGAGCGTTTCAGAACTGACAGCCAGACTACTGCGACCCCTAGGACTCATAACAGCACACAAACCACCAGCCACGCTCAGACAACAACTTACTAGAACAAAGGAGCCAATACCCAATATGAGCAAAACTAATGTAGTTTATAAAATACCATGCAAGGACTGCACAAAACACTATATAGGACAAACAGGAAGACAGCTAACAATCCGTGGGCGGCACGGTGGCACAGTGGTTAGCACTGCTGCCTCACAGCACCTGAGACCCGGGTTCAATTCCCGACTCAGGTGACTGACTGTGTGGAGTTTGCACGTTCTCCCCGTGTCTGCGTGGGTTTCCTCCGGGTGCTCCGGTTTCCTCCCACAGTCCAAAGATGTGCGGGTCAGGTGAATTGGCCATGCTAAATTGCCCATAGTGTTAGGTAAGGGGTAAATGTAGGGGTATGGGTGGGTTTCGCTTCGGCGGGTCGGTGTGGACTTGTTGGGCCGAAGGGCCTGTTTCCACACTGTAAGTCTAATCTAATCTAATCTAATCTAATCCGCATACATGAACACCAACTAGCCACGAAACGACACGACCAGCTATCCCTAGTAGCCACACACTCAGACAACAAGCAACATGAATTCGACTGGGAAAACACTACTATCATAGGGCAAGCCAGACAGAGAACAGCCAGGGAATTCCTAGAGAATTCATCCACAAACTCCATCAACAAACACATCGATCTGGACCCAATATACCAACCACTACAGCGGACAGCTGAAACTGACACCCGGAAGCGGCAAGGACAGACCACTATAAATACCGGAGGAAACATTAAAGAAGCACTTCGCAGGAGGCTCCAGAGCACTGATGATGTCTCCTAGCCAGGGGACGAAATGTTTGCAACAAAAACTTCCAGCTCGGTGAACAGAACCACTACAACATACAGTCATATACGATCAGTAAGTCTTGGCCAATCAAATCCCACAGAGTTGAAAACAACTTGGCTGGTAAGCCATCACTTCCAGGAGTTTTATTCTTTTCCAAGGACTAGAAGACCTTGGTCAGCTCACCCAGAGATAGCGGCTGGTCCAGTCTCTCAGGTGTGCTGTCATCTACAACCTCTGTACTAGAGGACAGGTACGACTGGGAGGCCGCGCTGCTCATGGGCTTCATGTCATACAGTCTGTTGTAAAAGACAGTATGTCAGACTAAGATGACTTTATAAAGCCATCTTTTTCCTTCAAGCTGCCAAGCACAGAGCTCTCCCTGTGTAACCTTTGTAAGGAGAAACACAAGCACATCTCATCCTACCCCTGGACTGGAAGATTATCTTGGAGGCCTCCAAGATGAAGAGCAGGACTTGTTGTCTCCTCACCGCCTGGAGATCTGCTGTGATACTGGACCCTTTCGGCTGCAGTACGAACAGGTTCTGCATGGATTTTCAGGAGTTTGGACAGTTATCCCTGTCTGTCTGTCTGTCACTCTCCCCTCTACCTTTGAAGATAAAGAACCTCCTGACGCTCCCATGACTGCCTCCCACCAGTCTGCTGGAGACTCAAAGAGGGGCTTCATAGTTATCCAACCTGTGTAATTCTTTTTGAGCTCCTCAATGTTTTCTGAGGTTGATGGTTTTGTGTTTAGCTTTCATGTTCCCTTGCCGACCTGCTGGTAATACTGTAGGCAGCAATCGGCCAGCTAGATGCAGTGGTTAGAGAAGAACACTGGTTTAACTTTGGAGAATCTAACGAAGAATATGCAGGGATACAAATAACAGATCTATTCTTGAGCAGATAGACCCATCTGGCCAGGGCCAGGCGAATGTGCACCACACTCTGTCTGCAGGGGTGCTAAAGATACCATGCAGCTTGGCGAATCTGGATGTGGAGTCCAGTTCACTGTTGACCCTCTGGATCATCCATCTGCCCGCGGGTGCTGTTGAAGTCTCCAAGGTGGGTACCCTGTGGTTCCTAACAGCTGGCCATCACCATGGCCCTCACGATGACTGGCGCATTTCCTCCATGGGAGTTTGCTCTTCTCCTTCTCCCCCTGTGGTGCTGTTTCTCTTTCTTCATTAGTGGCCATCCCTTTGCACATCTTTGGCATCAAAGGAGCTGCTGCTGTATCCATCGTGCAGCTGCTTCATTCCATTTTGCTGTGGGACTATGGGGCCCCAATCTAGAGTGATAGAGTCATAGAGATGTACAGCATGGAAATGGACTCTTCAGTCCAACCTGTCCACGCCGACCAGATATCCCAACCCAATCTAGTCCCACCTGCCAGCACCCGGCCCATATCCCTCCAAACCCTTCCTATTCATTTATCTATCCAGATGCCCTTCTAAATGTTGCAAATGTACCAGCCTTCACCACTTCTTCTGGCAGCTCATTCCATAATGTACCACCCTCTGCATGAAAAAGTTGCCCCTTAGGTCTCTTTTATATCTTTCTCCTCTCACCCTAAGCCTATGCCCTCTATTTCTGGACTGCCCCACCCCAGAGAAAAGACTTTGTCTATTTATTCTATCCATGCTCCTTATTATTTTATAAATCTCTATGAGGTTATCCCTCAGCCTTCGATGTTCCAGGGAAAATAGCCCCAGCATATTCAGCCTCTTCCAACAGCTCAAATCCTCTAACCCTGGCAAATCTTTTCTGAACCCCTGTTTTCCTTTTCTGGTTGTTTGTCACTCCCCTGCCTCCTTTATTTCCTCTTCCACCTACATTGACTCCGTCTGTTCAGGTGGAGGTTGGATCAGCTCTTGTACCACTGCACTAGCCTGCTCTCCAACCTGTCCCTCTTTCTTTCTGCCCCGCATTTCCATTGTCGTGCGGGGGGGCTGGGGTTGCCTTACTCCCCTTTGGGTGTCTATGCCTCTTCCTGCCATCTGAGTGTATCTGCCCCTCCCACCCAAGCCACCCCTGTATTGTCACAACCTGACTCTTCTGTGCAGGGAGAATGAACAACAGATCCACAGGCAGGACGGGGAGGGGACACCACCTCGTTTCTCCTCAAAACCTTCAGGAGACGCTCACATTGCTCCATGGTCCTGAAAGTCACATCAAAGTAGTCCCCTGTGGGCAGAAAATATCTGTTGCTTGGAACCTGCAGCAATCCAGGAGAACTCTCCTCATGAAGAAGGTCTGGTCGACCAACGATCCTTCCTCTACCTTCTTCACAGTCACACTGACTATGTTGCAGACACCTGGCCTGGGGGTGGGCACTAACAGAGCCCATAGCTCTGGTTGACTGGTCACTGAACTGGTGTTAGGCCGCAGCCAGCATAAAGATCCACCAATTGCAGCTCAGCTCAACCAATGATCCTCCAAATTATGCTCAAAACCACAATCCAGGGATGATCTCGAGATCCTCTGATTAAGGAAGTCCGCTAAGTCTCATCCTGAGAAAACTACCTTCCGGATCATAGTCTCTCCCCTGCCAGCCAAGTATCACACTCCCTTCCAAACCTGAAGTGTTAGATGGATTTGTGGTCTTCTTCAGACCAGTTTAATTGCATCTAATATGATTCTGTTTGCATCGCACTTGCTAAACAATTTCCAAGTGAAACCTAACAGTGAAAGATGTCCAAGAACTCAGTGATATCATAGGATGCTGTTCTCCATTCATTTCCTATTGCTTTGGCTCTCTGCAAGTGGTTGTGAATGTGTCACTATCTGACATCTAAAAGCCTTCCTCCCACTTCACTGTGGAGATGGAGGAGGTGTAATACTGCATGTTGTCCACTAGATGCTGCAGTTGCTCATTGTGGACCTGTAGTAAAAAATGCTTTTTACTGCAGTGTTGACTCCTGCTTGAAGACAGAATGTATTTTAACCCATCATGCAAATTGTTTGCAATTTGTGTGCTATATCAACATGTCAGCATTAGCCAACAAAATAAAATAATAATGGTGTTAAACAGGGGATAGCTGTGAGTGGGATTTGGTGTGATCTTTACCGTCTATATATTGCATTTAGAATAAGGCTAAAAATCACACAACACCAAATTATACTTCAACAGGTTTATTTAGAAGCACTAGCTTTTGGAGCACCGCTTCTTCATCAGGGAGCTGTGGAGAATCCACAACCCAACTGATGAAGGAGCAGTGCTCTGAAAGCCAGTGTTTCCAAATAAACCTGCTGGACTATAACCTGGTATTGTGTGATTTTTAACTTTGTCCACCTCTGTCCAACACTGGCACCTCCAAGTCATGGCATTTAGAATAAGTAGAAAACTTCAATTGCTGATCACTTTCTTCCTCTGCACCAGTAAATTAGTGAATTTCTGGAGCCTGTAAAAGGTAGAAAAAGAAAGGAAAATAAAAGAAACACTTCCCTTCAGCACAGAACTCCTGCTTTGCGTTAAGTGCACCAATACCAGCACTCTGTGGTGAAGCATTTTTCTCCCTCATTTGGTGGATCTGGAACCACATTCACTCACTCAGATACTCCCAATGGAGCTTGTACTTGTGATTTTCGTGGTATCATAGAATCTCTCCATTGTGGAATCAGACGATTTAGCTCATCGAGTCCACACAAACTCTCTGCAGAACATCCCACTCAGAAACACCTCTTTATCCTATCCCTGCAACCCTGCATTTTCCCCAGGCTAATCCACATAGTCTGCACATCTTGGGCATTATGGGCAATTTAGCATGGCTAAGCCATCCAACCTGCGCATCTTTGGATTGTGGGAGGATACAGGAGCACTGGGAGGAAACCCATGCAGACATGGTGAGACTGTGCAAACTTCACACAGAGAATAATCTGAGGTTGGAAACAAATACAGGTCCCTGGCTCTGCAAGACAGCAGTGCTAACCACTGAGCCAGCGTGCCACCCTACTGGTAAGTTTGACTGGTAGGTTTTTTGTGGAGCAAAAACATTTGTGGAGTTGATAGTAATGTCAGCAGCTACCCTCATTATACAAATAGTCAATTTAGTGACGCTGATGTTCCTTTGTGTTGTTCACATGATGGGTATTAATTCAAGTGAAGGAGGACAGCTTCCTTGGACAACTTTAGCAAGGTCACACTGCTCATGCCAGTATCATTAGTAAGCACAGCCTCGAGGTAGAAAGTCAGAATTCTGATGTTAAGAAGGCATTGTCATAGGGTTAGTTCAAAAAGGTTGCAGTGACCCAATCTTGAAAGATTCAAATGCGAGAGGACTGTCAATACATGATATCGTTTCCTGATGGAAAGGTTATGCTCAAAACATTGACTCTCCTGCACCATGGATGCTGCCTGACCGGCTGTGCTTTTCCAGCACTATACACTTTGACAGCAACTGTCAATACATGATATCAAGTGGTAAGGATAAATTGCAAAGTCAAATGACATCCAGAAAGTTGAGGGTGTCAATATGAACACATAAAATTACTCACATGTTCAGAACTAATATATGAAAATATATTTTTAACTGGAGTGATTTGAAATGGTTTGAAAGATTGGGGAATGGAAGCAAAATCTGAAAAACTTGAAAATTTGATAGTCTGATAAAGATGTGCCTAGATTATTCAAATGGCCTCCATATCTGCACTTATCTTTGTTTAAATATTTTGGTTACTGTTATCAGCCTTGCAAATTCCTGTTTATCAGACAGGATTCCAGCAGTATTCAGATTGAAGGTCAAAAATGGTCCTTGTAGTGCCTTCATTCAGAAAAGGAAAATGATGCACATCCTTCAAATAAGCTAACTGATCAATTACTGCTCTGTATTTCTATTATTTTGAGTTAGAAGTAAGGTGCTGTCTGGGTATTACAACCTTTCAGCTCAATATTTAGTAGTACAAGTGAAGTTGCCCGACCTGCAGTTACTGCTGCAATTGGATTAATCAGGCTCATGTGATTGTTCCTGGGCACTTCCCAAAAAAAACATAATTATGTATGTTTAAAAAATGTGTTTAATCTTACATTGCCCTAGAACAGCAAGATGAAAATGCCATTTATATGCATCTGAAAGTGCAGCATTACATCTCCAAATATCCATATACTTATAAGTGAATAGTCATTTTCTAACTGAATATGAGCTTTGATACTGAGTATTAAAAGGCTATCAGACTAACCATACAGTCACGATTGGGAATTTTGAATGTATGGAGTGATTGTAGTTTCTAAACTCTCAGATATGATACATCCTGCGTACCAATGTGTTAAACTGAAACAAATCAATTATATCAGCCAAACTAACAGTCTAAATCAAGATTCTGAAAGTGTGAAGACCCATTGTGCAGAAGAAAGGGGAGATGATAGCAGAAATAAGAAGGTAGTGCACGGGTCCAGATTTTATGGCTAGTGGTGAGGTGTTATCATTCACCCGTAAATGTGCAGAAAGCTTTCCACAGTGATTTGGAAACCTATGTGGTATGGATATTCCCTTTTCCCATATTCCCATTTTGAATCTGGAACCAATTCAAAGGGATCACCAGTCTCATAGTACAAAGTGAGGTCTGCAGATGCTGGAGATCAGAGCTGAAAATGTGTTGCTGGTTAAAGCACAGCAGGTTAGGCAGCATCCAAGGAACAGGAAATTCGACGTTTCGGGCCAGAGCCCTTCATCAGGAATGAGCCTGATTCCTGGCTCATTCCTGATGAAGGGCTCTGGCCCGAAACGTCGAATTTCCTGTTCCTTGGATGCTGCCTAACCTGCTGTGCTTTAACCGGCAACACATTTTCAGCTGCGATCACCAGTCTCATGGCAACAATATGTCAACAAGTAGGGTAAGTAATCCATCATGTTGAAATATTCTCATGTATAACAAACCAGGAAAAAATGTTGCTAAACTTTTCATTAAATCAATGAAACAAAATAAATTATTGGAACGTACAAATGAGTTTAAGTTAGAAGTTCAAATTCAATCCATCATGTCTGTGCAGCTAAGAAAGAGCTATCCAGCCTAATCACTTTACCCCTCTTGATTGATAGCCTTGTAGGTTATGACACTTTAGTGCATATTCACAGACAACATTTCCAGATTTCCATGTTTAAAATCTACATCTGCAAACTTCAGAAGTTGCTGTCAATTTCAGAGTGGGAATGATGGCCAACACGACAGAAGCATTTTCACTACAATGGCAACATTCAGGCTTTTGGTTCAAGGTACATTTCTATATTTAACTTAAACTGAGAAAATCTAAAACAGAAGGGCATTTTATTGGATAAGTAGTGAGTCAAATGAAATTGTTGTTGATGTATTTAATTGAATCACCTACAAAGATATTCGTAAACAATAGTAATTGCAGAAGGAAAAGTTATAGCATCTCTACAGGGCGGAAAAAAGCCATTCAGCCAATCAAGTCTGCACCAACTCTCTGAAAAGCATTCCACCCAGATCCCTACCCTATCCCCCTAACCCTGTCTTTACCATGGCCAACCCACCTAACCTGCACATCTTTGGACTATGAGTGGAAACTGGAATACCCAGAAGAAATCCATGCAGACACAGAGAGAATGTACAAATTCCACAGAGTCACACAAGGCTGGAATTGAACCTATGTTCCTGGTGCAGTGATGCAGCAGTGCTAATCACTGTGTCACCCGCTAAAAAACTGCTAACGTGTAATTGTACTGCATTGTGAGATAAATAAGTTACAGAGCTAGAAAATCAAAAAGATTTATGCTAATTCTTGATCTATGCTAAGTAATGAGTCCGTCAGGGCCCATAAGAGTGTTGACAAAAATAGAAATTGCTGGAAAAGCTCAGCAGATCTGGCAGCATCTATGAAGAGAAATCAGAGTTAATGTTTTGGGTCGTGTGACCCTTCCTCAGAACCCACAGCCTTACTCGACCTGAAACGTTAACTCTGATTTCACTCCACAGATGCTGCCAGAGCTGCTGAGCTTTTCCAGTAATTGTTGTTTTTTTCTCTCTGATTTACAGCATCTGCAGTTGTTTTGGTTTATAATATATTCCTTAAGAATGATGTACAATTGACATCATACTGTCACAGCAAGCGGGGGGAATCACAATCATCGTTATCTTTCCAGTGACTGCAGCGAGAAGCTTGTATCTATGTGTATGGATACAGGTTGGAGACAGTATCCTGATAGCTTGCAGAGTAGAAGAGCCTATGAAAGCTTACTGTTCAGACATAAATAGAATAGATAAAGGAAGTGTGATAATATCTGTATGCTATATTCAGAAAAAACAATGACAATACATCATCCTTTCATTTTGTTTTATATTGCTCTGTGAAGTGTCCAGGAACACTTTTATTATGTAAAAGAAAATATACAATATAACTTGCTATGGTTGAAAGAGAAATGACCCCCTTTAGGTTTCTATATGTGTAATCAGAGACAATTGAGTCAAAGGAGGTCAAAGGTTGCCCCACAGTCCAATGTTGGGCAGGTGATGAAAAACATGTTCAAAGGGATAAATGTTTAGGAGGGAAATGTCAGCTGGTCTCAACTCATTTACAGTGAAGAGTGACACATTAACATAATGGCAAAAGACCAGTCAGAAGCTGATACTGATCATGACAAATTTATTGAGGTGGACTTTAACACGAGTTGCGTGGCATGAAAAAGGCGAGTGGATCATTAAAATGGGGATTTCTGCCATCTTCTCACCAGGCACCATTGAAATCCACCTTAAATCAGGCACAGGAGATCACCATATCCACATGGAGGGGAATTTTCTGTTCAGATTCTGTGGCCTATGGATGGCATTGACAATACAATTAGAGATTTAGCTTCACAATAAGATTCAACAAAGTGGTCAGAAGATGCAAAGTAAGTGTTTTTACTTTATGATTCCTGAAGATTTCTATTTTATGAGGAACAGAATGAGTGCTCCCCAGATCTCACAAAAATCTCCATTGCCTCTTCAGCCTGAATCTTTCTTCTTCCTCTCATCACCAGGACTTCTTTTCAAACTTTGCTGCCAATGTCAATTTAGATCAGGGACTACTGCCTTGTGCCCAGTTGGCTTCCGACACCCTCTCCTGCCCAGCCGAAATAACTTTACTCCTCCTAAAGTGGAGACAGCTCTTCCAAATGTTAACGAGACCAATTAATTAAAAAAAGCCTACATATTACATTCAATTCCTTGAGGGGTTTTGCCTCCTGTCCAAACACACGAGATAAAATCAGGAGAAAGTGAGGACTGTAGATGCTGGAGATCAGAGTCGAGAGTGTGCCGCTGGAAAAGCGCAGCATGTCAGACAACGTCCGAGGAGCAGGAGAATCAAAGTTTTGGGCATAAGCCTTTCATCAGGAATCAGCCATTCCTGATGAAGGGCTTATGGCCGAAACATCAATTCTCCTGCTCCTCGGATGCTGCCTGACCTACTGTTATTTTCCAGTGGCACACTCTCGACCAGAGATAAAATCAACAAAACGAAGAACTGCAGATGCTGGAAATCAAAATCAAAATCAGCAATTGCTGTTAAAGAATCTGCAGGTCTGGCAACACCTCTGGAGAGAAATCAGAGATAATCTTTCTGGTCCAGCAAAGATGATGGTTGCTGAATTTTTCCAGCAAGTTCGGATTTTGTTGAGATGAAATCACTCTTACTATTTTGATCTTATTTTTGAGGAACACAATGGTAATGGATCAAACCATAACATGCATTTGTAGTAAAGAAAAGCCTTTAAGGAGACTTTGGAATTCACTTCTGCTGCTTCCGCCTCCGAGCTTACTTTCACAATCAGGACTCCCGCCCACCTTCCGAGGACCCCTTCGCCCACCTCCAACACACTGCATCCACCTGGACACCCACGCTGGCCTATTACCCGCCCTCGACCTCTTCATTTCCAACTGCCACTGGGACATTAACTGCCTCAACCTGTCTACCCCCCTCCCCCATTCCAACCTCTCACCCTCACAACGCGCAGCCCTCCAATCCCTCCGCTCCAATCCCAACCTCACCATCAAACCAGCAGATAAAGGGGGCGCAGTGGTAGTCTGGCGCATTGACCTCTACACTGCTGAAGCCAGACGCCAACTCGAGTACATATCTTCCTACCGCCCCCTTAACCATGACCCCACCCCCATCACCAAACCATCATCTCCCAGACCATACAGAACCTCATCACCTCAGGAGATCTCCCATCCACAGCTTCCAACCTCATATCCGGGAATCCCGGACTACCCGGTTCTATCTCCTTCCCAAGATCCACAAGCCTGACCACCCTGGCCGACCCATTGTCTCAGCATGCTCCTGCCCCACTGAACTTATCTCTACCTACCTCGACATTGTCCTATCCCCCCTAGTCCAGGAACTCCCCACATTCGTTCGAGACATCAACCATGCCCTCTACCTCCTCCAAGACTTTCGTTTCCCCAGCCCCCAACACCTCATCTTCACCATGGATATCCAATCCCTCTACACCTCCATCCGTCATGACCAGGGCCTCTAAGCCCTCTGTTTCTTCCTCTCCCGACGTCCACAACAGTACCGTTCCACCAACACTCTCATTCGTTTGGCCGAACTGGTCCTCACCCTTAACAATTTCTCCTTTGAATCTTCCCACTTCCTCCAGACCAAAGTGGTAGCCACAGGCACGCATATGGGCCCCAGCTTTGCCTATCTTTTTGTTGGCTACTTAGAACAGTCCATCTTCCGTAATTACACCGGCACCACTCCCCGTCTCTTCCTCCACAACATTGATGACTGCATTGGTGCCACCTCGTGCTCCGCGAGGAGGTTGAGCAATTCATCAACTTCACCAACACATTCCACCCTGACCTTAAATTTACCTGGATCATCTCTGACACCTTCCTCCCCTTCCTGGACCTCTCCATCTCCATTAATGACGACCGACTTGACACCGATATTTTTTACAAACCCACCGACTCCCACAGCTACCTGATTACACCTCTTTCCACTCTACCTTCTGCAAAAATGCCATCCTGTATTTCCAATTCCTCCACCTCTGCCGTATCTGCTCCCCAGGAGGACCAGTTCCACCACAGAACATACCAGATGGCCTCCTTCTTTCGAGACCGCAATTTCCCTTCCCACGTGGTTAAAGATGCCCTCCAACATATCTCGTCCACATCCCGCAACTCCGCCCTCAGACCCCACCCCTCCATCCGCAACAATGAAAGAACACCCCTGGTGCTTACCTTCCACCCTACCAACCTTCGCATAAACCAAATCATCCGCCGACATTTCCGCCACCTCCAAAAAGACCCCACTACCAGGGATATATTTCCCTCCCCACCCCTTCCCGCCTTCCACAAAGACCGTTCCCTCCGTGACTACTTGATCAGCTCCACGCCCCCCTACAACCCACCCTCCCATTCTGGCACCTTCCCCTGCCACCGCAGGAATTGCAAAACCTGCGCCCACACCTCCTCCCTCACCTCTATCCAAGGCCCCAAAGGAGCCTTCCACATCCATCAAAGTTTTACCTGCACATCCACCAATATCATTTATTGTATCCGTTGCTCCCAATGCGGTCTCCTCTACATTGGTGAGACTGGACGCCTCCTAGCTAAGTGCTTTAGGGCACATCTCTGGGACACCCGCACCTATCAACCACACCGCCCTATGGCCCAACATTTCAACTCCCCCTCCTACTCAGCTGAGGACATGGAGGTCCTGGGCCTCCTTCACCGCTGCTCCCTCACCACCAGACACCTGGAGGAAGAACCCTGATCTTTTGCCTCAGAACACTTCAACTTCAGGGCATCAATGTGGACTTCAACTGTTTCCTCATTTCCCCTTCCCACACCTCACCCTAGTTCCAAACTTCCAGCTCAGCACTGTCCCCATGACTTGTCCTACCTGCCTATCTTCTTTTCCATCTATCCACTCCACTCCCCGCGACCTATAACCTTCATCTCCACCCCCACTCACCCATTGTACTCATTGCACTTTCCCCCACACTCCTCCCTGACCTATCACCTTCATCCCCACCCTCACTCACCTATTGTACTCTATGCTACTTTCTCCCCATCCCCACCCTCCTCTCATTTATCTCTCCACCCTTCAGGCTCTCTGCCTGTATTCCTGATGAAGGGCTTCTGCCCAAAACATTGATTTTACTGCTCCTCGGATGTTGCCTGAACTGCTGTGCTTTTCCAGCACCACTCTAATCTAGAACTTGGAATTATGCCATGTTATTCTAAATAATGATTGAACAGTCCCAAAAAATCCAAATTCTGTTAGGAATTTGTGAGAAAATCTTGAACCCTGGAACATCCAACTGAATAAAAAAGATAGGTGTGATTATATAGGCTTGCTAATGTTTGCTGGGAATTTTATCCAACAATGTAATTAAATAGTTCAGCTTATACAAGGAATGTTCAGCTTATACAAGGAAGCTTATACAGGCATGGAAATATTGGAATAATGGTGGTACTATATAAATATCTGCTTCATTGCTTTCAGTAAATTTATAATAGAAAGAAGACTCTGCAATATGCAACCATTTGTTCATTTGCTCACTCTACTGAAGAAGGATTAGAGACAGCTCTAGGAAATTTTTAAATTTCTTTTTAAAACTTATTCAGGTGATATGGACTTCACTGGCTAGGCCAGCATTTATTACCCATACCTTCAGAAGGTGATGCTGAGCTGCCTTATTGAATTGCTGCAGTCGATTTGTGTAGCTATATCCAAAAGGCTGGGAGATGGGGAGGTCCATGACTTTGATCCAGTAACAGTAAAGGAACAGTGATATAAGTAGATTACTTACAGTGTGGAAACAGGCTCTTCAGCCCAATAAGTCCACACTGACCCTCAAAGAGCAACCCACCTAGACCCATTCCCCTACACCAAATACTACGGGCAATTTAGCATGGCCAATTCACCTAACCTTCACATTTTTGGACTGTGGGAGGAAACCCACACAGACACCAGGAGAATGTGCAAACTCCACACAGACAGTTGCCTGAGGCGGGAATTGAACGCAGGTCTCTGGCACTGTGAGGCAGCAGTGCCACCATGTGCCACCATGCCATGCAAGTGCCATGTCAAGTCAGGGTAGTGTGTGGATTGGAGACAAATGTGGGTGGTGTTGTTGCAATCAGCTTGCAAAAGTGTGTGAATACTCAGGCACCACTACTCCTGGGATTGTCAAAAATGGTAAGGATTTAATTAAATTACTCAAAATGCTTGATGTCCCTGTCTGATGAACTCAGGTTAATTGAAAATATTGACCAGGTTTTTATACTTAACAAGAAACTATTTTTTTTTTACAAATAAATCAGTTTGAACCACATGCAACTAAAGGTTTAACTTATCAACTTATAGATCTCTAATTTAAACTTGATGCCACTCTATTCTTTGGGTCCCCTGCATCTGCTTGAATAAAGGAGACCATTATAAAGATACCTCATGTATCCAGACTGGGTTATTCTCCCACCACACATCAATATAGATCAGCCATGATCATACTGAATAGTGGAGTGTGTTTAATGGGCCAAATGGCCTACTCCTGCTCCTATCTTTTGTGTTTAATTAAAACTTCAGACCAGACAAGTTGTTTGGCAGTAACTTTTAAAATTCTAAAACTCACTTATTCCTGAATGCACCCACTCTAATGTTTTAAGGAATGTCATTTGTGGAGAACTGATGGGCAAGGACCCCTAGTTCATTTCATTGCATGCCTTTCCATGCCAAGTCTTTCAGTAAAGCCAGTTACAGTACACCTTGTGGAGGATTTGCTTATCTCTGACAGCAAGTTCTGCATTTTCAAAATAACATGTACAAATGCAGCCAACAGAAGTTGATATGAAGATACAATAAAATACTGTATGATACTATAAGCATTGTTAATTTAATCATCATTGTTATTGCAATGTTATATTCTCTTTGAAATATATTTTGCATTCAATAAGTATATGTTTCCTGGGTACTACAGGTTGCTGGAGTTTCTAAGAAAAGTTCTGCCTTTCTGTTTTTTTTCTACTAAAGTAGATAGTGTCATAAAGTCATAGAGATGTACAGCATGGAAACAGACCCTTCAGTCCAACCTGTCCATGCCGACCAGATATCCCAACCCAATCTAGTTCTACCTGCCAGCACCCGGCCCATATCCCTCCAAACCCTTCCTATTCATATACCCATCCAAATGCCTCTTAAATGTTGCAATTGTACCAGCCTCCACCACATTCTCTGGCAGCTCATTCCATACACGTACCATCCTCTGCATGAAAAAGTTGCGCCTTAGGTCTCTTTTATATCTTTCCCCTCTCACCCTAAACCTATGCCCTCTAGTTCTGGACTCCCTGACCCCAGGGAAAAGACTTTGTTAATTTATCCTATCCATGCCCCTCCTAATTTTGTAAACCTCTACAAGGTCACCCCCCAGTCTTCGACACTCCAGGGAAAACAGCCCCAACCTGTTCAGCCTCTCCCTATAGCTCAGATCCTCCAACACTGGCAACATCCTTGTAAATCTTTTCTGAACCCTTTCAAGTTACACAACATCTTTCCGATAGGAAGGAGACCAGGTTTGCACACAATATTCCAATGGTGGCCTAACCAATATCCCGAACAGCCACAATATGATCTCCCAACTCCTGTACTCAATACTCTGATCAATAAAGAAAAGCATACCAAACGCCTTCTTCACTATCCTATCTACCTGTGACTCCACTTTCAAGCTTAACATCACACTTATTCGAGTTATATTCATCCATTATATTTCAGTGTATTTACTTCGTCTGTCCAAGTGCTCTTGAAGCATCCTTGTAAATTTCTCACAGCTTAGGTTTCCACCCAGTTTGGCATCATCAATTAATTTGGAAATATGATCATTGGATTGTATATGCAAATAATTGATATAGATTGCAAACAACTATTGACTGAACAGCAAGCTGAACAATAAGCTCTTTCTCATTATAAGAATTGCTAATGTTGGCAATGGAGAATTTTTAACTGTTGAGTTGCATAGTTTCAGTGGAATTAAATTCAAATAATACATGGTAGTTTTTTTTATTGAAACATTTAGATAAATATATGACAAAAGGCATGTGCGACAATCAATGGATTGCTGCACATTGAGATACAGCTTTGTTATAGTATGAGAAAGTGGAAAACTTTGCTCTTTATCTTGTCTTGGAGTGAATCTCAGGTATTTGATGATATTCACTTTGTTATCGGTATTATTCTGTGAAATTTCATGCTTACATTGGCAACATACATTAGAAGTTACATAAAAGTCACCCCTGTGTGGCTTTGGCCCAAGCATCTTCTTTTGTAAAGTGGGATTTTATATTGAGGAATGTACAGTAAAATAAGCTGAACCGGTACATTTTTATTTCACAAAGTTCTAAGTAAATTAAGGTATTGTGTTGTAAAAATGTATGTTCGGAAAATAAAAAGAACACAGAGAAAGATAAAGTAATGGACTAAAATTCTATACAAGTTGAGATACTTTTAAAGAACTTGGCCTATCCTTCTTTTTGGACATAACCCATTTCTGAAATATGAATAATACCATAACATACAGTTTAACATTAATTTTATAAATTTCTATGAAGAGCACAAATCTGAGCAATATGGGCATTCGACACATAATTTAATAAAATTGACCTTTTGACTTCCTCCCTATGTCATGAGTATGCTTAACTAAATTATTATAGAATTTCATTTATTATTTTTGACTAATTTCAGCATAGTGTGCAATAATTTTGTTAGTATATTCCATCTTGATGAAGCGCTTATGTTCGTGATGTTGCATTCTTCTGCTCCTCAGATGCTGCCTGACCTGCTGTGCTTTACCAGTGCCCTCCTTTTCGATTCTGATTCTCCAGCACCGGCAGTCCTCACTTTCTCATAGTGTTGAAATATTGCTCAGTAAAAATATATTACATACTTTCTTCTCTCCTTCGCAATAGTCATGAGAACATAACATAAGCAAATATGTTTTCGTATTCTTTTGCATTTATGTTTGCATTGCAACAATAATCTTATCGCTGTCCATGTTCTTGTGGTATTACTCTTTGGGGCGTTGTCAGACCAAAAGCATTGATTGGAGAGCTGCTGCTTTTGTGGCATGACCACTGAGTTTCCATGAGTTGTCACATAGAGACCTATGCAGATAAATAGATAGATATCTACCCACATCTGTAACTCTGTTTCCCCGATCAGGGCTACAAATGACAATTTCCAGGAGAAAAATATATGGTTAAAATTATAATAATACTTGTGGGTTCTATTTTATATATAAATATCAAACTGGAGTCTGGAGGCAGAGAGGTTAGTAATTAGCTGATACTTTGTAATTAAGTACTCTTGCCCATTTCTGCATGTAATTACTGATTTCTTTTTGTAGTTTTTTTAGTTCATTTTATGTAAGCATCAGAACCATATAATCTCAGGGCGAGGCAGAATGTCAGAAATGGCAAGAATGTTCAATTATAAAACATCACCTGATTATTAAACTGCCCAAAACCAGACAGATCAGCTCAATAGGACATTTATAAAAGGAAAATTGTTCTCAACAATGTTGGAAATGTAATTGCTTACTGAAAATGAACTACTGTGCTTGACAATACATTCTTTCAATGCTACTCTTTGTAAAGCATAATATGTCACACACCAGAGGTGGCAAAATGTGTTCCTGCCAAGACCCCACAACATTTTTCCATGCATTCTTTCTTGCATATCACATTGTATTGAAATGGGGACTGATGTCTGTCTCTATCCCTACCTTATTTTGATTAAATCTTTGAGACTGCTGTTTTGCAATAACCTATTACCCATTCAGTCCTGCCCTCACTATCTTCAGTTGGTTACTTGTTTGTCAAACGATAAGATACTTTTCTTTTTTGTATCCTTTCATCAAGGCAAACATTTTTTGCCTACCCCTAATTGCCCTTGAAATAATAGGCCTTTTCAGAGGGCAGAGTCCTCTTTGTTGCAGGTCTGGCATCATATATAGGCCAGACCCAGTAAGGATGGTAGATTTCCTTCCCTAAAGGACATTAACAAACCAGATTTTGTTTTGTGATAATGAACACTGGATTCATGATCACAATTACCACAAATAGTTTTTTTTTTAAACAAGATTTATTTGTTGTATTTAATTTCTACCAGACGCCATGATGGTATTTGAACCTATGTTTCCCAGCCTAATCCTGCAGAATAATGTCCTTGCCCTATACCACCATCTCACCCAGGAATAGCATTTAGCTCCTGCTCATTTGTTGTTGATCGCTTGCCATTTGTATGCTGTTGCAATGGCAAACTGGGAAAGATTCTGCATTAATCTCTTGCAACCTAAAGCCAAAATTTCTGATCTGTGTTGAAATTCTGGTTTCAAATGTAGATCAGACTAAAAGTTACCTACTTTCCTACCTCCAGTTCTTTGGGCTTGTCTTCCTGTAAATCTCACCAACAGCAGGAATCCATGATGGGGGGAGCACAGAAAGTTGTCGGATAATCCACTTCCCATTCGCGCTAGTTGCTGCTTTCCAGTATGTGAAGAATTTAAATGTCTGAAGTCTTTTTAAGCAGCTTTAGTGAGAAGCAGCATTGTCTATATGTCTGTGTGGTAAAGATTCAGGGTGGCAGAGGAGTGGCAGTGAAGATGTGGAGTGGCAACTATGTGGGTGAGAAGGTATGGAGTAGTTGGGTGAGGAAATAGATTGGTAGGTGGGTAATTGAAGGCTGGTAGTTAGGGAATCCAGTGAGGAGTTAAGGATCGTCAGTAGTACTGTCACCCAGGAACTGGAACTGGCTTTAACCGGTCTAACATTCCATGGGTAACTATTCAGAAAAATGAGTTTGAATCCTACGAAACCTGTAAAATTAATTAAAACCTGTAAAAGTTGGAAATGTTTTTGGATTGTTCTGGATGTCAGTTAGAAGTTTAAACTTCCCAGGCAATTCCCACAGAATCATTGCAATGGGATATTTGAGAGGTCTTGATCCATATTTTGTGGACTATGCCTGGTCTACAACTGTCTGGACACCAGAAAGTGGCCATTTTTCAATGAAAGACAAAACATTTGCTGAAGAGATTTTGTAATGTGGCCAGAACCAGTTCCCTGACCCTTTGTTCCAGTGATTTCAGAGGATGTGTCACTGATGTTCTCCTAACCATCAAGTAAGTCTTTGGGTTCATAAATTTGTTTTCTCTCCAGAATGTTTGGAATTTTAATAAAGGTTTAAGGCCGGAAAAGAAAGCATGCCAGTCAGTGATTTCTTCTACTCCTGTGCTCCTCCAAACTCCACATGAAGGTAGGAAGCTTTAATAAAATTGGCTTTCTGATGTTCAGCTCCAAAGAATATCTGGAGTACAAACTCTGACCAAACCATTTCTTTCAGCCACAATGTGCTTTATTTGCATTAGCAGTCAGGTGCCATTTGTGCATTGCACAAACGTTATTTTATTTAGCTTATAACTAGGGACAAGAAATCAGGCAGATAATATGAATGGCTGTATTTGAAGGTGTGTTAGATTTTAAGTCATGCCCATGGATCCTGCAGAGTGAACACCAAAGGTGCCTACCATCACATACCCATTTTCGCTTTTAAATTTGACATATAAATTCACCTCCACCTTTAGAGGGATTTTCTGTGGCTTCAAAAATTGATTCAGTTGCCAATATCTATGGTATATCTCAGTCCAAAGCTTTGTACATGTTAACATGGGTGACAGAAAAAGTACTATAAAGTAGGAATAGGAGAAGGCAATTTGACACTTCAAGCCTGCTCCACCATTCAATGTGACCATGGCTGATCATCCAACTCAATATGCTGCTCCCACTTTCGCCCCATACTACTTGATCCCTTCAGCCCTAAGAAGTATTTCTGACCCCTCTCAATGGTTTGGTCTCAACTGCTTTCTATGGCAGAATATTCCATAGGCTCACCACACTCTGGGTGAAGGCATTTCTCCTCATTGCAATCCTAAACAGCCTATCCCATTTCGTTCGATTGTGACCCTAGTCAGTGGTCACATTCTTTCTGCATTTACTGCATCTGGTCCTTTTAGAATTTTTTAGGTTTCTATGAGACCATCCCTCTAAACTTTTCTTTTCTATGACATTTCAGTGAAGAACTGAGGAGTCATTGCATTATTGGGAGGTGTCACTTTCCAGGTGCGATTTTAACTGAGGCCTCATTTTTTTGCCCTTTGACGTGCAATTAATTGATTTCTTGGGACTGTTTTGATGAAGTGTAGGAATGGGAAGGTCTTCTCACTGTCCTACCAATATTTAATCGCAGCCAACATTATGGAAACAAATTGCCTGATTATTATTATATTGTTGTTTGTGAGATCTTGCTTAGCAACATTAGCTGCTAAGTTTTCTGCATTTACAACAGCGGCTACACATCAAAAGTACATAACTGACTAAAATTGCTTTGGGAAGTTCTAAGATAGTAAAAAGAGCAATATAAATGCGAAACTTATACTCTAATGGAATGCAAGCATCCCCAGTGATGGGAGTATTAAATAAGAACATTATTGTTGAATTGAAACAGAAATTGCGTCATGTGAAGTGGCCGCAACAAAGACTTGTTCTTTTATGTCACCAGTTTTTGTTTGAAAAATACAAAGAAACAGGGTACTGCAAGAATTAGGTTGTCAACCAACCAATTCAGGCGAGAGAATAAAAATGGAACAGCCCCCTGCAATTACAATTCAAATCCAGCAAATTGATCTTAATTTTACTAAATATTTCTGCAGGAATCTCAAAGGAGCATAGATTTTGAATATGAAATTGACATACGGTTGGGATATGTGGGACAGAGGTATTGGAAAATGAGAGCACTTCACGCAAAGTGATTGTTGAAGTGCAGCTGTTGTTGTTATTTTTTTACAATCCCAATGGGACCACAAATTGAAAGAAATGAACTTATTAAACAATTGCAATGAAAAACCCAATGTAAAAGATTTCACTTTATATAAATTTAATAGTCAAACCAAAATCAGCATAAATTAACAGGCAAATTGCAGTTAACCTAAACTATTATGATCCTTGAAGTATTGTATGTAATGAAGATAGATTTTGCAGATACACCAGACTGACCACTTAAAGTATATGGCAGCATGTTCAGGCACATAGTGCTTCAAAACTTTATATTCCTCAGGGAGAGTTCTAGTACCTTGCTTCACATGGAATCTACCTACAGTTTCACTTCTGGCCCTGCTTCCAACCAACCAGCATACCAAGATCATACAGTTTCACTGAACAAAAATGACAGATTTTAGGTGATCACACTTGGGTTCATAGAGATGTACAGCACAAAAACAGACCCTTCGGTCCAACTCATCTATGTTGACCAGATATCTTAACCAATCTACGAATAAAAAGTGAGGTCTGCAGATGCTGGAGATCAGAGCTGAAAAATGTGTTGCTGGTTAAAGTGCAGTAGGTCAGGCAGCATCCAAGGAATAGGAAATTCGACGTTTCGGGCATAAGCCCTTCATCAGGCTTATGCCCGAAATGTAGAATTTCCTGTTCCTTGGATGCTGCCTGACCTGCTGCGCTTTAACCAGCAACACATTTTCAGATCTTAACCAATCTAGTCTCATTTGCCAGCACTTGGTCCATATCCCTCTAAACCCTTCCTATTCGTATACCCGTCCAACTCCTACACTCAATGCTCTGACCAATAAAGTAAAGCATAGCAACACCTTCTTCGCGATCCTGTCTATCTGCAACTTTCAAGGAACTGTGAACCAAGGAACTATGCACTCCAAGGTCTATTTGTTCAGCAACACTCAGGACATTACCATTAAGTGTGTAATTTGCTTTTCTAAAATGCAGCACCTCGCAATTACCCTTCAGAAAACATTCTATCTGGATGCATCACGCCTTGGAACTGCAATTAACCTGCACAGGACCATAAGGAATGACAGAAAGTTGTGAATACAACCCAGACCATCATGTAAGCCAACCTTCTATCCAATGATTCCACCTACACTTATTGTAGGCTACCGAAAGGCAGCCAACATCGTCAAAGACCTCTCCCACTGCGGTTATAATCTCTTCCAACTGCTTCCACTGGGCAGAAGATACAAAAGTTTAAATACATGTACAACAGGTTCAAGAACAGCTTCTTCCCTGCAGTTATTAGACTTCTGAATGAACCTTTCAAATTTCAAATCTAATGTTGATCTTGCTATTGTACACCTTCTTTTCAGCTATAGCTTTGTATACTCTGTTCAATCATCCTATGACCTTTGCGTCTTTGTATTTTATGATCTGTTGAATGCAGGCAAAATAAAACTTTTCACTGCATTTGGGTATATATGACAACGTCAAATCAAATCAAGTCAAATCAAGAAAAACTGAAGCAGTTGGAGGAGTAACTGTACTTTTCTCAAATTCCAGAAGCAACCCTCATGCTCCCTTCTTTAACCTTCCCCATAGACAACTCTCCATGGCCTGCTTGCACTGAACTTCACTATGGATACCATTTCATGGTCTTGTCCTTTGATTTCAATCAGTTTCTGTTTCTTTACCAAGCTGAAACCACTGTCTATTTCTTAAAAGCTTGGACTAAGAACCAATTTTCCACAACACCAGAATTCTTAGCTTCTTTCAGTTAGAAACTATCTTAAAAGAAGCTTTTGAGATTAGAGTTTGTGCACCAGCCAAAACATTGAACAACCTAACTACACGGATAATAAAAAAAAGTGACATCTCAGCTCAGACAATGCATTATAGATGTGAGGTTAGAGTCTGTCTGTATCCCAAGCTTGAGTCAGACTGGTTCCATTTCTCAAGTAGGAATTTGTAAAATATTACATGGATTGACTGCCTGCATTGACTGCCTGCAGATTCTCTGCTTTTTGAGCAAAATAGAATGTATCTGGCATGAGATGTCACTTTTTTAATAAAACCTGAAGTTATCTCGAGAATGTGACTTAAGAGAAGTTCTGGGATTTACATATTAATAAACCATTCTAAAAGATGAAAGACTTAACAGCAATCTAGGTGTGTTCAATATATCATTTCCTTGCATGACAACGTAATCTCTTGTGTTAATTTAAACCAGGAACACAGAAAAGATTTATCCCATGCAGCAACATGTGAAAGTTTGAGAGGCCAAGAACTATTTAAAGTAAAAATTAACAACTTTATTTCATACAGTATAACAGAGAATAATTAACTAATAACTACTTACAACTCCTTCCTCTAATCTATCTTTTACTTTCTCTCTAGAGTACTAGTCTGATAAAACCCTGATTAAGATTGACCAAAATTCAAATTTGAAAATGAGGCAGCTGTCAAATCTTCCCTGTATATCTTCCTCTGTCTTCTTCTTCTTGGGAAATTCTGTTTCACAGGTCACATATTGATAAAGGTACCTTTAAGAGAGCTATTTTTCAGGCAGTCTGTACGTGCTGGTAGCTTGGCAGTTCTCCTCCAACTGTTCAATTTGTCCCGGTCTTATACCCCAAAACATCAGATTGTTTCATTGGTTTTTAATATTATCAATATGCTAAATTCAAACTTGATTGGAGACTGGTAATTTGGGGTATAATTTTAACTGATTGGCTAAATTTGAATTTGTTTTGTCATCTCTAGGCAACCCAGTTAATCTTACTGTTTGACCAAATGTTACATTGTTACCTTGTTCAGAACACTTGGTGCTGCCAGGTAGTTCTGCTAGCTTTTAACTTTCTTAAAAATACAGTATCCCTTACATCTTTATAACATTTACTATAAATTCTGTGTCTTACACTCATGCTCCATAACCACCTGCTGAAGGAGCAGTGCTCCAAAAGCTAGTGCTTCCAAATAAACCCGTTGGACTATAACCGGATGTTGTGTAATTTTTAACTTTGTCCACCTCAGTTCAACACCGGCTCCTTCTCATCATTGTTAATCTGGAGTACTGTACTAACACTAAATGAGATCAAGCCATGTTTACACAATAGTAAAGTGTTTTGATTCATTAGTATGCAGAGAATATAAAACAGAATGTGAGGAGAGCGGCAAACCTAATATAAGGCAGTGAAGGGCAGGCATAAACTTGGCATAAAACAGCACAAGAGGAAGCAGTGAACTCAGTACAAAGCAATGGGGCAGCATGGTGGCTCAGTGGTTAGCACTGCTACCGCATAGCGCCAAGGACGCAGGTTCAATTCAAGTCTTGGGCAACTGTCTGTGTGGAGTTTGCTCCGGTTTCTTCCCATAGTCCAAAGATGTGCAGGTTAGGTGAATTGACCATGCTAAATTGCCCGTAGTGTTAGGTGAAGAGATAAATGTAGGGGAATGGGTCTGGGTGGGTTGCTCTTCGGTGGGTCAGTGTGGACTTGTTGGGCCAAACGGCCTGTTTCCACACTGTAAGTAATCTAATCTAATCTAAAATGTGCAGATCAGGTGAATTGGCCATGCTAAATTGCCCATAGTATTAGGTGCATTAGTCAGAGGGAAATGGGTCTGGATGGGTTACTCTTTGGAGGGTCATTGTAGACTTGCTGGGTCAAAGGGCCAGTTTCCACACTGTAGGGAATCTAATCAGTGAGAGTGGAGAGAGGTGAACTCGGCCACATAGAATTGGTGGAAGGGGATGAGGTAATGCTGGTATGGTGCTTATTTATGTAGCTCTAATCTGGGAAACATCCAGAGTAGGTCCGATGAACACTGCCATTTCTATTTCTTCTACGAATTAAATTGCTGCAGTCAATGAGCTTAAACAAAATTAGGCAAGGCGTTTGGATCCCAGTGGGACTATTTGGAGTGGGAGAAAGGTCCTTAACATAATCAGTATTCTTTAAAGGGAATAACTAATGAACTTAACTTAATGGGAAGTCATGGCATCAGAGTTCACATCCATACTCTATGTGGGAAGCCAATGTTTCTGGTGACTGTGTGTGCAGGGGATGTCTCCAACTGCAGCTATTAGCTAACTGCATTGTAGAGCAGGAGCTGCAGAGAAGATGGCTTCTCAAGGAATAGCTGTAGGAACTGGGTCCATGGCACCACAGATAGATCTGCTGCATGAGGGGAAGGAAAATTGTAGGGCTATTGTAAATGGGGATTCATTAGAAAGGGGAATAGACAGGCTTTTCAGCAGCCGCAAAAAAGATTCTTATTGCATTGATGCATACCATGACCACTGGCTGTTCCCCCCTCCCTGTCAGAATAGTCTGCAGTTGCTTTGAATCATCCTTCACCCTGGCACCAAAGATGCATCATACTATCCTGGAGTCCAAAAAAGTATATCTGTTAGAATGGGGATGGCTACAAGGGGTCTCCTGCACCATCTGTCTTCCTTAACTCTGCCTGTTGATTACCTATCTCCTTTGTACTTTTACCTGTGGTGTGACCACTTCACTAAATATGCTGACCCTGATAATCTCAGCACTGCGATGGCCCGCTGTTCCAGTTCCGAAATATGGTTAACCAGTAACTGCACCTGGACCTACTTCCTGCATACAATCACCTGAAGTGCCCATGATTTCTGACATAGCACAGCAGGAGCACATCATCAGTGTTTCCTCATAGATTAGCCAAATTTCGATTTCTGCCTGAGTAGCATTTTATTTTATCTATTCTAATATATGATCCTCCTGACAATTTCTCAACCCTTACATAAACTGCGATTTCTAATCAATTTGTCCTTTAAATCTACATCCCATACAACATGGTGCCAATTGGTACAAATCTGTTCAAAAGGCCTCAATCAATTTTTCTGGTCACTGAGAACATTAATCAAATTTTGCCATTATTATATTTGTGGGCTGAAGTACACATTTAACATGTTAAAATGTAACACGTTGAAATGTGTGGTATTTTCTTCCAACATTTATTTTATTCGACAGTAGGCATACCAACATGTGCTGACTTAAGTGTTCAAAGTCAAAAATCACACAATACCAGGTTATAGTCCAACAGGTTTAATTGGAAGCACACTAGCTTTGGGCTTCCAATTAAACCTGTTGGGCTATAACCTGGTGTTGTGTGATTTTTAACTTTGTACACCGCAGTCCAACATCGGTATCTCCAAATCATGACTTAGTGTTGGTACTCTTTTGCTTGTGGCATGGTGAGTCTGATCTATACATATTTCAATATCATTTATATTTAAGTTTGGCATTTTGAATTAGTGACATACAGGATTTTCTATGTGTCTAAAGATTATATTGTAAGTACTTCTGTATCTGGTGATTTCTTTTAAACAACTTTCTAGAGAAGTAGCTGTGAGAACCAATGGATTTTATGTGTAAATTGAAAGAGTTTATATCTAATCAGGTCAACAGTTATGCATCAGGGCTTTTGTTAAAAATTTGTGGACTTGGCTTTATTAAACTCAGGGGAGCACTCTTGGCTTGAAATCATAGATTGTTTTTTGTATCAGTTTCAGGCAGTTCCTCAGAATTTCTCGTGAAAAGACAGAGGTGTAAAGCAATCCTCCAAAGGGGGAAAAAAACCTCACAGCAAGGAGGTTAATAACATCTCCAGACCAGAAGTATTTAAATAAAACCCTGAAGAGATTATCTGCAACTGACAACACTTAAGCTCAGGTTTACGAAAGCTCTCAGAAAAGGCTATTAGATTTTAGATTGGGAGTTGAAAACACTGTTAAATTAAACCGATTGATATTTTAGAGAAATTATTTCTTCTCTGGTCTGAGTAAAGAGTGTTTTGGGATATATTTCAAAGTCTCTAAATTTGTGTTATGTTTAATAGCCTGGGATATTTTATGAGATGGCACGGTGGCTCAGTGGTTTGCACTGCTGTCTCACAGCACCAGGGACCTGGGTTCGGGCAACTGTCTATATGGAGTTTGCACATTCTCCCTGTGTCTGCATGGGTTTCCTCTGGGTGCTCTGGTTTCCTCCCACAATTCAAAGATGTGTAAGTCAGGTGAATTGACCATGCCAAATTGCCCATAGTGATAGGTATGTTCATTGGGGTAAAAATAGATGAGGGGAACAGGTCTGGGTGGGTTACTCTTCAGAGAGTCAGTGTGGACTAATTGAGCCAAAGGGCCTGTTTCCATGCTGTAGGGAATCTAATCTAAAAATTTTTAAAAAAAATTGTTTCTTGTAAATAAACATTTTTATTGATAAAAGCAGTGTTGGCATATGTTTCAGAGAGACTACCTTGTTAAAGACAAAATGTGATCTTTAAAACAAAAACAGAAGTTACTGAAAAAGATCTGGCAGCATCTGTGAAGTGAAATCAAAGTTAACATTTCAGATTCAGCAATTCTTTCTCAGAACGATCAAGCATGATCTATCAAGCCTGATTTCAGTCTGGGATCTGCTTTTTCCAGTAATAATGTGATGAAATAGTGTAAACTAAAATCTCACAAATTAAACAAATCGAGAAAGAGGAGACTAATGGAATAGATGTAAAATGTACAAAATGATGTTACTTGCACTGAAGCAAAACTGGAGAGAATTAGACATCCGACCAGAAAGATGCATGACAAGGGTGTTCTATTATACAATGAACTGGACAGTAACCCGTATTAGGACACAAGTAGCTAGCAACCTCTAATAATATACATAGACACCCATAGCCAAAGAATATTAAGGAAAAGTTGTGTAGTAGCAGTGTTAGCCTAAAGCAGCAAGGACTTGTTAGGCCTTGAAGGGATTTAAACTTAAAGATAAGAATTATAAAATTCTGTTGCAAAAGAACAGGTTAATGAGAATAGGCATGCCAGAGTAATTTGCCAGAGGTGAGCAGCCACCAAGCAAATTGTGTTAAGAATGCCTCCTCTTTACACTTTCAATTTACAGTTTATGTAATCAGACAGACTCATGTATACAATAATCATGTTTTTAAAAAAATGCAAAATGGACAAATTTACTATTAAATCAAATCCCAAGGGAAAGAAGTGGCAATATACAAACAGGCTAATTTATAAACATGACAAGTTTGTGATGTATACAAAGTTTAGGTGTGGTAAATCTTTCCAACAATCGCTTCAAGAGGGCAGAGGGATAGGGGGAGAGGGGAAAGAGATAAAAGAGAGCTAAGGGGCAGATGGTGGTACGTGTTTGCAATGAGCTGCCAGAGGATGTGGTGGAGGCTGGTACAATTGCAGCATTTAAGAGGCATTTGGATGGGTATATGAATAGGAAAGGTTTGGAGGGATTTGGGCCGTGCACACCTTTCCTTTCTGAAGGATTTGTTCATATTCCTGGTTCTCCCTTTAACATCCCTTCAGGGGAAAGAAGGGAACATAAATGGTAGATAGACTGATTAGAGGGAGAGTGTAAAGTAAGCTGTTGGCCTGATGGATCAGTTGAATAAACTTGTTTTACTTAAATTTTTAAAAAATAACATTGAAGGGAAATTTTCATTTTGTCAGAATAATGTTGCAGAAAGAATGAAAGTGAAGGAATCCTGAATAGGATAACCATTAAAAACAGAAATTACATTAAACTGTAAGCTGATAGCACTGCAAAGAGGCATCTATGTCACAGTGACAGTTAAGGTTGTACTGTAGATCCACAGTTGGGTTTGACTTGACTGTAAAGTGGCACACGGTACCCTAGCTGAGGCAATTACAAAGCATTTAAAGGAATATATTGCGTTCCTCACAACTCTAGATTATCTTTTATGTAATAAAATATTATATATTTCCTAAGAAACCACAATATTAAACAAAATGAGCATAAAATACCTGGGTAGAGGACAGCTAGTGGTTTTGGAATTGAACACCTAACTTGGGGGTCATGAGTTGAAATATCAACATGGCAAATTGAGAGAAACAAAATTAACAGAATCCAGTAGTACTTTTCATCAGAAGTCACAGTGGATTGCACTAAAAATATTAAATACAGAGGAACCTCGATTATCCGAACAAGATAGGTGGGCACTATTTCATTTGGATAATTGATTACTCATTAAACCGACTCAATGCCTTTCCTATGGGACTCGGAGTTTTCTGTAAAATTTGCTCTCTGTTCAGGAGATAAGGCAGCATCACATCGTGTACGAGCCCTCAACTCCCCACTTGCCCCCAACCCTGTCCAACATTGCCCTCCCCCCACCCACCCTCCAACACCACCCTCTGCCCTCCCCAAACCTGTCCAACACTGCCCCCGTCTGCACGCACCCCCCAACGCCATCCAACACTGCTGTCCACCTGCCCCCCAAACCTGCCCAACACCACCCCTGGCCACCCCCATCACTGCCCCCCAACTCTGAGGCAGCTGGACGAGACACCAACAACAAGAGTGCTGCTGCTGCTACTGCCTTTTGCGGGGTGAGTCTCCAATAGCACGTACACACACGTTTTACTACAACCTTTTGACAGGTTCCACTTTTATCCTGTACAGGCAATGTTGGAGTGATTATTCGGGGAAGGGGGTTTAGGGTACACGCCTGTGTAGAATTCCAGGGAAAGTATTGGGAGAGAGAGAGAGAGAGAGAGAGAGAGAGAGAGAGAGGTGGGTGGGTGGGTCAGTCATTTAGAGATAGTGCCTGCGTTCCCATCAGACCAGGACTGTTCTTGGCAACACTTTTAATCACACCGTGTACAAGCCCTCAACTCCCCACCCACCCTCCAACAGGTATGTTTCCTGAAGAAGGGCTCATGCCCAAAACATCGATTCTCCTGCTCCTTGGATGCTGCCTGACCTGCTGTGCTTTTCCAGCAACACATTTTCAACACTTTTAATCACTCTAAACAAAGGACATGATCAGTGTTGGACACACGTCTTTGATGCAACGTTTCTGTCAGGACCTCAAGATCTCCTTTGGATGATCTGATTTTCGAATAATTGGTATTTGGATAATCGAGGTTCATCTGTATTTCTTTATCCACTGATGCTGCCAGACTTGAATTTCTCAAGCACTTTGTTTGTCAGATCTCTAGCACTGGCAGCAGTTTGCTTTCATTTAGGGCAAATTGTGAATGGAATGTAATATATTTGGAAAGTCACTATTTTAAGCATTAAGTCATGTAGATAGATGTGGGATGTTACAATGGCTCACAAATCGAATAACTGAAGGAACTTTACCTTTTGCAAAGTAACAAACAGAATTGGTGAGGGCAGAGATAGATATGATCTATATGGACTTTTAGATTAGATTAGATTAGATTACTTACAGCGTGGAAAAGGCCCTTCGGCCCAACAAGTCCACACCGACCCACCGAAGCGCAACCCACCCATACCCCTACATTTACCCCTTACCTAACACTACAGGCAATTTAGCATGGCCAATTCACCTGACCTGCACATCTTTGGACTGTGGGAGGAAACCGGAGTACCCGGAGGAAACCCACACAGACACGGGGAGAATGTGCAAACTCCACACAGTCTGTCACCTGAGTCGGGAATTGAACCCAGGTCTCAGGCGCTGTGAGGCAGCAGTGCTAACCACTGTGCCACCGTGCCGCAGTAAGGTGTTTGACAAGGTTCCCCATGGAAGACTGTTTAGATCGCATGGAATACAAGGAGAACTAGCCATTTGGATACAGAACTGGCTCAAAGGTAGAAGACCTTTGGAGGTAGTGGTGGAAGGTTGTTTTTCAGACTGAAGGCCTGTGACTAGTGGAGCGCCACAACGATCAGTGCTGGGTCCACTACTTTGTTATTTATCTAAATTATTTGGATGTGAGCTTAAGAGGTATAGTAAGTTTGCAGACAACACCAAAATTGGAGGTTTAGTGGACAGCAAAGAAGGTTACCTCTGATTACAACAGGATCTTGATCAGATGGGCCAATGGGCTCAGGAGCGGCAGACGGAGTTTAGTTTAGATAAATGTGAGGTGCTGCATTTTTGGAAAGCAAATCTTAGCAGGACATATACACTTAATGGTGAGGTCCTCAGGAGTGTTGCTGAACAAAGTGACCTTGGATTGCAGGTTCATAGCTGGTAGTCACAGGTGGATAGGATAGTGACGAAGGTGTTTGGTATGCTTTCCTTTATTGGTCAGAGTATTGAGAACAGGAGTTAGAAGGTCATGTTGTGGCTGTACAGGACATTGGTTATTCACTTTTGGAATATTGCGTGCAATTATGATCTCCTCCCAATTAGGAAGATGTTGTTAAATTCGAAAGGGTTCAGAAAAGATTTACAAAGATGTTGCCATGGTTGGAGGATTTGAGAGGTTGAATAGGCAAGGGCTGTTTTTAGATCAGATCAGATTTCCTACAGTGTGGAAACAGGCCCTCCGACCCAACCAGTCCACACCGACCCTCTGAACAGTAACCCACCCAGACCCACTTCCCTCTCGGACCAATGTACCTAACAATATGGGCAATTTAGCACGGCCAATTCACCTAACCTACATATCTTTGGGCTGTGGGAGGAAACTGGAGCATCCGGAGGAAACCCACGCAGACACGGGGAGAATTTGTAAACTCCACACAGTCACCTGAGGCTGGAATTGAACCCAAGGCCCTAGTGCTATGAGACAGCAGTGCTAACCACAGAGCCACTGTTTCTCTGGAGCGTTGGAGGCTGAGGGGTGATCTTATAGAGATGTATAAAATCATGAGGGGAATGGATAGGATACTTTCCCTCTATTTCCTTAAAGGGCATAGGTTTACGGTGAGAGGGGAAAAGATATAAAAGAGACCTAAGTGGCAACCTGTTCATGCACAGGGTTGTGCGTGTATGGAATGGGCTGCCAGAGGAAGTGGTGGAGGCAGGTACAGTTGCAACATTTAAAAGGCATCTGGATGGATATATGAATAGGAAGGGTTTAAGAGAGATATGGGCCTGGTGCTGGCAGGTGGGACTAGTTGGGTTAGGATATCTGGTTGGCATGGACAAGTTGGACCAAAAGGTCTGTTTCTGTGCTGTACATCTCTATGACTCTATGCAAGTTTGGCCAATCTGGTAAGTGTGAGGTCATCGAATTCTAATTCAAAGTCATGGCCCAACAAATTTTACAAACAACGTAGGTCTGTTAAATGCTAAAGTGACCAGAGAAATCTGGACAAATGTAAAGTGGCTAGGAAAGATTTAGCTGACTTTTAAATTTTTTTTAAGAAAGCTCAACAAAATCTTCTGCAGTTTGTGTCAACTGAAGGAAAATGCAAAACCTTCCAAATCCTGTAGATTTCTGGAGAAGTGGAACACGGTGACCAGGCAGTTGCCAAGGTTGCCGAATTGAAATATGTCCGTTGCTTATTATGACTATGAAACATGAACACATCAAGAAATACAACTCGAAGTGGTTCAGAACACAAATTATAATTTAATTTCCTTAAGCTATACAACGTTCGAGTTATTTTAGGTAGAGCGATATTGAAAGAAAGCAAAACGTTCTGCAAGTAGGAACCTACTATGATGTTCCTTCAGATGTAAAATTTATTTTTCTTGCAGAAATACACATCTACCACAAAAGGTTTCAAAACTAATTTAAAATGTTGAAGGATATGCTATCCTGAGGGGGGAAACTAGATCATTTTGAATACAGATTACACACATATATTTTAGAAGCAAAATGCACATTGATGGATCATATTTATCAAATCAGATACAATTAAAAGGAAACACAGAAGGAACTTTATCTTTAAAATGAGAGGTTGTCAGAAATTTCGAATAGATTCCTGACATGGGTATTGAATAAAGAACCCTGCACAGGAATTAAGAGGGGTTCTGGTCAGCAAATGGAATTCAATAAATGCATAAAGAGAAGGCAGACATGACTGAGGTGATTGGGGGACTTTTAGATATGCACATGAATATGCAAGGAATGGAGGGAGATGAATAAAGGGTAGGCAGAACTTGGCATCATGTTTGGCGCAACATTGTGGGCTGATGAGCCTGTTCCTGCTGTGTACAGTTCTATGCTCTATGAAAGTGATACTTTGTTAAAACGTTTTCTAAATTCTCAAGTTTTAAAACGAACAACCATATTTATATTTTTATTAAAGCATTGTTTCCTTATGGGCTTGACCTACGCAAATTTCTCCCTTTCTTTCAATGCTGGCAATAAAGTTCACGGGAAGAGGAAAGATGGAAGGAAAACAAATCAGTGTACAACAGATGGATTTTCTTTTCTCATTGACAAAATGTTTTATTTTGGCAAAGCAGATTTTGGAATATTGATAAAATCAAAACTTGCATGAGGAGAAAAATACATTTCAAACAATATTTCACTTCACCTTTTTTTTGGCAATGAAAAGATAAATCTGATACTTGTGCAAACATTTTCTTTCAAACATGGAGTAAAAATAACTTTACAATAATTAACAAGAACCTCAAAAGAACACGACAAATATTTCTCATACTTCATGCCCTGAGCTTTTCTGAACAAAAGATCTTTGAGACATTAGTATTTTGCCCCAAAGATGAAAATATTCAATAAAAATACTATATTTCAGCCAAAGCCTTGTAAATATTGCATATATACAGTACAATTTTTGCAAAGGAGGTTAAAAATGCTTAAAAAGATGATATATTGCAATACTTAAAAAGTTGTATATTTTCTTGTGCATTTTACATTGTATATATTTATAAATATATACATATTAATACAAATTTTTAATATAATTACATAACATACACAAAGTAGAAAAAGGAGTTCATTGACTTTTTTTTTACACTTTTTATTCCTGGATGAAAATAATAATAAGGCAGAGAGCTCCCACCAACGTTAAAGCTTGTAAACCAAGGAAACCCAACATGACCCAAAAGAAAATCATTACAACTGGCTCAACAACACGGGACCCAAAATGCATTCGTGAAAAGCCAATACTGAGCAGGCATTTGTTGATTTCCCCAAAGAGTGTCCCCATTTTTTTGCAGTCATCAATGGCACTTTCTTCCTCATCCACCGGAATCTGCTGGAGAGAAAAAGAAGAAAATAATATTTGTCATTTTGAGAAATATACAAGCACCTGCAATTCTATTTAAACTGCATATTATTTAACTATGCATATGCATTTATGAAACTGTTCTGTTAGGCTGTTAAATTATTCCACTAGATACTTTTGGGGGAGCATCTGATCTTAAATGATTCAATATCTGCAACAAAGTGAAATATTGAAAAAAGTCTACACTAGGGCAGAATGTGCAAGAAATCTAGTATTCTTTACTCTCTTGCCAACCTTATCAATATTCCAATGTGTGGAAAAGAGAAGAAATGATAGCATTAAAAGATGATACCAGGATTGGATTAATTAAATGTTCAAGGAATCAGTTATGTTAAAGGAATATAGTAACAAACGTCACAATTTTGATGATGGATTTGTAGCAGAATGATGGAAATTTGATGGAAATGGACAGCAGATTACACAACATCTAAGCAATAAAGTGAGGATTATGCAATCCTTTGATTCACATTCCCATAATGGTTTCAGACTTTGTTTTGTTATTTCAATGAAAATTCTTATTTGACTTGCAGATGTGATGTCAATCAAGCAGGCTCAATTATCCTGGATAGAGGCAAGCTTCTAGAACGTTGTTCGAGTTACACACATCTAGAAATGTTTGGAGCATTTCATCATAATCCTGACTTGCGCCTTGTAGGTGGTGAACACGCTTTGGGAGATCAGGAAGTGAGTTACTTGCTGCAAGATTCGCAGCCTCTGTCTTGCTCTTATAACCATTGTATTTATGTGACTGGTCCATTTCAATTTCTGTCTAGTGATATACAGAGGAACCTCGATTATCCGAATGTTGGATTATCTGAAGGAGATCGAGGTTCCCAGACAAACGTTACATCAAAAAACTTTTCAACCCTGATCGCGTCTTTCATTTACAATGATTAAAAACTATCTCGGCTCACCGAAATGCTGCTGAGAACAGTCCTGGACATTGATAGAAGCCCAGGCGCCATCTCCAAATGACTGACCTTGCACCCTCTCTCCCTCTCCCCACACATTCCCTGGAGTTCTACATAGGGGTGAATCCTAACTCCCCCCCTCTTCCCCAGATATTCTCTCTAACATGGTCCTCTACAAGGCAGAGGTGGAACTTTCAGAAAGTTGCAGTAAAAAGTTGTGTGCATGCTCGGTATGTGTGCGCGTGCACGCAGGCTGTATTTGGAGACTTACCCCACAAAGGCAGCAGCAGTTTTATCGGTATCCAGTTCGGCTGCCCCGCGGGGGAGGGGACAGGGGGGAGTGGGAGGGCTCGGACGGGAGTCAGATCATGGGTGGGGACGGGAGGGGCGGTGATGGACAGGTTGAGGGGCGTGGAAGGGGTGGGAGACGGTGCTGGATGTGGTTGGGGGGTGGGCAGGGAGGCGGTGTTGGACAGGGTTAGGGTGGGTGTTGGATAGGGTTGGAGGCTGGTGTTGGATGGATTGGGGACGGGCAGGGGGCATTGTTGGACTGGTTTGGGTGGGTGGGGGCACGGTGTTGGATGGAATTGGGGTGGGTGGGGAGATGGTGTTGGACGGGATTGAGGGGTGGGCTGGGAGGTGTTGTACCGAGTTGGGAGCAGGTAGGGGGCAGACAGGGTTGGGGGGGGGGGTGGGGTGGGTGGGGCATGGTGTTGGATGTGGTTGTGGGGTGAGTGGAGGTGGTGTTGGATAGGGTTAGGGTCAGTGTTGGATAGGGTTGGGTATGGGCAGGGGGCTGGTGTTGGATGGGATTGAGGGCAGGCAGGGGGCATTGTTGGACTGGGTTGGGGTGGGTGGTGTTGTTTGGGATTGGGGACAGGTGGGGAGGCGGTGCTGGATGGGATTGAGGAGTGGGCGGGGCAGTGCTGGACAGGGTTGGGGCGGTGTTGGACTAGGTTGGGGGTGGGCTTGGATGGATTGGGGGCAGGTAGGGGGCTTTGTTGGACTGGTTTGGGTGGGCGAGGGGGTGGTGTTGGATGGGATTCGGTGATGAGCGGGGGGGGCATTGTTGGACTGGTGTGGGTGGGCGGGGGTACAGTGTTGGATGGGAATGGGATGGGCAGGGGGGCGGTTTTGGATGGGATTGGGGGATGGGCGGGGGCAGTATTGGATGGGATTGGGGGGTGGTATTGGATGGGATTGAGGGGTGGGCAGGGGGCAGACAGGGTTGGGGGGTGGGCAGGCGCTCGCACGGTGTGCTGCTGCCTGGTCTCCTGAACAGGGAGCAGATTTAACAGAAAACTGTTCGATTAACCGAATAATCAATTATCTGTATGAACTAGTGCCCGCCCATCTCATTCAGATAATCGAGGTTCCTCTGTATATCCTAAAGATTTGACTGCTCTCTTCCACTGTACCTACCTCTCCATCTCTCATCCTCCACCTTTGATAAACTCCCACTTGTTCAAGATTCTGCATCATACCAAGTTTACTCAATCATCCTGTCCTCACTGACCTACAGTGACTGCCAGTTTCCTAGCCTCTTAATTAGGATTTTGTGCATGTCTTTTGATTCCTTCATGGCATAAACTGCCCCACCCACCTTACATCTCAATCTCCACAATCTCTGCTTATTCTCACCAACAACTCCCTACCAAAACATAGCTGTTTCACCTCCGGACTTTGCTCATCTTTGCCAGCCATGCCTAGGCTCCATCCACTGGAAATCCCTCCTGAAGCCTGTCACTTCCTCGAAACCTTTCTTAAAGTATACGTCTTTATGAAAATATCTGGTCATCCTCACAAAATGTCCACCTTCAGTCAATCTGTGAATGGCTGTGGGACACTGTTCCGCATTAAAGACCCTAAATAAATCCAATCTGGTTATGTACAAATGTAAGTCAACTCTATTTTGCCGCCCTAATCAGAGTGCATCCTTTGACAAAGCTGCTACTTCAACCTTCTTTTAAACATTCAGTGGAATTAGGGTCCATGAGCATTTCAGAAATAAAAATCAAATTGGATATATTACGGTCCTCTAACACGTAACTGATCTCTATATACTGTGAAAGAAATAAATGCTTTAATTACCCTTGGTAGGTCTTTAATTTTGAGGCAGATTGACATTAAAAATGTCAGAGTGTTGGTCAGTTAAAGTTAAAATAAAATATGGGATTGTTGGTATCAAAGCTAGCAGTAGCAATACAAATTAGATAGCTCTGAAATTGACAATTCTTGACACGAACTCATAGTATTAAATGTACACCCCCTATGCCTAAAGATGTTGGTACAATATTCAACGGGATTTGTAAGAATGACTGATCATATGCAGAAAACAGTATTGGCATTGCAGTCTTGCCCAGTAACTTTTCTCTAACATTACAGCATTTGTATGGTTGAATATACACTGCCTCTATTACTGGTGCAGAATAATTTTGCTTCACCATGGTAAATCAGATGGAGCAACACTTTTGGGATTTCTGAGAATATAAATCAATATAGGGCCAAATTGCTCAAAATGTTGATTTTCCTGCTCCTCGGGTGCTGCTTAAACTGCTGTGCTTTTCCAGCACCACACTCTCGTCTCTAATCTCCAGCATCTGCAGTTCTCACTTTCACTGCATCAAATCGTAATTGCACAACTTGATTTTTTTTTTAAAGCACCATTTCAAACAGCTCCAATTTACATATTCCTTCTCTCAATTTCCAATTAGCAAATAACTCTTCAGCTATACGCTAGCAGTGAAAACAGCACCTGTAACACTAAAACACCCCAAGGTGCTTAACAGGCATAATACAAAGCAAATGTGACACAGCCACATATGGACATACTGGCCAGATGAACAGCAGCTTAGTCAAAGAGACAAATTTTAAGGACAGTCATAAAAAAAGAACAGAAAAGTTTAGAGAACCTGACAGATTTAGGTGAGATTTAGGCTTAGGATTGGCAGCTGAAGACATAGCCATCGATAGGGAAGTGATTAAACTGGAGATACTCAAAAAGCTGGAATTAGATGGAGGAGGCATCAGAAAACTTTACAGTGATAGGGAGAAGCAACGTGACAACATAGTAGGTAAAGCAAAGTAGGCCATTCAACCCTCAAAACTGCTGTATCATTCTCGATCATGGCTGACCACCTTCCTTGAAATGTGATATTTCCATATTATCCCCATATCCCCAAATATCATCAGGAATTTGAAATTTCACCAATTTCTGTATTGAATGTACTTAATGGATAAGCTTCCACACTTACTGGGTTAGAGAAATGTAGGGAAATCATTTTCTCCTGGTCGGAAATGGCTTTTGTTTTATTTTGAGGCCACATCCCCTGGTTCTGAACCTGAACCAAGAAAAGAAAATTGACTACATCACCTCAGTCAATACCACTAGGACTTTTATAAGTTCCTACAGAAATTCTCTCTCATTCTTATAAACTTCAGAGAATACAGGCCAAGTATCCACAATCTCTTCTAGAATATGCATATGTTTAAATTCATGTTGATGCTGTCCACTCAGAATTATTTTCCAAATATCTAGTAACCACATTCCTTTACATTACTGACACCTAGCAGGTCTGTCTTCTCCTGTTTTCTCCATTCCTCTTCTATTAAACTGTGGGTGTTATATCCACAGCCTTCCCAGCTGCAGGCACTGTTTAGTAGGGTTCTGAAACATGATCACCAATGCATCCATTGTCTGTTCAGCCATCTCTTTCAACACTGAAGATCTGCAGGTCCTAGGGATTTGTCAGCTTTCAATCCTACTAAATTCTCCAATACTATGTTTTACTCATACTAATTTATTTTAATTCTACACATTCACTTTCAATCTTATTTTAGGGAGACTTCTTGTGTCTTGCTCTGTGAAAACTAGCACAAATTACTCATTTACCTGCTTCGCCATTTTCTATTATATTTGTCTTTGCTGACCTTTTCCATTAAAAAAAATGGATTATTACACTTTTTAAAAATTGTTAAATTACTGTTCCAAATTCTTAAATTCTCAGTTGTCCTTTATTGCATTCTAAAATTCTCCCAATTTTCATTATTTTGTTTAGCAATTTTATTAAAGTCTTCTCTTTTAAATCTAATGCTATTAGCTTCCTTTGTTAGACATAGCTCTGTTGCTTTTGCTGTAAGATGTTTTTGCTTTCGAGGAATGCCGATTTTTCAGAAAATCAAACATGAATTATTTAAAATATTAGCTGTTACCTATCTACCATTTTTTAAAATATGTTTTTCCAGCACACTATAGCCAACCTTCATATGTTTATAATTACCCTGGTTTATATTTAAAACTCCAGTTTCCAATTGAACTATGTATTTTTGAAACTTAAATGGAAAATTCTTTCATATTATGGTTACACTTATATCATAGTATGGTCCAGAAGCATGAATATGCAAAGTACACAAAAGTTAGACAAAATAATATCAAAGGGGTTGGCAATACAAGTGAACAATCATTAATGACATTCCAGCTTGTTCCTATTTATACTGCAGTTCCAGATGCTTTTGCACCACATTGTTAATTATATATTGAAGTAATATCTGCACCAGTTAACATGAAATCATGTTCTTTAAAGGAGTGAAAATTGACAGTGGCTTATTTTCACCTTTCAGATACAGCACCATTTTTTTCTTTTGATGTCCTGCTACAAATAATTGTTTCGAAACACAAATAATTGTTTGGCAGAGCACAATTGAAATATCGATCCAAAGGTGAGAAAGTTGACAATCAAGTCTCCTCTGGATATTTTAATGGCTTGGTTACATTAGTACCAGGATTTATTTTTGTGCAAATATGTGAAACAACAGTTTTAAAACTAAACTTTGTAATGTCAACAGGACAGATTCTGTAGCACCTTGAACCTAGACCACAAGAAAATAATGTGACCAGAAGCAGTGCAGGAGTTGATAAGCTTGCAATGAAGAGATGATTTCTTTTTTAAACATTAACATCTCTCAAACAAATAAATGTCTGTTATACGTATGAATGTGTCCGTATATTATATTTTACTTAAATCTATGCATACGTCAGATTCAAAACACTAATAATGAAAGTCGCAAGTCCAGCACACAATGCGGAAATGTAACAATTCTACTAACAAGATTTGAATTTGCTCAGCATGAGTGAAAACAGAAGTGGGACAAATGCAGTTCTCATCGATTTCATTTCAGTAGGTTAATCTGAAATCAGAGCAGAGTCATTTAAAAACTGACAGAACTAACCACTTAAGGCATGCATTTTAAATAAATTTTGAGTATAAGTCCATAGGAGCAGAACTTAGACCATTCGGCCCATTGAGTCTGCTCTGCCATTCGATCATGGTTGATAGGTTTTTCAACCCTGTTTGATCTCCATGGCAATCAAGAACTTATCTATCTCAGTCTTAATTTTTGTTTATTCAACTGTCAGTTTTATTAGGTTTAATTGTTTAAACAGTTAACCTTAAAATTGGAATCAACTTTCAATGCAAAGCTAGATTTATAAATGTTATTCCCCACAATGATAAATCCTGCCAAGTGATAAGAGGATAGGTTGCAACTATAAATAGACCTACTATTTATTCTATAGTCCTTGCTGTGTGTAAAAATACACATTTACATTCATTATGCATCTTCATCTATAAAATTAGCAAAATCATTTGGGAGTATGGGCAGAGACTGATGGATATGTGATAATATTTAAATAACATGTGTAGTGTGTGCAAGAAATGTTAAGCAATTCTTAATACTTCAAATGCACCCGCATTTTAAGGAAATTGAAGATTGCACAGCGTGTTGTATATCACAAGTCTCTACCACTTCCTTTGCACTACAAACCACAATAGATTATAGCACCTGTTTAAGAAAAACAGAAAAATAGGTGTAGGAGTAGGCCATTTGGTCCTTCAAACCTGCTCCTCAATTTGCTCATCTAACTCAAAACCCGATACTCACATTTGCTTTCTACCCTGTGATCCTCTGTCTGAAGACTGCCCTCATGTTCTCACTGGCACCTTGCTGCAGCTCTCATTCTCTACTTCCCCAGGCAAAGAATCCAAAAAGATTAAGCAGTGCCCTGACTGGAATGCCTGCATGGAAACCGGAGGGAGAAGATATCTTAAAGGGTGCACGGCTGCAGTGGAAGGAAGTGTTGCACAGTAGGTAGGCCGTACATTGTGATATAGTATTCTGACCACTGCATGCAATCAGAGTGTAGCGACAGTGCCCCATTCTCAGCTACATGACATTTAATGGAAGGTGAGCAACTATGGTTCCCTGCATCTTCGTCACATGGTAAGGACATCTACAGCAGGAAACTTCATATCCACTGAAGCTGGTCTTTGGTTTCCAGGTGCGTGTATTTGTCATTCATTTGTGTGGCTGCTCTTGGTGCAGCAGCCACAGAGACTACACAATTTCTGAACTGCGATCCATTGTGAATGATTCCAACGAGCCTCTGTGGCAATATCAGAAACAAAAAGTTGCTGCTCAGTAATGTGATTATTCAGCAGTCGCAGCACACAAGTACAATTTAAACAATCTCCTCAAAATGTAGGGCATGTAGGCCTCCGACAAAGAGGAAAATGCAATGCTGCTATATGGACCCTGTACATCATTGGCCTGCCTGGGACCTGCTCCTCACTTGCGGGGAGCCCTCGGATTAGGGTGGAAGCACGTTTGGTTTATCCTGGCATTGGTGCTGCTGCATGCCTCCTCCTTTGTCATTCTCTTGGTCTCTGCAACTCTGCAGGCCCGTGTCGCCATCTTATTCCACTATCTGGTGCCAACTTTCGATATAGACAAGTAGGATCAACGGAATCTCTTGAACAGTATAAGAGGTTTCTTAAGAAGGAAGTCAGGAGCACAAAAAGGGGATATTGGATAGTCCTGGCAGATAAGGTTAAGGATAATCCAAAGGGATTCTACATGTATATTCAGAGCAAAAGAGCAACTGAGGAGAGAATAGGGCCCCTGAAAGTTCAAAATAGTCATCTACGAATGGAACCACAGGAGATGGAACAGAGACTGAATTAATATTTTGTATCAGTATTTACTGTGGAGAAAGACATCTGGTTGAAGTACGTTTAGTGCACTTACTGTTTAAGCTGCATACTGGCATATGCTGACACTGATAATGACAATGCTCTACAGCAATATATCCACCCCTTGTCTGACCATGGCTGACTCCATGAAAAGGAGCTTTTTTTTTAAAAGATATTTTTATTAGAAATTTAATATTTTGACAGATTTACAAAAATAAACAGAACTTTCAAGCACAAACATTAATATAAAAATAGATCTTAAATATATAATCATCAAAATTCAAAGGAATGATACTAAAGAAGAAAGAAAAACAATGAAACTCAGTTAACTACTAATCTAATCCACAATTATCCAGAGTGTATAGTTGAGTCACTTACATCCTTCAAACAAGAAAAAATGTTCTCTAATACACTCATAACAGTATAATAAAAAGGAAACTATTTCCAAACAATAAGAACAAAAAAAAACGTTTGAATGGAGATCCTCCCCCTTATTCTCAGGGGGCCTTACTTCCTTTCTAAAGGTCCACCATATCCTCTCCCAAACAGTGTCCCACCCTTGACCCGGGCGCTCCTTAATAGGATTTAGATATAATACCGAGCTAGAGTTAATAGTGAGCGCCCCACCCCCACCCCTCCCCACCCATACCTGAGTATATCTGATAGCATCAATGCCACGTACAAACACACATAACTATAAAATTACAACTCCAACAAATTACAGTTAAGTATAATAACATAAAATAGCAAGGGAAGACAACCCTGCTCCCAGAAGCAAAAGTAAAGTAGAGTCAAGTATCCATTTCTCCCCACGGAGTGTGGAAGAGGCAAGCCAACATAAATTGTCTCTTATGATTTATTTAAACGAGTCTAAAAGTTCCTTAGCCTCTTCTGGTGATCTAAAATTATACTCGGATCCTTCGTGGTTAAAGCATAACGTCGCTGGGTAGCGTAAGGTGTATTGAATATTTAAGTTCCTTAGACATTTCTTCACATCATCAAACGCCTTCCTCCTTCGTGCCAAAGCCGGGGAGAAGTCCTGAAATAACATAATCTTGGATCCTTCATGAATCATAGCTTTAGGATCCTTTCCAAGCTTTCTGGAGGCATCCAGGAGTATCTGCCTCTCCCTATAACTCTGCAGCCGGAACAGGACCGGGCGTGGGCGCTGGTTTGGGCCAGATCCGCGTACTGCGACCCGGTAGGCCCACTCCACCCTTACCCGGTCAGTTTCAGCCCCCAGGTTTAAAAGCTGGGGCAACCATCGCTCCAGAAATACTGCTAACTGTCCCTTCTCTTCTTGTTCAGGGAGGCCCAGAAGACGGATATTCTTTCTCCGATTTCTATTATCCAGGTCATCCATGTAGATTTCAAAGGCCCGGACTCTCTGCTCCAGAGCTCGCACCTGTTCTGCAGCTGTTTGTGCTGCAGCCTCGGAGGTCGTGGCCTTTAGCTCCGCCCCCTTCACTCGGCCCTGTAATTCCTCGAGAGCCTGGCTGTACTTTTGTAACTTTTCTTCGAATGCATTCCATCTCTGTCTGGATTCTGCAATGAAATTGACGAGTGTCGTTTCCAGCCTGGCAATCATCTCTTCAAGGCCTGTTTTTACATCAGCTGCAGCCGGAGGAGGAGGGGAGGGTGGGGGAGGGGTCTTTGTTTTCTGAGAGCTGCGGGATCCCTTTGGTTTACTCATTATCCACTTAATATTAAACTGCTTAAATATAATAGTAAACAGCTAATTAAGGTTAGAAAATTTTTTTGGGTGGTTTGGTAAGTGTGGTGGGGGTGAGTAACTCACTTTACCCAGGTTTTGGGAAGAGCTCTGTAAACTCAGACTTGCTGAGTCGCCGCCATCTTGGATCTCCGAAAAGGAGCTTAAGTGGCTGCAGTAAAAGGCAAAAAGACTGCGAGCCTCGAAGTTCTGTAAGGAGGTCATAAGGTGCTAAACGAAAGGTAATTAATTCATGCATGCAAGGAACACTACGAGCACTCAGGTAGACAGAAAGTGAGCAAGTGCTAAGTGATCACAGTACGAGCCCTGTAATGCTCTTGGCTCCAATCCATGGGAGACATAGCTGCTCCTGTGTGCCAAGTGTCTGGAAGCAATATTGCAATCCGTCAATGCCTTTCATTGTATAATGCAGTGTTGAAGTGGAAAATTGTTTTTCTTAAGTGTTTGGAGATGTGCCATGTTGATATGGTGAGGCGGGAGTGCAAGTAGTCACTGTTCATATGCCCCAAGATGTTGGGAGCTCCTGACCAAGATGGAGGCCCCAGAGGAGCAAATGGTGAGCTATAGCCAATAGATGCTTGCCGGCCCTTTCATGTCAGAAATTGTTGGCATCCTGCTTTTCTCTGCCAGTTGGGAGAATAGCAAACTACCTGCAATGAGGTAGGAATAGATATTAATAGATGTTAATACATGCTTCTTGCCACTCACAAGCAAGCTTTTATTTCTCACATTTTGAACCTTGGATGCAAAATCAGACTCTTTTTGATGTCGAGAATCACATTTTTCTGATAGCATCACATTTTCCCGACAGACTTGATGTTCACCTTGGTCAGGAAAAATTCAGCCACATTTCTCTCCTCCACCAGCTTCTTCCACTTTGTATTTTTCAAGAAGATCCTTTGCCGGTTTCTAAAGATTTTCCCAATCTTCTGGCCTACCACTAATATTTGCGTCACTTTTCCTACAATTTGATATGACCATCAACTTCTTTAGTCAACCACCCATACCAGCACTGACCCCCGGACATCGTTCTGAAGAGTTTTTATTCTACAAAGTTTACACACTTTTCAGAGTTATCAAACACATTAAAAGGTCTGTCACTAATCTTCACCATTTAACCCTTGACCCAATTCACTTTAGCAAACTTTGGTCATAAACACTTAACTGCCTTTATTTAAGTTGAAGACGCTAATTAAGGATTCACACTTCTCATTCTGAAAAACAATTATTTAATGATTGCATTTGCCTAAAGGTTCCTTTACTGTGAGGTCCTAAAATAATCCTGTCCTTAGTAATCACTGAATCACATATTACCAGGTCCAAAAAGTGTTTAGTCCCTGATAGGGTCCAGTTTGCATCATTGTAAGAAACTGCTCCAAATTCACTGTTTACACATCCTCCGAGCTACCATTTTTATTTTATGCCATGACAAATTGTGCAACTATTTAAGTGTCATTCAACATTCATTCAGCATCATAGCTAATAGCAATTGCATACTACTATCATTCGTAACAGACAAAAACAGAAATAGAGTCATAGAGATGTACAGCAAAGAAAAAGACCTTTTAGTCCAGCTTGTCCATGCTGATCAGATATCCTAACCTAATCTAGTCCCATTTGCATTTGACGCATTTTCCTCCAAACCCTTCCTATTCATATACCCATACAGAAATTAAATATTGTAATTGTACTAGCCTCTACCACTTCCTCTAACAGCTCGTTCTACACACGCACCACCTTTTGCATGAAAAAGTTGCCCCTTAGGCCCCTTTTAAATTTTACTCCTTGCACCTTAAACCAATGTCCTTGAATCCTGGGTTCCCCCATCCAGGGAAAAGACCTTGTCTACTTACCCTATCCATGTCCCTCATGATTTTACAAACCTCTGTAAGGTCACCCGTCAACCTTCGATGCTCCAGGAAAAACAGCCTCAGACTGTTCAGCTTCTCCCTATAGCTCAAACCCTCAAATCCTGGCAACACCCTTGTAAATCCATTCTAAACCCTTTCAAGTTTCACAGCATTCTTCTGATAGGAGGGAACCAGAATTGCACGCAATATTCCAAAAGTGGCCTAACCAATGTCCTGTACAGCCGTAGTTGGGATACTTTCTGTGAACATATTTATTAATTAGATATCGCAGACATTTCTATTCCACATAACTAATACATTGTTACATTTCACTCATAGACGAGATATTTTACCAATTTAAAAAAATTAAAAGGATGAGTGTTTTGTGAATCAAAGTCCCTTAAAGGGATATCATTTACTTGAGGCTGCAATATTTCATCAGATGATGTAGAGTTACCCATATTTTAGAATGTTATACTGTATAATGCTGTATTGATGATAGATGGCTAAAATATTCATCCACATAATGCCATGATCCAGATTGCTTGACTTCTAAGCAGCACACAATGCTGCCAGCAGGAATCTGTCCATGATTCCACAGCGAGGAAATCCACACAAACTGCATAGTTAGAATCTCATGGTGCTGTATACCCAAGGGAACTGAATCTACAAAGTGCCACTTTGAAATGGCACTGCACAAAAGAATTTTTAGCTCTTTGTGACCAATATTTTACAAAAAATTCCAAATAAGCCTGACCAGTGATATAAAGTGTTATTTGCAATGGGCAGTGTGCGAAATTCGCTTTGATGGATAGAAAGTGTACAATGATTGATTTAGTAAATTAGGAGTTTGTTTCTTAACAAGATTGTCCATGTTGTTTATAATTTTTTCATGATTACACAAATTAACTAAAATATTGCTACTGTTGATAGAATCAGAGGAAAGTTATGTCTCTCTCTTTCCACAGATGCTGCCTGGCTACATGAACATTCCCAGCATTTTCTGTTTTTATTTCAGATTTCTAGTATCCTGAATACACTGTTTTTCCAGAAGAGTCTCATTGTTTTTCCCTGTACTTTCCAAGGTTACCTTATCACACAAATAAATAGAAAGCAGTATGGGTCACAAAAGCAAGGACATATCTACACCACATCGAAATCTCATGAGATACATTACTGTTTTTCTTACAGCCACTTTATACTGGATATAACCACCCGTTTAAAATGACAACTGTGTTTCTTTTTAAAAAAATAAATACTTTTATTGAGAATATTTTGAATTTTTTAACAAAAATATAAAATTACTACAAAATAATAACAATCTTGCAATGTAACAACAATAACAGTAAACTCTACTCCACAAACACAAACTACAATTCAATAAATAACTTAACTAAATGGGCGGCATGGTGGCACAGTGGTTAGCACAGCGGCCTCACAGCGCCAGAGACCCGGGTTCAATTCCTGCCTTTTGCACATTCTCCCAGTGTCTGCATGGGTTTCCTCCGGGTGCTCCGGTTCCCTCCCACAATCCAAAAAAAAATGTGCAGGTTAGGTGAATTGGCTATACTAAATTGTCCTTAGTGTAAGGTGAAGGGGTAAATGTAGGGGAATGGGTCTGGGTGGGTTGCGCTTCGGCAGATCGGTGTGGACTTGTTGGGCCAAAGGGCCTGTTTCCACACTGTAATCTAATCTAAATTAAAACAGAGTTGAACCAAGGCAAATTAAATTAAATTACAATGCTCAATACAATCCCACCAAAGCTCCCCATCATCGACAGCATCAGTTGGCATAAACATATTTGTTCAGAATTCTTCCTCACAGGGGCCCTGGGCCACCAGACACATCCCTCCTGACTACACAAAGACCCTAACTAATATAGCTGATACATCCACATCCATATGGTTCAAAAAGGGCTGCTACGTCCTATAAAAAAATACAATTTTCTGGTGCACCATACTTGTAAGGATGTCCAGGGGGATGTATGCTATAACTAACCTACGCCACCCTGAGTGTCCCGGGGGATTTACTGATACCCATCTCATCGGAATATTCATCCTCGCACAAAATGAAAGAATACTAAACAAATTTCTTCCCATGCACGTCCAAAGAGGGGAGATACAGCAAACCCTAGAAGAGGGACACAGGATCTACTCTTGACTTATGTTCCCAAGATCCCTTCCAAAACACTCGCTATAGTGCCCCAACACCTTCGAAGCTTGTGGCATGACCACATGCAATGAGTAAGAGTGTCAACATCTATTTTACATTTGGGGCACATTGGGGATGCTCCTGTCTTAAATTTCGCAAGCCACTCCACTTTGGTTCCAAATAAATCCTGTGGAGTACCTTCAATTGCATAGCCTGCATCCTGTTGCAAATCAATATCTTTCTAACGTTCTCCCAAATATCCTCCCACTCCTCTGGTGAGATCTCTTCCTCAAATTCCTGAGCCCAGAATCCAAACAACCGCACGATGCACTTCAAGACACTACCAATGATAGAGGGTGCTGACAGTCAGAGAGCCCATGGACCAAAGTACTGTTTTCTCCATATCTGACTTATAAGGACTAACCATTAATGCAGTCTTTTTCTATATAAAGTCCCTAATCTGGAAATAACAAAAGAGGTCCCTCCTAGATAGCTCATACTTCTGGCTCAGCTGCTCAGAAGACATTATGACCTAGCCATCAAATAAATCTCCCAAACAGGAAACTTATCTGGACTCCCAGAGCTAAAGGCGGAATCCATCGATTCCAGCCGAAATCCTACCAATCCTACTATCGGAGTAAAAGGGGAAGTTTTTTGTAAATTGCCTTCACTTTTGTCGCATCATTCTCCATGCTTTAACCATGTTAAGTACAACCGGATTTCTTCAATGGTCCATAACAGTCCTCATCTTGTCCATGAGCAACAGATTTTGCCTGGGAAGCCTCAATGTCCAGCCAAATTGACTGCGGGAACTGACAAGCCCAATCAGCCACACAGGGATAGCAGGGAACAGTTTGTATTTCTTAAAGTCCAGAAAGTCCACACCCCTCTATACCCCGTGGAAGCTGCAATTTGGCAAACTTCACAAGAGGCCACCTGTGATGCCAGGTAAAAGAGCCGAGCCAACTGATAAGCTTCCATAGTGCCTGCCTGGGCAACAAAGGGAGCATTTGCATGGGATATAAAAAATGAGAAAGAACATTCATTTTAACCAGAGCTATTCTACCCAACCAGGATATCAGAAGATCCTCCCAGCTCCGAAGGTCCTGTCTTATCTTCTCTAGCAACTGTACAAATAGCTTTATATAATTGATCGAAGGCTGGGGTGATAAAAATGCCTAAGTACAGGAAACCTTCCTGTGGCCATTTGAAAGGGAATCGGATTCCATCCCCAAGATTGGGTACTCGAATAAGAACCCTGACAGGCCTGGCCTCTGATTTCATAAGAGCCAAATAAATTAATCAGGGCACAGATATTATTGGGTTAGTTAGAAAGTGAAGAATGTCATCCGTGTAAAGGGTGAACCCATGCCTTCCTGATTCTATCTGTGGGACATTTATATTGCAGTCCTTCTGGATGGCCTCCGCCAATGGCTCAATCACCAATGTAAATACTGACATTGCCAGACCTTATAACATTAATGAGAACATTAATGGTCATTATATAAAACTGCCAGTCACCTGGCAAAGACACCTCCAAGACCAAACCATTCCAGGTCATAAGTAGTACGGCCACTCCACCCGGTCAAATGCTTTCTCTGCATTCAGGAGACTACCAAGCCTGGAATCAAACTGCTAGCACAGCTGAACCACATTTAGCACTCTTAATATTATTAGAGGACCTGCAACCCCTAATAAAATCTGTCTAGTCCTCCCTTACGATGCCAGAATTTTCGGCAAAATTTTCAAGTTCATGTTTAATAATGATATAGGGGCTTTTCCTTCTCTTGAGGATAACAGAAATATTTGTTTCTCTCAGAGAGGCTGGGAGGCAGTCCTGACTGTACGAATAATTGTACATATCCAACACTGGCCCGGGCAGAACATCTATAAACTCTTAAAACCCACTCTGAAATCCAGGTGCTTTACCACTCTGGAGCTGCCTCACTGCCTCCTGTATCTCTTGGATTGTCAGAGGGGCCTTCAAAAGAGATGCCTGCTTTGAAGTTACACCTGGGAGGTCCAAGGACTTAACTAAAAAAAGACTCCATCTTCGTCAATCTGTCCTCACAGCCCTCTGACCAGTACAACCCACAGTAGAACTTCCTGAATGCTGCATTAATCTTTTTGGGATCACAGGTGATAGTACCAGCACACAGTCTAATGGATGTGATAGATTGGGAGGTACTCTTCTTTCTGGCCAAGCACGCCAAATACCTATCTGGTTTATCACCACACTCGAACAACCTCTGTTTTGCAAAGGAAATCTCCCTCTTTGTCTGGGTGAGCGCAGCATTCAGAGTGGCCCTGAAGGCTGTAATCTGCTGCAACTTAGTCACTGATGGTCTGTCAAAGTACGCAGTTTTGGCTGCCTTAACCGGTCCTAGAGGATATGCTGCTGCTCTCCCTTCTGCTGCTTCAGAGTCACCAAAAAAGAAATAATCAAACCCTTCTATAGGCTTTGGCAGTCTCCCAGAGCGCCGATGGATTACTGGTCATACCCGAATTAATGTCCCAAAAAAGTTTTATTTCTTGCGAAAATTACTCAATAAACTTGCCATCCTTCAGGAGGAAAGGATGCATGTGCCAATGCCACGAGCCTGTCCCATCGCCACCAGTCTAAACCTCCATGTTCACTGCCGCATGATCAGAAATGGCTATGTTCCCAATTCTGCAGGACAGCACCAGATTCAAAACGGCCGATGGAGAAAAAAAAATGTCAATCCTAGGATAGCCCTTATGTGTGTTAGCAAAACAAAAGTGAAATCACTACCCCCAGGGCGAACCATCTCCACACATCCACCAACCCCACCTTCCTGTTCAGTTACCTGGACTGTGGGATATACCCGCGAGACCCCTCAGCATCCCATCCACCTTGGGGTCCATAAGCTGGTTAAAGAACCCCCTATAATTGTATAACGTGCCCCAAGGGCTATCAGCCTGGAGAGCGCACCAGTTCAAAATTTGAGGGGCTGTGCCAGAGGGCAACATACATTCAAGATCCCATATTCCTCTCCATATACTAAAGCTTTAAGGATCAGATACCATCCATTTTCATCCCTAATTTGGTCGAATGACTGTAATAGAAGGTTCTTCTGGATGACTACAGCTACACCTCTACTTTTCGAATTAAAGGATGAAAAGAACATCTGACCGAACTTAGTGCCCCTTATCGGTTAGATGTGTTTCTTGCAGCAAGGCTACATCAACCCTTTCTTTTCTAAGGCTTGAAAGTATCTTTCTTCTCCTAATCGGTGAATGACTCCCCTTAATGTTCCAGGTGCACCATTTAAATGAGCGGCTAGCCTAGCTATTCGAAGCAGCCCATGAGTTCCAAGAGGAAGATTCCCCATTTATAGTGCACAGAGTGAAAACAATAAACAGTTTGTATAAACTTGAAAATACAACTACAAAATCAAACCTATCAAATCAAAACTTCTACAATGAACCAACGTATAATACAAATAAGAGGAAACTCTCCCCCCCCACCTTGCCCACAGGGGCTGCTCATACTACCCACTTATCCCACCATGGCTCCTCCTAGCTGACGCCATGCCCCAAACCTAGACAAAACAAAGTAACAAAAGTTACACGTGTCTTACAACAAGAAAATTAAAAGTGGGCACTCAGCCCATCCCATCTGTACTTCAACCCTAGGCAGTTCTGGTTAAAAATAAAGGAAGCCCCACACCATACTGAGAGAGAGAAACGAAAAGGAAATGATAGAAAAAAAAGGATAACAGGAGGTGAGAAGGAAGTGAGAGAAGGGAGGACAAAAAACACATATTAAAAGGGCGAAACCGGGTAAACCAGGCAAAGTACACAAAAAACAAAGGAACATGATTGTCCATATTATTTGAGCCAGCCAGTCTATATTAATGTATCTAGGAAGTCCATGGCAATTTCCAATGAATCAAAATTAAACACAGACCCTCAGTGGCTAAAATGCAAAATTGCCGGTCATCTTATAGAGGATAGAATATTCAAGTCCCTCAGCCTCCTTTTTACCTCATTAAAAGCCTTCCTCTTTCGGATCATGGCTGCAGAAAACTCTTGTAAAAACATAATTCTTGATCCTTTGCATATCAGAGCCTGTGGATCCTTCTTCAGTGCTCCGGAGATTTCCAGTATCGTTTGCTTATCTCTGTTGTGCTGGAGTCGCACTCTGACCGGGTGGGGGCGCTGGTCTGACCCAGACATGGGCACTGCAACTCAGTAATCCCACTTGACCCACATCCGATCCACCCAAAATTCCAGCTTCAAAAACCGTGAAAGCCATTGCTCCAAGAACCCGACGAGCTGGCAGCCCGACCAGGCGGATGTTCTTCCGACGGTCTCGATTTTCAAGATTGTCGACTTGCTTGTCTGAGGCTCGTACCTGCTGTTCCAGGGCCTGGACCCAGCCCTCCGAGGATTCCACCGTGGTCTTGGAAGCTGCGGTCCGCTGCTGTACCTTCATGATTCGCCGCCCGAAATGCTGGACCTCCTAGTCATGCTTCTGCAGCATGGCCGAGATCGGTTCCGGCTGAATTGATCTTCTCTCGGAGTTTCACGAACTCCGAGACCAAGGTAAATCCCCTGGGATATTCACAGAGGCTGATGCTGCAACCCTGGGCATGTTCTTTGCTGCAGGGGAGTGCCCTGCTTGTTGTGATCCTTACGGTCCTTTCCCCTTAGTCATACTTTGTTTCTTTAAAAAAAAGCACTGAAACTAATATATATAAATCAGTTCTGGGAATCTAAAACCAGTGATTTATACCACAATGAGTAAGAAAGAGAGGGTAAATGCAACACTTTGGGTTTTGGTGTAGTGCTCAGCAGGACAGACCTATTGGATTGCCACCACCTTGGATCTCCTAACATGACAACTTAAACATTTTGCAAATGTCAAAATTATCCCTGCAAAACCCATCGGCAAACATCATACAATCTGCACTATCCTATTCGATCAAAAGGAGTTAAAATGGATTTTAATGTAGAATTTATTTCAAGCTAGAGAATGCAGCCTGCTCATTTAACTCAAGACACAAGATTCTACTTGTTGCCTATAATTTGAAGCATGCAACTAAGTCAGAGGTTCCGAAAGTGGGATTGTGAGCTGAAATTTTGTGGTTGTGTCCGCCAAAGCAACAATGGCTACTGAGAAGTGCTTACTGAGTTACAGCGGCTGTACTCCTCCACCAATAGCATCCCTGTTCTTAGATTTCACTCTTCATTCTCCACCACCCCAACCACAGGGATTTAGACAATTATTAAGCATCAAAATGGGGTCACATGGGAAGAGTTTTGGGAAGATCTTAACTACATACATTAGCTCAACCAGGACTAAAGGAACTACTTAATCAGCTATGCGGCATCAGCTGTAGGAAAACACAAGACTGCAATTTTTCTAAACAATTTCCAAAAAATTCATATATAAAAGTGCAATGGTGTATGTGCCATTTCCTGATTTCACATTTGTGGTAGTATGGATTTTGCTCAAAACTGATGTGTACATTTACAGAGTAGTCTTTTTGCACCTGCACTTTTCTCTATCCATGCCAATTGCTAACACACATAAACAGATAATGCCAGAAACTTATGAGTTTCGCTATGCAGAGGGATCTGGGTGTGCAGGTCCACAGATCACTGCAGGATGAGGCGCAGATTGATGTGGTAATAAAAAAAGGCTGATGGAATGCTTGCTTTCATTGGAAGGGGCATTGACTATAAGGAAAGACAAGTAATGCTGCAGCTTTATTGAACTTTAGTTAGGCCACACTTGAAATATTGTATACAGTTCTGGTCACCACATGTCCAGGAGGACATGGATGCTTTGGATAGGGTACAGAAAAGGTTTACAGGGTGTTACCTGGAAATGGGGGATTTTAGCTAAAAGAATGGTTGGATAGACTGACTTTGTTTTCATTGGAACTTAGGTGGTTTAGGGGCAACCTGATGGAAGTTCATAAGATTGTGAAAGGCATGGAGATGGTGAAAAATATGAGATCTTTTCCCAGGATGAAGGGGTCATTTACTAGGCAACACAGGTTCAAGGTATGGGGCTTAAACGAGATGTGTGGCAAGTTTTTCACACAAAGGTTTGTGAGGGCCTAGAACATGCTGCCATGAGGTGGTGGCGGAAGTAGAAACATTAGTAGCTTTCAATAAACACTTGGACGAATACATGATAAAGGAAGAGAATAGAGAGATATAGAACCTGTAAGGGAAGGCAGTTTTACTATGGAAGGGCAAAATGAGTTGCTGCAGGCTTGGAGGGCCGAAGGGCCTGTCCCTATACTGGATTTTTTTTTGCTAATGGGTAGCTTGATAATGACAGTCTTCTGCTGGTAATGTAGAACTCCAGAGACATCTGTTTGAAATATTTTGACATGAATGTTATTCAGCTCAATTGCTCATGTTTGTGTGTCCAAACTGTTGGACTGTTCGTTTCTGCACGACACCAGGAATTGCACTGTTCCAAGGGAGTGCTGTATTGTATAAGATGGCATTTTTTACAGATAGGAAGCCAGGGACAATAACATTAGTCTAAACCACTGGGAAATAACTCCTCATATAACTCAAAAACCAAGGGCCTCTCTTTCAACAGACACTGCTGCCAAAATCAAAGTAATTGTAAACAGAAAACTGGAAGAACTCCAGATGCTGGAAACCAGAAGCAAAAACAGAAATTGTTGCAAAAACACAGTGGATCTGGCAGCATCTGTGGAGAGAAATCAGAGTTAATGTTTCAGGCCCAGTGACCCTATCTTCAGAAATTAATTGTGCTGTCTATGGGACCATTTGTGACAAACTGGCCAGCAAACTTTTCTCACATTACAATAACAGAATCAGAGTTTGAGATATGCAAAATGCTCTGAGACATTTGAGATGTGATAAGATGCTACAAACTCATATTTAATGTCTTTATTTTAATATCATTCCAAGAATGAAGAAAATGCAGAAGACCTGCTCCAAATGTTTGCCATCACTTGACTGATGATGTAATCATTCTGTGTTTCTTAAGGTGCAGGAGGAGGCCATTTGGCCCACTCTGTCTGCACTGGCTCTGAGCATTTTAACATTGTGCCAATCTCCTGTTTTTCCCCCCTGTAATCCCACACTTTATTTAAACAGAAACAATCGTCTGATGCCCTCTTGAATGCCTCAATTGAACCTGAGCTTTTGCATGAACTGTCGATTTTCCTGCTCCTCGGATGCTGCCGGACTTGCTGTGCTTTTCCAGCATCATACTCTTGACTCTAATCTCCAGCATCTGCAGTCGTCACTTTCGCCCTGCTCAACTGAACCTGCCTCCACCACATTTCCAGCAAGTGCATTCCAACTCCCCACTGAACGATTTTTCTCACTTTGTTTCTTTTGCAAAACGCTAAAACTGTGCCCTATTGTTCTTGATCTGTTTATAAGTGGGAACAACTTTTTCAATTGACACTCCATCCAGACATCTCATGATCTTGACAACATCGATCAAATCTCCTCTTGGCTTTCTCTGGGCCAAGGAGAACATTCCCAACTTCCCCAACCTTTCATTGTAAACAAAACAAAGTGTGTCTTGTTTCTGTAAAACTCTTCATTAACAGCTTACTCTACCTGCCCTGCCACCTTTAATGATCTGCAAACTTACACACTCCGATCCCTCAGTTCCTACACTTACTTTAGAAAAGCACCCTTTATTTTCCACTCTCTCCAAGTCCTTTCTGTCAGTATACCACCTCTCAAGTCCCTACATTAAACGTCCACTGTCACCTACCTGACCACTGCACCAACTTGTCAATGCCCTTTTGCAGATGTCAATCATCTTCCTTACAGTTTACAATTCTCACAAATTTTGAGTTACTTGCAAACTTTGAAAATATCCCCCACAAAGCAACAGTGGGTCATGAGTACATATCAGGAAAAACTCAGGCCCTAATACTGGCCAATGGGGAACTCTACTACAAACCTTCCTCCAGCCTGGAAAATTGCCATTAATCATTACTCTCCAGTTTTTGGTCCCTCAGACAATTTTGTAGACATGTTAGTACTGTTCCTTTTATCCCATTACCTACAAATTTCCTCAAGTTTGTTGTGGCACTGTATAGAATGCCTTTTGGAAGTTCATATCAGGTAAATCAATAGCCTTGCCTTAATTGAGCCTATTACCTCTTCAAACAAAGTCTAGCAGGTTTGTTCAACATGATTTTTATGTTGATTCTTTTGAATCAATTCACACTTTATCATGTGACTATCTATTTTATCCTGAATAGCTGTTCTAGAAGCTTCTCTAATCACTGTTAAACTGCAGCAACCTCTAGAAACTGACTGGCTTGTAATTGGTGGACTAATCTTTACAAACGTTTTTGAAAATAAGGGTAATGTTTACAATTCCTCAGTTCTCCAGCACCATACCTGAATCCAGGGAAGAGTGAAAGATTGTTACTAGCACCTCCGCAATTCCGCGCTCTCTTCCTTCAATATCCTTGGATGTATCATATCTGATTCTGGTGCCTTGGCAACTTTAAGGACATCAGCTTATTCAATTCCTCCTCATCAACTTTCTTGTCTCTAAGGGTACGCGTTGGTCACTATGGACACCATCTGCTTCACAGGTGAAGACAAACATTCAAAACTTTAGACATGCCTCTTGCCTCTATGTGTAAATACTCTTTATGGGACCTGATCAACGCTATCCAACCTTTTACCACCAGCTGACCACTGATGATCTTCGAACATAGGGCCTGTACTGAGTTGTACTGTTCTTCGGTCCTCAATGTTGTGCCGACCTTTGATCCAACTCTAAATAAGATCAAACGAACCTTGATACCGTTCAATTTAATAGAAGAGAACCTCAGGATTTCTTTTACGTTAGTGGTCGAAGTTTTTCTCATAATACTAGGTTGCACCAGCTTTTTCAGCTTCCCTCTCAACCTTCTATATTCAACTTCATTGTTAAAAAGGTATTTTTTACCTGCCACTTATTGTGACTTTTTCTTATTTAACTTGTTCTCTCTCTTTTGTCATCCGGGGGGGTCTGGATTTGTAAAGCCTACCTTTCCTTTTTGAGGAAAGATGCCTTTCCTGTACCCAAACCAACTGCCCACTGAAGGGAGCCTGTTTTGACCAAACATTGGTTCCAGTCTATCCGCCCCAGCTTTGTTCTAGTCCTATTGAAGTCTACCCTCCTTCAGTTGACTGATCTTACTTTGGATTAGCCAATGTCATTTTTCACTATCATTTTCATAATACAATGATCAATATCCCCTCAATTTGCTCCCAGTGACACTTTATCTACTTGGCAAACCTCACTTCCACCCTTGCAATATTTTTCTGCAACCTCTACCATTGGGAAGAAGATACAGAAGTCTGAAAAAAAAATACACACACAAAAAAGCTGGTTTCGAAACAGTTTCTATCCTACTGTTAGAATACTGAATGGACTCACAAACTCTTAACATTCGCCAGCATCTATGTTTTTGTTTTTGCTACTGTTTGCCTATTATTTACTTATCTCTGTTACTTAACTATGTGATCAGTTTGCATTACTTGCAAGACAAAGCTTTTCACTGTGCCTTGGTACATGTGACAATAAATTTAATTCAATTCCCAAGAACCAGGTTTAGCAGTCCATCCTTTCTTGTTGGACTGGACACATTCTGCTGCAGGTGACCTTCCTGAACACAATCTAGGAATGCTCATCCCTTGCTGCCCGTTATGCTACATCAATACCTGATGCAGTTTAAGTTTCACATTAGAACTACTTTATGATCTTTACAAGTGTCTGTAATTTCTTTGCAGATTTGTTCCTCTCTATCCTTCCCACTAGTTGGAGGTCTATATATTATACTGAGCAATGTAACTGAGTCCTTTGTATTCCTTAGTTCTCGTCAAATCAATTCTGTCAATGAACCTCAGAAACATTCTCTTTTTTCAGTACTGCAGTGCATTCCTTAGCCAAAAACACTTCCCAACCTTCTCTCTTTTCCTCCTTTCTGATTTTTCTCATAATCTTATAACCAGGAGTATTTAACACCCAGAAAGGCCATTCCTCGGGCAAGATTTCAATTATTGTCACATCATAATCTCACAATAATCTATGCTCATAACACTACAATCTTACTAACTCTGAATTCACATATGTACAGTGCAGCTCCAATTTAGAACTGACTATTCAATTGCTCATTTACTCCGACTCTTTCCTTCACAATTCTTTATCTTATTGCAATCTGCTCTTCAAGCATTTCATGCACCCTGGTAATATTCTCTTCTGGTTTCCACATCCCTGTGTAGTTTAAACTCTCTCCAATAGCACAAGCAAAATGTCCTGCATGGAACTCAGTCCAGACTCTCAGATGTAAGCTATCTGGATTATCCAAGTGCCAGCACGCCCAGAGCCAGTCCCAGTGTTCCAGGAATCTTGTGCCTTCTTTCCTGCACTGTTTTACCTCTTAGATCTGGACTCACTTTCAGGTTGCACTTAGTAATCTGGAAATTACTTCTTTGAGGTTCACTTTGTTAATTTTCTACTTAGCTCCCTAAATTCCAACTGCAGGACCATATCCCCCAACCTACCTATTTTGTTAGTACCAACTTGCACCATAACCTCTGGGTGTTTGTCCTTCACACAAGAAGGACATGTAGTTGTTCTGTCACCTCCATGACTGTAGCAGCAGGGAGGCAATGTACCATCCTAATGTAACAGCTCCACACTCAGAACTGCCTTTGGTGATATTGCAGGTACTTTCAAAGTCATTGCATTACTGTTTTCTCATTCTTGGGACACTAGGTCTAAGGGGGAAAAAATTAGCAAATATTTCTTCTTTTCCTAAGTTTTGATTAGTGTTAAGTATGAAAGCTTTGATCATGTACTATTCATGGTTCTCCATACAAGTTTGCTTCATTGTTTTAACCACACATCTTCTCAGCTGTCAAGCTGCTGAAGGAAATTATTCTAAATAAGATATTTTATTTATTGCGTGAAATGAGTGTTCAAGACTTGTTTTATGTCTATGAATTTGGCAATAAATCTGACTCCATATTCAATATGTAGCAGAAGAGGATTCAGAAATAGATCAAATCAACCATGATCGAATGGTGGATCAATAGACCAACTTCATCTCCTATATCATATGGTCTTACAGAGCAACCCTGACAGCCAGAGAAATGCTTTGTCTATTCCCCAAATGAAAGACTACCCCAAACAGTATTGCTCGTCCACACTTTCTTTCCATACATACATCTAGTCCAACCATGTTGTTGTGGGCTTGACTATTGCTGCACTTCTCCAAGGAATCAATGCCCTGACCAATATCCAGAACTAAAAAGTAGTTAGTGAGCAGGACATTTGGGACTTGACTGTTACCTCCTTATTTCTTTAGGACTGCTTAGCAATACCTAGTCCTCATTTGTCTGCATGTCCTTAATTTGTTGTGCAACCACCTGAAGTGTTAAACAATTTGTTCTCTGCCTCAGAAACATACTAGAGTCCAGCTGTCGACCTGTTTCCCTATCTCTATATCAGTCAAAGCAAAACACTCAAGAGACACAGTATGGCTTTACCTCCTTCATCTTTGTTTCAGGCTCTGGAGGGAGAGAGAAGGATCACCCATGTGCACAGAGACATGAGTTCTCGGTCTTTTCTCGAACAGCAGTTTCTTAATGAATTATACAGCCATTTTACAGGGGGGGCATCCAGATAAAGCAACATACATATTGTAATGGTCACCCAGTCAATCAGCGAGTGTCAATAGTAAAGATTAAGCCATCTGCTGTTGCACAATGATTGTTCTTAACCTTGTTAACTGACTTTACATACTGAATGCTTCTTCATTTTGGTAAATGGCTCTGCATAATGAATGCTTTTCCACCTTGTTAACCAACTACCCTTGCCTCTTGTGCCTCTTTGTTTACTGCATGTTCTTATCTGATCTGAGACATGCTAGCTGAACCTTTTGTTTCACAAAACTCAAAACGTAACTCTTTCCCTACCTGCTCATACATTCTCACAGCCACTGTTGAAACCCAGAGTTCAAACTTGTGCAGTGACACTTCCTGCACGAGTTCACCTGAATCATGAGAAATATCCACCAGTGTCCATTTGCCACAGAATGAGCATTCCACTTGGCCACCTTCTCCTGCCATACCTTACTGCAACATTATTTTGAATTATTAACTATAAACTAGAGGGATTAGTTAAAGTTTTATGCCTTATCTATAAATCAGTGCCCTCTGCTTTATTACTTTAGAAATGTGCATTTTTCAAAATTATTGGAGCAGAAACAGTCCCAACACGAAATGGTTGACAACAAAATCACTACGTTCTTGTTGTCACTGAACTTTCCTTGAAACTCAACTGGGCTTTCACGTGTCTAAATATTCCTATCCATCCCAGAGAATGGGCAGACTACTTACTTACCAGGAACAGTTTTATTATTGTATTAACCTTAAGCTAACAAAATAACTTCATTTAAACCCTGTAATTCCGCATCTCATTTTCTTCCTACTTTTACTTCCTTAAGTTTTACTATTTTCTAATCAAACCCATTGTCTCCTCCTTCTTCTCCTTACTGAGAGAGAATGTTTTAAATCACCATTTACAGAGGAAACTCGATTATCCGAATGAGGTGGACGGGCACTATTTCATTCAGATAATTGATTGTTTGGTTAATTGATTCAATGCCTTTCCTCTGGGGCTCGGAGTTTTCTGTTAAGTCTGCTACCTGTTCAGGAGACGAGGCAGCAGCGCATCGCACGCAAGCCTCCACACTCCCACCACCTCAGCTCCCCCCCACCTGCCCCCCCCAAACATATCCAACACTGCTCCCCCTTCTGCAGCCACCCTCTCTGGGATAGCCTGACTGGACACCAACAAGATTGCTCCTGCTTCCACCTTTAACTGGGGGGGGGGGGGGAAGGAAAATGAGTCTCCAAATAGCGCACGCGCACACACACTTTTTACTACAACTTTTTGACAGGTTCCACCTTTGCCTTGCACAGGACAATGTCAGAGATTATTTGGGGAAGGGGGGTTTAGGATAACACCCGTGTAAAACTCCAGGGAAAGTGTGGGGAGAGAGAGAGAGGGTGGGAGGGCAGTCATTTGGAGACGGTGCCTGAGCTCCCAATAGTCCAGGACTTTTCTCAGCAGCATTTTAGTAAGCCGAGTTCACTTTTAATCACTGTAAACAAAAGAAGTGATCAGTACTGCAAACGCACCTTTGATGTAATGTTTTTATCGGGACCTCGAGATCTCCTCTGGATAATCTGACATTTAGATAATTGATATTCAAATAATCTAGGTTCCTCTGTATAGACTTCCCCTGTTTTGTCTGATGTCTAAATGCCCATCATGGAGTGGAGTTTGCCAGGAATTTAAGGTGAAAAAAACTCCATGGCAGATAACCAATGTTCAGGACTGCCTTAAAATAAAAACCAAAAGAACTGTGTATGCTGGAAATCAGAAACAAAAACAGAAGCTGTAAAATGTCAGCAGTTCTGACAACATCAGGAGGTGGAGAAGTCAACATTTTGGGTAATAGCTCTTCTTTAGGACCAGTGTAGGGGTTGGGGTAGCTACAGATAAAGTAGGGTGGGAAGAGTAGCAGCATAATGAGGTAGCGATAAACGGCGGACACAGACTTAACATTTCGGGTTCAGTGAGAACTGGGGAGGTTTTCTCTCCACAGATGCTGCCAGACTGCTAAGCTTTTCCTGCAATTTCTATTTTTCTGTTCAAGATTGTCTTCCTTGCTGGATTAAAACTTTAATCAGAAAATACAACCTTTAACATGTTCAAATATGCCACAGGATAAATTTTAGATGATATCCAGTTGAAAGATGCATAATTTGTGAAAAAAACTTTTGAAATCTCAATGCATAATTAGTTTTATTGCATGCAATTATGAAACATTTCCTTGGTTCTTCTCTTGCTCTGCTGTCACAACTTGTGGAACGCTTAAAGTTCCAGGATTATTTAGTTTGTTGCTTTGAAATGTTGTAATTACACATTCACCTTTCAACTTGCTAGAATGGGTGGCACAGTGGCAAGCACTGCTGCCTCACAGCACCAGGGACCCGGGTTCAATTTCTGCCTCGGGCAACTGTGTGTGGAGTTTGCACATTCTCCCTGTGTCTGCGTGGGGTTTCCTCCAGGTGCTCTGGTTTTCTCCCATAATCCAAAGCTGTGCAGGTTAGGTGAAAATTGGCCATACTAAATTGCCCATAGTGTTAGGTGGATTAGTCAAGGGTAAGTATAGGGGAATGGGTCTGGGTGGGTTGCTCTTTGGTTGGGCCGTAGGGCCTGTTTCCACACTGTAGGTAATCTAATCTAATCTAACAGCATAAGTATATTTGCCAAATGTATCACACCTTTATGCCTGCCAGAAGACTATTGATTGTTATAACTGAATTTCAAATCAAACTCAAAGGTGTGCTTTCCTACTGTACAAAAGATCATCTTTGTTTTTGGAAACAAAGGAGTTTTGATTATCAAATATGATCTGTGTTGTTAAAAACACACTTGGAAAAACAAATATTGAAACTGAACCCTTTCCATATTCTTGAGACTAATTTACAGTGAAGAAATAATCTGGTATGTCAAAACAACTACTGTTTTATATGGCTCATTTAACATTAGCATCAAGAAATTTCACAAGAGCATCATAACACAAAGTTATGAACTGAATTACGGAAGGAAATGTTATATTAGATGATCAATATGCAGCTCTGACTAAGTTTAAGTACTAGCTTCCTTTCCTTTTGCTAAGGCAGAGATATGGAGAGTTGCTGGGAGGGAATGCCAGAGCTTGGGCCATTGACAGTTGAAGGCATCAGCACTAACAATAAAGCAATTATGGTTTAAATCAGCCCAGAAAGGTTGTAAGATTATGGGATTGGAAGAGACTACAGACATAGGGAGAAGCATGGTATTGGATGGATTTAAGAACAAGGATGAGGATTTTAAAACGAAGATTTGCTTAACAGGGAACCAAAGAAGATTAGAGTCAAGTGTGTTGTTTGAAAAGCATAGCAGGTCAGGCAGCATCTGAGGAGCAGGAGAATCAACATTTCGGGCATAAGCCCTTCATCAGGAACGAAGATTTGCAAGTACAGAGATTATAGTGGGAACTGAAATGGTGAGTTTCAATGTGGTTTAACACTGACATTCAATAAAGAATTTGACTAACTTTAATTCACTTCAAAATTACTTATGTAACATGTGCGTCCTGTTTTTAGACTGGAATGTGAAATTTAGAGTATTTATATTTCAGATGAAACAATGAGGCAGGAAGTAATAACATTGCTTTGAGTTTAACTGCGGCTTCATGAAGGGCAAAAATCCTCGGTTTCATCTGATAATTAAAGTCAAGATGGGACGAATTTTCTTGATCAAGTTTCTGGGCAGTAGGAACAGGAAATGAAAACAGATTTTTGTAACTGCCGATTTCCTGATGTGCAAATGCAAAAGGCCAGTTGAAAGAAGCTTACTGTTGAAACTAAAAGAGTGTATTAATCATTTAAGGTAGCAGGACAGATTGAGAAAGTAGTTATAAAGTGCAGGGGCTTTACAAAAAGGAACACAAAGCACAAATGTAAGGAAAGCATGCTAGCAATGTGTTCATTGGAAAAGTTCTCTTATGCATCAAACGGTTAGGATCTGGAATGCACTGTTTGAGACAGATTCATTTATGAGTTTCACAAGAATTGGATAGCTATCAGAGGAGAAAGATTGTAAAGCTGTGGGATAGGAGGACAGAGTAAGACCATCAGAACAACTCCTGCAAAAAGCTGGAACATACAATGGGATGAATGGTCTCTAGTGCTGCAACCAGTCCATGATTCTATGACAGCATACCTTCTTACATTTGCTTCCATCCTTTCTATAAACCAAAAAGCAAACAAACTTAGCAAACAATAACTGGGTTCTGAGTAGATTGGGTAATAAGGGGTAGAATCTTGCAGCAATTTTGAAGTTATTGCTGGCCAGCATTTATATTTATTTTTATTCTCTTTCATCCCTTGTGCCAATTATTTTGATTTGCAGTTGGGTGTATGGACAAAACTAAAGGAGCAACGTGGGGAGATATGAGAGGTATTCTGTGCCTACTGCCACTGCTTGCACAGTCAAATGGACACACTGGTGACCTGAGCTCAAGGCAATGCAGAAACTCCAACTGTGAACACAGGTTGTGACAATAGGCCCCATGGTACAGATGTAGAGAGTAACTGAAGATTCATGATGCCTGTTCACATCACGTTCATGGTACTACCCAAAAGGCAATATCAGCCAGCAGAGACTAATTGGCCATGCCATTGTACTCACAATCTTCTGCTTAGGAGAGCGCCTCATCTTCCGCCTAGGAACCCTCCAACCACAAGGGACGAACTCATTTCTCCAGTTTCCTCATTTTCCCTCCCCTCACCTTGTCTCAGTCACAACCCTTGAACTCAGCACCACCTTTCTAACCTGCAATCTTCTTCCTGACCTCTCCCCACCCCCACTCCCGCTTATCACCCTCACCTTAACCTCCTTCCACCTATCGCATTTCCAATACCGTTCCCCCAAGTCCCTCCTCCCTACCTTTTATCTTAGCCTACTTGGCAAAGTCTCCTCATTCCTGAAGAAGGGCTCATGCCCGAAACGTTGATTCTCCTGCTCCTTGGATGCTGCCTGACCTGCTGCGCTTTTCCAGCAACACATTTTCAGCTCTGATCTCCAGCATCTGCAGTCCTTACTTTCTCCTAGAAGATTGTACTCACAAGCAATGCTGCATTTAACTGGCAGCAGCTTGTCTCTCCACAGTCCCCACAGAGCCCACATCAACAGTATAGAACTCTGTCACAATGCTGCTTACGAGCACTGTGGGGCTGACACAGCAAGTGACAGAACTAGTTCATTGTAATTTCAAGTTGCATTTCCTGAGTTTTGGTTGCTACTTAATACCCAGCATTTTACCTGCTAAACAACTGAAGGTATTTTTAAAGGCTTATGTCCAGCAAAGTGTTAGGCTTTCTCAAGCTTACTAGCATAAGACTGGACTGTTTAATCCCCTACTTTCAATTAAACAAATAAGCCGTTAGTAGTGTATTATAGGTCTTCAGACAGTCAGCGTGCAACTGAGTAACAGATATGTAATCAATTCAATACGGGATGTAAAAATAATATGGCCATTATAGTAGGGTATTTCAAATACCCCAATACTAATTGAGATAATCATAGCATAAAGGGAGAATAGAGAGAACAGATTTCCTGAAATGTATTCAAGAGAGCTTTTGGCATCACCATTAAAATGATCCTACAAAGGATGGTGCAGCACCGTCTTTAATTCTGGGGAAATAAGGCCAGACATTCAAGGTGACAGTGGGGGGTGCATTTTAATAACAGCGGCCACAACAACATAGGCTTTAATTTTGTTACGAAAATGGAGAAAGATGGTCCACAAAAAAGGGTTTTTGATTAGGGAAAAACAGATTTTATTAAAATAAGGCACATCTGGCCAAAACAGTGGGACAGCTTTTCGAGGGTTGATCTACAGCAGAAGACTGGGAGGCATTCAAAAAGGTGCACGTGGGGAATGGAGGAAGAGTAGATGGATGTCTAGGAATTTTCAGAACTAGATAAAAAGAATAAGAGAGAAGTATATCAGATAGAAAGGGAGCAAAAGCAATTAGGAGAGCAAAGACAGAGCACTAGCAGGCAAGAATAGGAAGACACCCAAGATATTCTACAAATATATCGAGGGTAAGAGAATGACAAGGGAAGGAGTAGGACCATGGAGGCAATTGGTTCACTAAACTAGAGGATACTGGTAGAGCATTAAATGATTATTTCACATCAGTCTTTACTTGGGAGAAGGAGGATACAAGCACAGAATTTGAGACGATGGACCGTGAAGTTCTTGAACACATTGATAGATGTCAGGAGGTATTGGAGGCTTTGCCAAATTTAAAAGTGGACAAAACCCCAGGGCTTGATGAGTTGTATCCCAGGTGACTGTAAGAGACTATGTTGGAAATTACAGGGGCTATTACCTAAGTTTTTTTAAATTGTCTCTGGCCACAAGGAAGTGCTCAGAAGATTGGAGTATAAGTTGTGGTTCCACTTTACAAGAATGTCACGGAATCTTAGAATCCCGACAGTGTGGCAGCTGGCCATTTGGTACATCAAGTTTACACTGACCCTCTGAGGAGCATCCCACCCAGACCTACCTTTTCTACTCTATCCCTCTAAAACTGCACTTCCCATGCTAACCCACCTAGCCTGCACATCCCAGAACATCATGGGTAATCCACCTATCCTGCACACCTTTGGATACATGAACACCTGGAGGAAATCCACACAGACACAGGGAAAACATGTAGACTCCGCACAGATAGTCATCCAAGGCTGGAATCAAACTCGGGTCCCTGGTGCTGAGGTACCAGTGCTAGTCACTGAGCTACCATGGCGCTCTGATCTATTCTTACCATACTGGCAGAAAACAAACCAGCAATTACAGACCGGTGAGTCCAATTTCAGTGGTAGGGAAATTATTGAAGGAAATTAATCTCCATTTAAAGAGACAAGGTTTGAAATAGGCATAATCAGCATGGGTCTGTCAGAGGGAGGTCATGCCTAACATAACTGGTAGAATAGGAGGTGGTGTTTGGATGAGTGTTGGGCAGTTGATGCAAGTTATATGGATTTTGGCAAGGCCCTTGACAAGGTCCACATGGTAAACTGATAAAGAAGGTAAAAGCTTGTGAGATTCAGGGTAACTTGGCAAGATGGATCCAAGGTTGGCTTAGAGACAGGACGGTTGTATAAGAATAACTGAAGACCAGTGCGCAGTGGTGTTTTAGTGCTGTAGTTTATGAATATCACAAAAAGTACTGTTTGCAATATTCAGAAATGGTTTAGAGGAGAATGTGTGGGGGGAGGATAACAAGTACGTTTGTGGATGACACAGATTGGTTAGGTGGTTGATGGTGAGCTGGAAGGTGTTAGGTTACAGAATGATATAAACAGCTTGATTAGATGGGTAGATTAGAGGCAGATGGAATTTAACCCTGACAAATGCAATGTGATGCATTTTGGAAAAAGGAACAAGACAAGGTAGTACTCAATGTATGGGAAGATACAAGGAAACTCAGAGAAATAAAGGAATATTGAGAGTGCTGGTCCATAGATCCAAGGTAGAAGGACTGGTATTACGACACAGAGTAAATCCCTCTGATAATTTAAACACGACACACAGAAAAGCTCACCTTGCGCTATAATCTGTTAAATTTCGAGGCAAAGAACTATCCCAGATCTCACTATTTAAAGTAAAAATTAACAATTTTACTCTTTAAATCCAAAAGAGATCATTAAAACAAGTACTTAACTCCTTTCTCTTAAATCTTTTATCTCCCACTCTACAATACTGGTTTGATAAAAAAACCCTAATTAAGATTTACAAAAAAAGACACGTTTCAAAACCAGCCAGCTGTCAATTCTCCTTTGTAGACTTCCCTCTGTATATTTTCCTGGGTCGTATTTTCTTTGGTCTTCTGCTGCACAACATTTCTTGTTGACAGGTACCTTACAGAGTCGAAGGGCTCCTGCCCGAAACGTTGATTCTCCTGCCCTTAGGATGCTGCCTGATCTGCTGTGCTTTTCCAGCACCACACACCCTGACAGTGGTGTCTAAAATTATAAGAGCATGGACAAGATAAATAGAAAACAGCTGTTCCCCTTAGTCGACAGCTCAATAACAAGGCATCACAATTTTCAGGTGAAAAGTAGGAGGTTTAAAGGGGATTTAAGGAATGGCTTTTGAATTGAATTTAGTTTATTGTCATGCGTACCGAGGCACAGTGAAAAGCTTTGTCTTGCGAGCATTACCGGCAGATCACATAGTTAAGCAGCATAGATAGTAAATAATAGGTGTGAAAATGTGTTGCTGGTTAAAGCACAGCAGGGTAGGCAGCATCCAAGGAACAGGAAATTCGACGTTTCTGGCCAGAGCCCTTCATCAGGAATGAGGAGAATGTTCTCACTGAAATCCTTGTAGAGGGAGGAAGACAGCTTCTTCAAGGAAGGCATCCTTGCAAGAGGATTCGCAGTAGGTTAAAATCTTCGAGAAAAAAGTGAGGTCTGCAGATGCTGGAGATCAGAGCTGAAAATGTGTTGCTGGTTAAAGCACAGCAGGTTAGGCAGCATCCAAGGAACAGGAAATTCGACGTTTCGGGCCAGAGCCCTTCATCAGGAATGAGGAGAATGTCAATAATATATAATAGGTAAACAGTTGCAAAATCAAATACAGGCGAACGTTAAGAGTTTGAAAGTCCATTCAGTATTCTAACAACAGTTGGGTGGAAACTATTATGAAACCGGCTGGTATGTGTGTTTAGGCTTCTGTATGTTCTCCCCGATGGTAGAGGTTGTAGAAAAACATTACCATCGTGGGATGGATCTTTGAGAATGCTTTCCTTGACAGCTGGCCTGGTAGATGGATTCTATAGATAGGAGGTTGGCCTTTGTGATTGTCCAGGCAGAGTTCACCACTCTCTGTGACCATCTCCGATCTTGAATGGTACAGTTGCTACACCAGATAGTGGTACATCCAGACAGAATGCTTTCCATGGTCCACCTATAAAAGTTGGCAAGGGTATTTGCTGTCATGCCAAATTTTCTCTGCTGCCTGAGGTGAAGAGACATGTTGGGCCTTTGTAACCAGTGTGTCCACATGAAGAGTCCAAGAAAGCATGTTGTGGATGACCACTCCCAGAAGCTTGACACTCTCCATTCGTTCCACTTCTGTTCTGTTGATGTGTGAGGGGACAGGAGTAAAATACCACTGAAAATCAAGAATGAGTTCCTTGGTTTTGCTGGCATTGAGAGCTAGGTTGTTCTCAGTGCACCATTTTTCCAGGTCTTCCACCTCCTGTCTAGTCTGTTTCTTCGTCATCTGAGATTCGACTGACTATGGTGGTATCATCAGTGAACTTGTAAATGGCATTAGTCTGGTATTTGGCAATGCAGTCATGGGTATACAGTGAGTACAGTAGGGGGCTGAGTACACACTCCCGTAGGCTCCAGTGTTGATTGTGGCCTGTGGGTCAGGAAACGGAGGACCCAGTTGGAGAGAATGGGGCTTTAACTCTAACCTAGAACTCTTCACCAAATGCCGTCCCTTCTAGCTATCATGGGAATTTACCGCTGCTACACTAATTGTTGAGTACATGTCGCCACAAGTAAAGGTTGAGGAAGCTCTGGTTGTGTTGTACTCCAACACTAACACCCTGGAGACGGAACACTCAGAGGCCCTCTTTATTGTAACTGGCGACTTCAATCAAGCCAATCTGAGGAAGATGTTGCTCAAGTACCACCAGAACATTACCTGCCCCACCACGGGCCCGAACATTTTAGACCACTACTACACCACTGTGAAGGATGCCTACCACTCCATCCCCTGCCCTCATTTCGGGAACTCCGACCACAATGCTGAGCTTCTTCTCCAGCTTACAGGCAAAAGCTCAAGCAGGAGACCCCCTCATGAATACAGGTCCAGTCTGGTCGGAGGAGGCACCTTGGGTGAGTACACTACCACCGTCACAGGCTTTATCAGCAAGTATGTGGAGGACTGCATACGGAGAAAGTAAATCCGGGTGTTCCCCAACAGGAAACCCTGAATGAATGGACACACAGAACCTGCTAAAAACCAGGTGTGAGGCCCTCAGATCAGGAGACCCACTCAAATATAATGAATGTTTGTAATTTTTAGTAATGACTTGGATGAGGGGACTGAAGCATGGTCAGCAAGTTTGCAGATGACACAAAGGTTGGAGGTGTCGTTGACAGTATAGAGGGCTGTTGTAGATTGCAGCGGGACATTGACAGGATGCAGAGATGGGCTGAGAGGTAGCACACATAGAGTTCAACCTGGATAAATGCGAGGTGATGCATTTTGGAAGGTCGAATTTGAAAGCTGAGTACAGGATTAAGGATAGGATTCTTGGCAGTGTGGAGGAAGACAGGGATCTTGGTTTGCAGGTACATAAATCCCTTAAAATGGCCACCCAAGTGGACAGGGTTGTTAAGAAAGCATATGGTGTTTTGGCTTTCATTAATAGGGGGATTGAGTTTAAGAGTCATGAGATCTTGTTGCAGCTCTACAAAACTTTGGTTAGACTGCACTTGGAATACTGCATCCAGTTCTGGTCGCCCTATTATAGAAAAGATGTGGATGCTTTGGAGAGGATTCAGAGGAGGTTTACCAGGATGCTTCCTGGACTAGAGGGCTTATTTTATGAAGAGAGGTTGACTGAGCTCGGACTTTTTTCATTGGAGAAAAGGAGGAGGAGAGGGGACCTAATTGAGGTATACAAGATAATGAGAGGCATAGATAGAGTCGATAGCCAGAGAATATTTCCCAGGGCAGAAATGGCTAACACGAGGGGTCATAGTTTTAAGCCGGTTGGAGGAAAGTATAGAGGGGATGTCAGAGATGGGTTCTTTACACAGAGAGTTGAGAGAGCATGAAATGCGTTGCCAGCAGCAGTTGTGGAAGCAAGGTCATTGGGGACATTTAAGAGACTGCTGGACATGCATATGGTCACAGAAATTTGAGGGTGCATACGTGAGGATCAATGGTCGGCACAACATCGTGGGCTGAAGGGCCTGCTCTGTGCTGTACTGTTCTATGAATCCAAGTATGACCACTGTAGAGCCATTAAGACGGCCAAGGACCAATGCCGATCCAAACTAGAGACCCAGACCCCGATGACTATGGCAAAGGACTGAATGACATCACAAGCTCTAAAAAGATTCAAGCAAGATAGCAGATGATGACATATCCTTCCCACATTGTCTCAACACCTTCTATGCTCGCTTTGAGCAGAATTTCGGCACAGAGGATGATGAGGGTCTAGAAAACACTGCCTGGGAGAGTAGTTAAGGCTAGAAACCTCAATTTTTAAATAAGTATTAAGATGATACTTGGTCATAACATTCAAGGCAGTGGCCTAGTACAAGAAAATGGGGTAGTATAAGCAGTCGTGTCTTTTTGATGGTACAGACCTGATTGGCCAAAGGGCTTCTTCTATATTATATATTCTCTGATACTAAGCTCCACCTCCACCTGAACAGTGTCAATTACATTTGGTCAGCAGACAATAGCTAGGGAAAAGTGGCAGGGGACCAGAGGTGGGACCATGGCCATAGTCCCAAAAAGGATTTGGAGGAGGTGGGATGAGGGATAGATGATGCATTCGGGAAGGAAGGAAACACTGGACCCTGGCCTCTTTGTGGGAAACAGAACCACATTTGCTCCTTCCATGCAAAGGAACAAAAAAATTACTGATCTTTTTGGATCCCTGTAAGTTGCTCCTTTGAGTCTTTTGCTCCATATGAGGTCACACTAAAAGGCGAATGCAGCTGCCAACAAATCAAAGTCTAAATCATACCACTAGATGCTGACTTGTATTTCAAAGTGCTCCTCAACCACATAATACAGAGCTGGCTGTCCAGAATGAGTATTTTCAAATGCTGCACTGTGCAACACCGGCCAAGATACTGTGAGTAGGTTGCAAAAATTTTAACATCTGGCATGCTGTTTTCATAGTGTGTATGCATATTTAACTTCAAGTTTAAAAGGATTTCAGAATTTGTATCCCCAGGTAGGTAGTGACTCGTGGGACACACATGGATCAATCGTGGGACACACATGGATCAATCACACATGGACCCCAGCTATTCACTATATGTGGGGATCTGTTGAGCTCAGTTGGTTGGATGGTTGGTTGGTTTGTGAAGCAGTGTGATGCTGACAGGATGGATTCAACTTCCACACCAGCTGAGATTACCATGAAGGACTCTCCTTTTCATCCTCTCCCCTCACCTGAAGTACGCTAGCCCTCAGACTAATTCATCACAATCCTTCTCTCATGAGAGAGCAGCCTTATGATCTGGTAAGAGTATGGCAGCGTGACTTACATATGATGCAAAGCTGTGCGAGGGACAGTAAGCTGTGAGGAGAATGTAAGGAACCTCAAGTGTGGTACGGAAAAATTAAGTTAAATGGCAGATGCAGTACGAGGGTAAATGTGAGTTAATCCACTTTGACAGCAAAGTGAGGAAGGCAGATTTTCTGCATGGTAATGGATTGTGAATGGGGGGGGAGGTGCAATGAGACCTGGGTGTCCTCATACACCAGTCATTGAAACTAAGGATGCAGGTGCAGAAGCTCGAGAAGGCAAACAGCCTCCATAGCAAGAAGATTCAACTACAGAAGCAGGGTTGTCTTGCTGCAACTGGACAGAGCCTTGGGATAACCACTCTTGGAGTAATCTGTATAGTTTGGTCTCCTTATCTGACGATAGATATTCTGGGTATTGAGGGGTGCAAAGAATATTTAGCAAATTCATTGCTGGATGGCAGGACTGACTTACAGGGAGAGATTAAATCAGTTAGGACTATATGCATCAGAGTTTAGAATAATGAGGGGGGAATCTCTCAGAAACCCGTGATTCATTAACAGGATTAGTGAGGGTAGAAGTAGGGAGGCTCTTCTCAATGACTGGTGAATCCATAACTAGGAGTCACAGTCTAAAGATAATGGCTTTTAAATCAGAGATAAGGCGAAATTTGTTTTTTTAATTTCTTCCTCCAAATTGGTGAGCTGTGGAATTCTGTCACAGAAGATTTGAAGTCAAACACTGAAGCCTTCCAAGAATTATGTAGATATAGTTCTTGGAACAAAGCGTTACAAACAGGGTAGTTGGATTTGAATGATCAGCCATGATCTTCTTAAAGAGCAGAGCAGGCTCAAAAGACCAAATGGCCTAGTTCTGTTTCCACATCATGTTTCCTACTTTGATACTTTTCTTTAACTGGTTCTCTTTCTTTGGAATTTTAATAGCAGATATTACATTTAAATTAGATTCAGGTACAAATATCAAACTGTGGCACCAGATATAAAGTTTGTGTTCAAACCAGATGTATCCTGTTTTGAATGGACCTCACTTCCTGACCCTTCTCAACATCAAACAAAAAAAACCCAGTAAATTCATGAAAAGCAAGCTAAAACCAAAACATTTCATGTTAACTCCCTATAAAAACACTACTATTCCCATAAAAGTAGTCCTTTAAGCTCCAAGTTGTACCTTCTCCAAACTTTTGTGCACCTTATCATTGCTGAGGGTGGCCAAAAGTGAACACAATATTTTGGTGATTAAAGTATTTATAAGATTACTACACTGAAATGTTCAAATGCATGAACAAATTCCAAACATAAGCATGAAGCCAAACTTCTGTTATTGAACGAGTAATCGGTAGTGCTATCAGACAAGACTTTGAAAGTAACTGAATAACTTGTTAAAAATGTATAACAAGTTATAATGACCTGGGGAGCACTGTCCACAAGGATAGTGGAAATTGAAAGCTGTGGTTATTTTCCAAGGTAATAAGCTTTCTGGGATTGGAGGACCGAGAAAGACAAATGCGACTTACTGGATCGCTCTGCAGGGATGCTGGCCTAGAATCCACGGGCCAAATGGCCTCCTGCGCCATAAAAGACTCCATATTAATTTTGAAAACAGTTGCTCTCGTCGTCAGTGCAGAAAGGAATCTCAAACACTCATTGGATTTCTTCTTCTTGTACAAAGTAAGTCACCCATCCCTAACCTTGACTGTGATCATAACAACATAACGGACAATAGTAAAATCTTTCTGGTTTGTGACCCATCGCACCACACCCACTGCACCACCAGCACAACACTGTTAATCGTGTTTGAACTTAACACAATTGGTCAGGATTGCGATATTACAGCAACTTGTAGCCGAATATTTCAATTCGTCTGATATGTTATCTTATATTAAATCTGTATCGCCTTTCTTGTCACAACGGATTTGAATGCAAGTAGGGTGAGGAAATATTACACTACTACAACCTCGAGTAATAACCATACAGTAATAACCATACACTTCAAGCAGTGTAGAACGCTGACAAATTAACCACATACTATCCCACGTGCACACAGCTAAGAGGTAATTTCCAATTATCGATTTAAAACGAAGCGATGTAATACTATAAGTCCCAGAGCGCAACGAGAGCTCTAGCTCTGACAGTTGAGTACTTCCTAAATTTAAAGTACGCATCGGTTTTCCATTTTCACATTCAGTTTGGGCAACTGGCTACACTTACACACTAAACAATATTTTGCTGCTGTTGATTTATCAACAGAAAAAAATGTCAAACCACGTGGCAGGCAAACGGCCATAAACGAAGATCGCCTAAGACGTTCCTCCGGTTTTCCTGACGAGATCTCAAGCCGATTCAAGGCCGATTTAGTCTCTTTCTTCGCAACCTCCTCATGAAGCGAAAACAAAAAGTTCCAGACAACCATCCTTAGTCCCCGAACAGCAATAGCAGTCAAGAGACCGGGTGTGCAGCTTGTGTGCCGGTGCTTACCTGCGGGTTCCTGCCGTTCCTCAGACTGCTCGTATGGCCATTCTCGCTGCTGGCAGTGTCCTGGCCTTGGTCCTGGTGCCAACGCCGCTCCATGGCCCCCAGGTTCGGCGCGAATCAGTGAGTCAGTCAATGTATGACTCTCTCTCGGTGTATCCGTTTTGTGTCACTGTATCAATCTCGCTCAATGTATCCGATTGTGTGACAGTAGCAATCTCTCTGACCCCGCTCCACCTTCGAACACAGGCGTGTAGCCTCAGTGACGTCGACTCGAGACACAGGGCCGTTCCTCCGCAACCGCAATGATTGACAGCCACGGGCTCCCCTCCGGGTGGGCGGGCACTGACTGCAGGCGGGACCAAGGCTCCGCTCGTGCCTCCCTTTCTGTGTGTACACTGCTTCTGCTCCCATCTGACCGCTACACGCACAAACTGTGAGCCAGTGCCTCCCAAATTTTCCATCCTCCCACCCCTCCTCACTGTGAGCCTATTTTGAGGACAAAAGCTAAAGAGCTCTGCAGCATATTTTGCTGCCTGGCAGTTTGAGATCCCTCAGGCTCCGTGTTCCAGCGCCCAATTTGGGATGCCTATTCCTAAGTAGTCCTTCCAGTGGGAAACAGCCCCCAGACTTGTATTCCTTTCCATGAAGCGATTAAAATCAAATAACTTCGCTGAAACCAATTTCCCTCAGCATGGCAACCAAGACCTTTTGAGGTCAGCACCCATGGAGGAATTTGCCATATATTAGAGGTGCTCAGTCATCTAACACAGTCAGAAACTCACCATATAAACTGAATGATATGGACGGACTGGTCAGATGTGCTGAACCGTGCAAATAGTATTTAATCCTGAAAAGTATGATGATTTTTTTTGGGAGAACTGACAAGACGAGAGATTATTGAATGAGAGGATGAGAGGAAGTTCAGAAGATCAGTAGGACCTTGGTGTGCATGTCCATAAATGTTTCCACGCAGCAGGATAGGTAGATAAGTTGGCTAAAAGAAAACATATGGGATACTTGAATTTATTAGTCAAGAGGGTTATGGTGGAGCTCTCTATACTGTTTGCTAGACAACATTTGGCATACTGTACACAGTTCTGGTTGCTGCACTATAGGAAGGATATGTTTGTACTAAAGAGGGTGCAGAAGATATTCTGGATCAATTCTACTGTGAAGAGAGACTAGATAGTTGGGGTTGTCTTCCTTAGAGGAGAAAAAACTGACGGTGGATCAATTAGCAGTGAGGCAAATGCAAAGTTTGCACTCATTTTGAGAGGATGAGAATAGTAGATCAGCAATGGACTACTGAGACAGTATAGGACTCTGGTCAGATAGCATTTGGAATATTGTGAGTAATTTTGGACACCATATCTAAGGAGGAGTGTACTGGCTTTGGAGGGGTCCAGAGGAGGTTTACAAGAAAGATCGCAGGATGAAAGGCTTGTTATATGAGGAGTGGTTGAAGACTCTGGGTCTGTATTCAGTGGAGTTTAGAAGGATGAGGAGAGATCTCAATAAAACTTACAGAACACTGAGAGGCCTGGATAAAATGGATGCAGAGAAGATGTTTCCATTAGTCGGAAAGACTAGGAGCTGAAAGCACAGCCTCAGAGTGAAAGGATGACCCTTTAGAACTGAGATAAGGAGGAATTTATTCAGCCAGAGGTTGGTGAACCTGTGGATTTCATTGCCGCAGAAGGCTGTGGAGGCAAGTTATTGAGTGTATTTAAGATAGATAGATAGGTTCTTGATTAGTAAGGGGATCAAAGATTATGGGGAGAAGGCAGGAGATTAGGGTTGAGAAACATATTAACCATGATTAAATGGCAAAGTATATTTTATGGTCTTATGGATCTGATTGAATTGTATAAAATTCTGAGGGCAATAGACAGGGTAGATAAAGAGAAACATTTCTCTTTAGTAGAGGGACCAATACCATGGTGTACAGTTTAGAGATAAGGAGCAGGAGGTTTACAGCAAATTGAAGGGAAAATGATTCCACCCAGAAGGTTGTTGGTATCTGGAACTTGTTGCCTAAAAGTTTGGTACAGGAATGAATCCGCATGGTATTTTAGAACAATTTACATGAGGCATAAACGGCTACAAGCAAATGCAGGGAAGTGTGGTTAGATATGTTTGATGACCAGCGTTGAGATGATATGACAAACAGCCTCTTTCCATGCTGTAAAGATTCTCTCACTCTATATTTCTAAACACAACTGTGGAAGTAAGCAAAAAGCAGATGGAGAGCAGAATTCTGAGTTGAGAACATAACCCCCCCCCACCCTGCCACCTTCCTATTAACTTCTCTGCTCAAACACCTGTGACTGCAGAATTGGGTTGAGATCCTGAGGGTACACAGATTGTGAAGCCTAGTTGGTCATTTTTGGTTCGAGGGACTTACATTGACAAAGATGAAGATGAAACTATTCACACTGGGGAGACTGAATACAAATTTAGTGATTGTTTTGCACAACACCTCCAACAGTCTGTCAATTTGACCCCGAGCCACAAATTGCCCACTATTAGAATTTCTGGCCTATTCCCGCTCTGTCTTCCCTGTCCTTGACCTCCTTTACTATTTCAGTGATGATCAAAGTCAACTCGAGGAATTGCATTTCATCATTCCTGATGAAGGGCTTATGTTCAAAATGTTGATTCTCCTGCTCCTTGGATGCTGCCTGACCTGTTGAGCTTTTCCAGCACTACACTCTTGACTTGTGGAATAGCAACTCAATTTTCAGTTTGGACTTTCTATCCTTCCAGCCTCAATATTGAGTTCAATCGTTTCAAATTGCAACTCCTGACTTCCTTTTTTTTTAGATAGCAGCTATTGATAGTGATTTTCCTTTTGTTCCTCAAGAAGTATACTTTGCTTCTTTACTGTCTCATTATCAGCCAAATTTGCTCTGCATCATCATTCTGTTAAGCATTTACTTTCTGCTGTCTTCCACACAGACTTAGATGTTCTCTTTTGCCACCCATTGTCCTTGTTTCCTTGCTTGAACATCTCTTCTAAATACATGCTTCGATCAATATTAGTGATATCTGAAATGTTTTGCTTTTGAATGTTTACAGTTTGTGTATTAATGACACTTATGCACCTGGATAGTAACCTGTATGACTCCACTTTCAGCAAAAGATTCCTAAAGAGTCCCTTGGATTTTGACAAGTGCAATCAACATATCAGTCTAATCCAAATAAACATCGATCTCAGATATAGAGATGGACATGCAATCTTTAATTGAAATTATGTATATTGTCTGGCAGATCTCTCACACTCCTTCACTGATTCTCCACATGTAGTGGTTACTGTTGGGAGGAAAAGTTATTTTTCTGTGTCTCAGCAGGGGGAGAAAATTGCAGTCTCAGTGCAGTGAAGTTCTGGTGCTGAAATTGACCAACTATCACAACCATCTTCCTTTGGGTTTTGGTATGACTCCAACCAACAGAGAGTTTTCCCCTGATTGCCATTGACTTCAGTTTTTCTAGGGCTGCTGATGCCACACTTGGTCAAATCCTACTTTGATTTCAGGGGCAGTCATTCTCACCTATGTAGTTGGCTCTTTTGTCCATCTTTGGACCAAGGCTTCAATGAAGTCAGGAGCTAAGTGACTTTGATGAAACACAAACTGAGCAGTTTATTCTTTTGCAAGTGCTACTAGATGGTGCTGTTGATGTTCCCTTCCATCACTTGATTGACGATGGAGAATAGACTGCGAGGGTGATAATAGCAGGTTGGATTTATCCTGCTTTTTGTGCACAATTCTCTACAGTGTAAGGTGGATACCAGTGTTCCAGCAGTTGGCTGGGACATGAATTGTTTGGAAGCACTAATCTTCAGTACTGTTGCTGGAATGTTGTCTGGGCCCATAGTCTTTGCAGTATCCAGTGCTTTCAACTTTTATTTGATACAATGTGAAGTGAATTAAATTGATTGAAGATTGGCATTTGTACTTTCTAGGACACGTGGACAGGACATACATAGCGATGGTGAACATAGAAACTAGGAGAAAGAGTAGGATCTTTAGCCTTTTGAGACTATGCTGCCATTCAATACGCTCATAGCTAATCCTCTATCTCCTTGCCATATTTTCATTTTCTCCCTAGAACCTTTGATGCCTTTAAAATCTAAACAAAATCTATATCTTCCTTGAATACATACAGTAATGTAGCCTGTTCAACATTCTGTGACAGCAAATTTCACACAGGTGACATATTTCATAGGTTCTTGAGTGAAAATGTTTGTCCTAATTTCAATCCTAAATGGTTTATCTGCATACTGAGACTGTATTTGCCAATTGTAGACTTCCCAATCAGGGAAAACATCCTCTCTGCATTTAGTCTGTCCAACCTCGTTGAAAGTTTTAAAAAAAAAAATCACTTATAGTATGTGGGCATCGCTAGTTGACCAACATTTATTGCCCATGCCTAGTTTCCCCTTGAGAAGTTTTTGGTTGTAGTGATTGTAATGAGGTCAGCTAGCATTATAGAATATGAGTTCCCTGACTGGGGCTGTTAATCTGGTCCAATCAGTGAGCCCTGCCTGACTGATTTAAACAGGAGTGTCAGAGGTTCTGCTTACTCTGAGAGCTGGCTTTGAAGGAGTTGGATCAGTGTAATGCCCTCTTCAATAATGTCAGGGGATTGACTCTGAGCTGGCTGGCCACAACCAGTGTATACTGCTGCTGTTGGTTTCTGTTTGTTGGGGGAAGGGGAGAGAAACCTGATTCCTGAACTGGCTGATCTATCCAGTCAGTTTGTTACCTGGTATTATTTTTTAGTGAGGACTGATTTCTAAATAGCCTGATCTTCACAGTCAAGTGTTTCAGGTGTATTTCACTGGGTTGTTTCACTGGCTGATCACAGCCTATGTGTTACTCCTTATTTTACTTTGAGAAAAGGACTGTACTGATTTTGTGGCAATGTGTTGCCCTTGCGCTCTGGTTTTCTTTCTTTTTTGCATGTGTTTTCACATTTTTGGTGTTTAGACTGAGACCCTTTGTGAAAATGCGCCTTTTTTAGATGAACTATTCCTCTGTGGGTCGGCTTAGCACTCTGTGGGTGGATTAGGCATTGTAAAGACTGAATGCTTGTGTGTGTGCTGGGAAGTGAGCATTTGCTGTATACTGTAGTAGACTCTGCCTTCGGGAGTGAACCAAACCTTGGTAGGTTAACTGCAACTTTACGATGGACTGAGTTCCTGTGAGTGGGCCTGGTTCTATGTGGATGGACCAGGCCTTTATGGAGATTGAACACCTGTGTGTGTGCTGCGGGGTGTGCGCTTGCTGCCTTCTGGAATGGATTCTGCCTTTGGTTGTGGATTCTGTTTTTGGCAATGGATTCTGCATACTGGATTGGACTCTATGTCTGACAATGTATTTTGTATACTGGAGTAACTCTGCTGGGATTTGATTCTGCGTTCTGAAGAGAACTGTTTATGGTAATAGACTCTGTGTACCTGAGGGAACTCTGTTTTTGGTAACTGACTCTGTCTTTTTGCATGTTGGATTTATCACCTGCACTGTCTAGATGTGGCCTATTCCTCTTTCCTATGACAGCTGATTCAGCCTGGCAGCATGACTTTCTCTCATTCCTCATCGAGATCAAAGGAACCTCGCATTCGGTTTCATTACTAATAAAAAAAACTTTGCACTAAACTAATGTTGCTGCATGCCCCGCCTTGGCCTCCTTAGAGATGTTTTAGCACCTATAGCATTCAGTAACAAAGAAATCCACCTTTATGTTTTAAACTGAGATTGACCTTGGTTGAATCTGTGGTGAACGTTTTCACCATCACTGCAGACAATAACCATTTAATTTAAATAATTTTCTCACATTGAATTAAAAGAGGAAATCATTCCTTCAACATAATTCATCATTCTCTTCTCATTATCTATTAGAAACTGCTCAGGATTGTTTTCCATTGTATATATAAATGGAATGCTCGGTTAGCTCTGTACAAATGGACTGTAAAATCTTGGGACCTTTGGTTTAACCTCATATTAGATATAGTGGCTAAGCCATTAGGGAGTCTCATTTGGAACATCTTAATGCCTTTTGTATTATGCATGTGGAATCAAAATATTCAGGCTGTCATAATTCCCTGCATTTCCCCAGAGTTTCTAGCAGTAGTCTGGTGGCACCAACTAGAAAACAGTAGAGTCCTAGGTTTACCAGATTCCTGTCATTTCCAAGGCTTTCTGGATCAAAGATCAATGATGTAAGGTGTGGCCCTGAAGCCAAAGCCAGATTAGGGGCAGCATGTGTCACAAATTGCTGCTTGACCAGCTTTGGACAAGAGATTCCTCTGTTGAGTGTGATGACGTGTTTCAGCAACAACGTGGTGGTGTTGGGGGGGGGGGTGCGAAGGGAATTGAGTTACCTGAGGTTTTATAAAACTTTATAAAGTCAAGTCAGCATATTTGTTCAAATCTTTAACAGATTGGACACCTTGCACGTAGATTCAAAGGAAGGATGGTTGGACTCTCTGAAATTCTATGCTGCAGCATGGACAACAGCCTCCCCACATCTTCCATGCAGACAGGTATGTACTGATCCTGATATAACTACCAGAGTTAGGCAAGTAGATTGTCAGGATCATGTTTACCAAGCCTTGAAGCGTTGCTGCTGAAAAATATTTTTGGTTACTAAGATCAATTGGTATAATAAGATCAGAATGAGATATCAACCCATTTTCCTCAACAAGCACCTTCCCCTGCCACTGCAGGAATTGCAAAACCTGCGCCCACACCTCCTCCCTCACCTCCATCCAAGGCCCCAAAGGAGCCTTCCACATCCATCAAAGTTTTACCTGCACATCCACCAATATCTTTTATTGAATCCATTTCTCCCGATGCAATCTCCTCTACACTGGGGAGACTGGACGTCTCCTAGCAGAGTGCTTTAGGGAACACCTTTGGGTCACCCGCACCAATAAACCACATCGTCCTGTGGCCCAACATTTCAACTCCCCCTCCCACTCAGCTGAGGACACGGAGGTCGTGGACCTCCTTCACCGCCGCTCCCTCACCATCCGACGCCTGGAGGAAGAATGCCTCATCTTCTGCCTCAGAACACTTCAACCCCAGGGCATCAATGTGGACCTCACCAGTTTCCTCATTTCCCCTTCTCCCACCTCACCCCAGTTCCAAACTTCCAGCTCAGCACTGTCCGCATGACGTGTCCTACCTGCCTATTTTCCTTTCCACATATCCACTCCACCCTCCTCTCTGACCTATCACCTTCATCTCCACCCCCACTAACCTATTGTACTCTATGCTACTTTCTCCCCACCCCCACCCTCCTCTCATTTATCTCTCCACCCTTCAGGCACTCTGCCTTTTTCTTGATGAAGGGCTTTTGTATCTGAACTGTGATATAAATAAATCAGTTTTTATACAAAGTTCACAAGAACATGTTAGGGAGTTGGTGACTATCAGAATCTGAATTTTCCCGAGATGCCAAACCAGATGGATGTAGCTTGAACTAGCCATTGACCAGCATAATCCCATTGCTCTTTATTATAGAACATAGAACATAGAACAGTACAGCACAGAACAGGCTCTTCAGCCCACGATGTTGGGCCGGCCACTGATCCTTATGTATGCACCCTCAAATTTCTGTCATCAAATGCATGTCCAGGAGTCTCTTAAATGTCCCCAATGACCCTGCCTCCACAACTGCTGCTGGCAACGCATTCCATGCTCTCACAACTCTCTGTGTAAAGAACCTGTTTCTGACATCCCCTCTATACTTTCCTCCAAGCAGCTTAAAACTATGACCTCTCGTGTTAGTCATTTCTTCCCTGGGAAATAGTCTCTGGCTATCGACTCTATCTATGCCTCTCATTATCTTGTATACCTCAATTAGGTCCCCTCTTCTCCTTTTCTCCAATGAAAAACGTCCGAGCTCAGTCAACCTCTCCTCATAAGATAAGCCCTCCAGTCCAGGCAGCATCCTGGTAAACATCCTCTGCACCCTCTCCAAAGCATTCACATTTTTCTTATAATAGGGCGACCAGAACTGGACGCAGTATTCCAAGTGCGGTCTAACCAAAGTTTTATAGAGCTGCAACAAGATTTCGCGACTCTTAAGCTCAATCCCCCTATTAATGAAAGCCAAAACACCATATGCTTTCTTAACAACCCTGTCCACTTGGGTGACCATTTTAAGGGATCTATGTACCTGCACACCAAGATCCCTCTATTCCTCCACACAGCCAAGAATCCTATCCTTAATCTTGTACTCAGCTTTCAAGTTCGACCCTCCAAATGCATCACCTTGCAATTATCCAGGTTGAACTCCATTTGCCATCTCTCAGCCCATCTCTGCATCCTGTGAATGTCCCGCTGCAGTCTACAATAGCCCTCTATACTGACAACCACACCTCCAACCTTTGTGTCATCTGCAAACTTGCTGACCCATCCTTCAATCCCCTCATCCAAGTCATTAATCAAAATTAAAAACAATAAAGGCCCAAGGACAGAGCCCTATGGAACACCACTCACCACAGACTTCCAGGCAGAATATTTTCCTTCTACTACCACTCGCTGTCTTCTGTTGGCCAGCCAATTCTGTATCCAGACAGCTATGTTCCCCTAAATCCCATTCCTCCTGACATTCTGAATGAGCCTACCATGGGGAACCTTCTCAAATGCCTTGCTGAAGTCCATATACACCACATCCACAGCTCAACCCTCATCAACCTTTCTAGTCACATCCTCAAAGAACTCGATAAGGTTTGTGAGGCATGACCTGCCCCTCACAAAGCCGTGTTGACTGCACTTAATCATGCCATGCTCTTCCAGATGATCATAAATCCTATCCCTCATTATGAATTGACACAGAATATCTCCCATTCATCTGAATAGCTTGACAGGGCTTTGATTTAATATCTGAAGTACAGCTATACCAACAATATGATACTCCTTCAAAACTGTGCAGCACTGTCTTCGTAGATTACATATTTGATTCTTTTGAAATTGGCTTTGAACCCATAGCCTTCTGATTTGGAAGTAAAGGAACTGATACAGAACCAAAGTTAACAGTCATTTGGAATGCTAAGGAAATATGTGAAGGTGAGGTTATTTGCATTACTAATCTGTCTGCTGCATTTCAAGATAGCATTGGTTATTTCACCTTCTTCAATATTTACTTAAATATGTTGCATTTCATTGAATGTTACTTAATTTGTGTGTCCATTTGGACTATGTTAAACCTGCACTGACTTTGAAATTATACTCTATTATGTTGCAACTTATTGCAAGTAATAAACTGCTGGCTCTTGAAAATCACAACTTCTTTTTCTGTTTCAGGCCAGACAACTAAGAGGTTATAAAACCTTTCAATTGCTTTTGAACTACATCTGCTGCCACTCTGTGGCAGCAGCAATTTATTGCATATGGACCTAAGTCATATCCAAAAGGAAGCAATCCCAAATGTAGACTCAAAGGTTGGGAAGATGATGACTGGGACTTTTTCTTCCTTACATGGGGAAGGAATGGAAAGGCCAGATAATTGGATGGGAGATACCAGTTCCTTTCCTATATCCTCAGGAATTGAGATCTAGATGGGAAAGCACGGTGTTGCTTTTTCTGACCGAGAGCCAATTAAGGTTCCTAAGCGGTCAATTAGCAACCACTTGTAAGCTGCGATTCCCTCAAACCATGGTTTCAATCTGTTCGAAAAGATGGGAATCGTGTCAACTGTCCTGTCTGCTACAACCAGGTGTTTTGCCCTCCAGTTCGTTGTGGGGGGACAATTGATATTGTCCAATTTGCAGGAAATTGGGGCAAAGTTATAGCTGCTGAAAACCACCTCACTGTGCTTGCCTCCAATCCCCTAACCCTGTCATTAGCTCTGACACTGAGCAGCCTGTGCCTTGGAAATGCTCCTGTGTCCTCGAGAGGTATTGTGTTTACTCTACTAATATGGACACTGACGCTGGGTTCTTACTGAAAACAAATATCAGAAAATTTATTTACAGAACAACATTACATCTCCATTATAGACATTGGTACAGGCTGGTCTCAAGCTGATTGACTAACTGACTTTCCTGAATGGAGGATTAGAGTACAGTAGTGTAGTACAAAGTAGTGACTCTAGATGGAATTGATCCCTTCATACAAGAATATCACACACAATGATATCATGTACTATCCTTAAAGGTATATGCATGCCTGCCCATAGATACAGATAGAAAGTGAAGTCTGTAGATGCTGGAGATAGAGTAAAAAATGTGTCGCTGGAAAAGCACAGCAGGTCAGGCAGTATCCGCTGCTACCTGACCTGCTACACTTTTCCAGTGCCACACCTTTTGACTCTGACCATAAAAACATGCAGTATTGCAACAGCTGCCAGCTGATCTGATTGGCTGGCAGCTTTATGTGAGGCAGAATACTACTCTGCCAGGAGCTGACTGGCTGAAAGGCTCGCCAGATCTCAATGAAAAGGCATGATTAGCACTTGATGTTGCAGGCCTTCTTGGTGTTGGGTTGGTCAGTGTATGTCTTGTTTGTACCACCACCACCACCCCCTCACCCCCCTTACCTACCCTTGCTTAGACTAAAGAACAGTAAATTCTGGCTGATGAGCCAAGTCACCACCACATTGCACATTCCCGCGACATATAATTAGACCTGGGAAATGGTGATATATCCAGACCTTCGAGAACAAAGAGAAGCTTGAGGTAGGGAAGTAGCTGGAGAACACCCCCCAGGACTTAATGCACTTTAGACATAACAAGGATCAGGTTCTTGAAATATAATGTTCTGTTTGTACTGCCTTCTAAATCTCCCTACTATTAACACATAGAATATCACACAAAAACATACGTTCAATTTCAAAGGAGATAGACAAAATATTGAATTGACAATGAGTAGCAGAACATTGTCAAGTAAAAGGCATGAAATGAATTATAATGATTTGTGCTGATTCCAGTGAGATCATTTTTGACAAAGTAGACAATATGTCGTTTGGACTTTCCAACCTTTTTATGCTTTTAAGCTCATACATTATAAATCATCAATAAATGATTGTTTATTTTAATCATTTATGTAATGACAGATGGAGAATAAGATAGGTAATCATTCCTTGTATTTAACTTATTGTATACTTTACCTATGAACACTGAGTTTTGTAATGTTTGCCAATGTAGATCGCGATTACCTATATTTTGATCTGTATGAATGAAAATTAAATGTATCACACTGTAATATCAAGTAGTTTATGAGAGGTGGATATCACTGGCTAACCCATTTTTCTCCCATTGTTCATTGTCCTTGAGAAGATGGTAGTAAGTTGTTCTTTCTTTGATAATTGCTGTCCATGTGGTGTGGTACACCCATGGGAGTGAGTGGGGACTGGGAGATACGGAAGGTATAGGCTATCGAACAAATGACAATGAAAAAGAAATCATTGTGTAGTTTGAAGATTGGAGGAGACATTATAAGTAATGATGTTCCCATTTATCTGGTGCCCTATTCTTTCATGTGGGAATGGTTTGGAAGTGCTTTTGAAGGGAAAATTGCTGCAGTACTTTTTGTTGGTGCTGCACACTATAATTACTGTGCATTGGTGCTGGGGGGAGTAAATATTTAAGGCCGTAGGTAGTGTCCCAATCATTGGCTGCTTCTCTGGGATACTGTGTGCTGTTGGAGCTGCACTCAACCAGGGAAATGGAGAGGATTCCATTACACTCCTGACTTGTGCCTTTGTAGATGGTGAATAGGCTTTGACAAGACAGGAAATTAATTTTTAACTGCAAATTTTCCATAAACCCTGTATTTAGAGACCTGGCCCTGTTAGATTTCCAGTGACCCCAGGATGTTGATATTCAATGACATTATTGCTGCTGAATGCCTCATTATCAAGTGGAAAGGAATAGACTATCTTTTGTTGGAAATGGTCATTGCCTGGCGCTTGTTTGGCATGAATGTTATTTGGCAGTTCTTGGCCTAACTCTCAATGTTCTCATCTTGTGTGCAGGCATGAACTACTTCCGTATCTGAGGAGTTGCTCATGACACTGAACAGTATGCAATCATCAGTGAATATCCTCACTTCTGATTTTATGATAGAGGGAGGGTTATTGAAGCAGCTGAAGATATTTGGGCTAGGACACTACCTGAGGAACATCTGCAGACAAACCTTGAGATTGCAATAACCACAGCTATCTTTTGTTTTGGCTAGGTATCAATCCAATCACTGCAGAGGTTTCTCCTTGACTTCCATTGACTTCAATTTGCCACAACACAAGAAATAGGACCAAGTAGAGAGCATGTGACCCATGATCCTTCACTGTAATTGATCATGGATGTTGGATTTAATTCCATATTCCTCATATTCCTTCATTTTTTGAGGCCAAACTTTGTCTATCTCAGTCTTAAATCTAGTCAGCAAAGGAAAATCCATGAGCTGCTGGAATAAAAGAAATATCTGGTTAACTCAGTCTTAAATGATCAAATGCTTATTCTGAGGTTGTTCGCTCCCCCACCTGCCACAAGTTTGAGAATCCCTAATCAGCAGAACAATGTACACAAGACCCTTTCAGAATCCTTTATACTTCAGTGAGATTGCCTCTTAGTCTTCTCAAAGCCAGAGAACATAGGCCCAATTCTCTTAGCTTCTCATCATTGGACTACCTTCTCATCTCAGCGACCAATCTGGTGTACAACCTCCACAGCAAGTATATCGTTCCTTGAATTTGGAAACCAATTATGAAACCACACAGAATACTTAAGGTATGATCACATGAACCATCAAAACCCACTCTAATTATATTCTCATCCCCTTGCAAATATTACCAGTATATCATTTGCCTTCAGCTACAGTAATGACAAACGTGGCAAACACACAATATTCAACTTTCATCACTTAAGTTTAATACTTAGGACCTAAGTAATTTTCAATTAGTTCAATTCACTTCAGAGATGAAAGATTGCCTGCTTGGTAACTGCATATTAAAACAGTGGAGCTAGATGAAGGAATATAAAGTCGAACACTAAATATTTACACCTTACAGTTTGACTCTTTCATTTTAATTTTGTTAATTACATTTCAAGTGTAATAGCTGTAACTGAGAGAGGATTTAAAACTAGAGGAACAGATCATCCTTTCCTCACTGTCTCATGCCAAATATTACATTTGTTTGTGAATATAGGGGATATGGTTAGTGGGTTTGCAGATGGCACCAAAATTTGTGGTGTAGTGAAGGTTACCTCAGAGCACATTGGGGTCTTGATCAGTTGGGTAGCTGGGCTGAGGAGTGGCAAATGGAATTGATTCTAGAAAAATGTGTAGTGTAATATTTTAATAGGGCAAATCAGGGCAGGACTTATACACTTAATGGTGAGGTCCTGGGGAATGTAGCCGAACAAACTGACCTTGGAGTGCAGGTTCATGGTTTCTAGAAATTAGTGTCACAGGTAGACAGGATACTGAAGAAGGTATTTGGTATGCTTACCTGTATTGGTCAGTGCGTTGAATATCAGAGTTGGGATGTCATGTTGCAGCTGTACAGGACATTGGTTTGGCCACTTTTGGGATACTGTCTTCAGTTCTGGTCTTCATGCTATAGGAAAGCTGTTGTTAAACTTGAAACTGTTCAGAAAAGATTTACAAGGATGTTGCCAGGGTTTGAGCTATAGTACGAGGCTGAATAAGCTGGGGCTATTTTCCCTGGAGCATCTGAGGCTGAAGTAATCTTATCAAAGTTTATATAATCATGAGGGACATAGATAGGGTTGGGGAGTCCAAAACTAGAGGGCGTAGCTTTAAGGTGAGAAGGGAAAGATTTTAAAAAGACCTAAAGGGCAACTTTTTCATGCAGAGGGTGGTGTGTGCCTGAAACATGCTGCCAAGGGAAGTGATGGAGACGGGTACAATTTCAACATCTCAAAGGCATCTGGATGGCTATATAAATGAGAAGGGTTCAGAGAGACATGGGTCAAATACAGGGAAGTGAGACTAGGATTTCTGGTCAGCACAGATAAGTCGGATCAAAGGATCTGTTTCCATGCTGTACAGCTCTATGACTCTATGCTTCTACTTCACATTATACTTCACCTTTCAGGAAGTATTTCAGTCATTTTCTTAACAGCATTTATGAATATAGATTCATAACAACAAAACCTGAAAGCTTTGCACCTTAACTCTCAACCGTTTCTTTAACTCTTTTGAAGTTGATGCTTGATGAAAAAGTAACTTGGGCAAATTCCAGAATTCTACAAGTTTCATTACGAATGTGGAAACAAGTGGAGCATTCACGTTTCACTCTCACAATTCAAGGACTCTGAGACCTTGCTCATATTTTTCTGTTTGTACTAGGAACTATCTAGCTCTCAACTTTTTAAACAGTTGTTATCTGTATTTGTGTATGTATTTGATGTTGCATTTCAGGGTTAGAAAGTAATAAAATTCCTCTATCTTACACACCAGTAAACCTTGGTAACTGGCTCCTCCATTCACTTAGTAAACTATGTTTTAACTGAAGTGAGATTGCTGAGTGGTATAAAATAAATTTTGAAAAATTGTTGCAACTGACAGAGGGGAAGGGTTAACAAGAAAGGAATCAACCTTCCCTCCATTGCCCCCTCTCCACCCCCTCCCCAACCCATTTGTCGCAACCCTTCCTAATTACTTACAGTAACTGCATGCTAACTTACAATATTCCCTTTATGAGTACTCAAATCTCTCCAGACATCAACATTTACTAGTATCACAATGTTTAAAATATCCTACTTTTCCAATTTTGCGCCGATGTGAATTATGTTTGTAATAAGAGGGGATTACTGATATTCAACTTCCATCAACTGATTTTAATATCTGGTATTTTCATGCTTTGAACTGTTGCTTAATGAAGATGAATACTGGCCTAATATGGCTGCTGTGATCAACTGACTGCAGATTGAGGCAAACTTTGTGAAACCAGTGTGGGATATGCAAAACCCAGCTGCACTGAATTGATAATTTTATCTAAACACAGTGAAACCAGAAAACCATCAAGATATTTGCATTCTGTTTATGTTGCACCTGTATAATAATCTCACCTTTGGAGATGAATGGTTCGCTTTCCAGTTAGCCATTTTTGAACAAAGAACTGCAGATGCTGGAAAACTAAAAAAACGTGTCATAGAAACTCAGCAATTTTGGAAGCATTTGCTGAAAGACAAATAGGTGTAATGTTTTGAATCAAAAAGCATTTCTCTAATAAAACACCATGTTGACTTTATCATAAAATGTTATGATTTCTTAAGCATATAAATTGTTGAGACATCCTTATTGAAGATTCCAGCACTTTCCACAATGACTGATGTCAGGCTAATCAACTGGACCCTATTTTCTTTTTTCCTCCTTTCTTGAATAGCAGTCTCACATTTTCTACCTTATAATCTGCAGGGACATTTTCAGAATCTAACGAATTTTAGAAAACCATAACCAACACATTCTGTGATTCTGCAGCTATCTCTTTTATAATCCTCAAACTTATACCATTGGATGCTGGAGATTTGTCCAGTTTTAGCCCCTTAAGCCACTAATGATTCTTGATGTCATACTCAATCAATTGCCACTTTGATGTCAAGGGTGGCAACTTTCGCCTCAGCCCAGGAGTTCAGCTGTTTAGGACATGTTTGGACCAAAGCTGCAAAGAGATAATGAGCACCTCTGGTGGAATTCAAACCAAGCATCTGTGAACAAGTTATTTCTGAATAATAAACGGCCCACAATTAATTTGCTGATGATGGATGATACACTGTTGGTGTGGTACTTACCTGGATTGATTTTGTCTTGCTTTCTGTATATAGGACATGCCTAGGAAATATTTCACATTATATGTAGATGCAGTGTTGTAGCTGAGCCAGATCATCTTGACCAGGATGACCAGAATTTCTAAGGAATTCATCTTTAGTACTAACGCCAAGGTGTTGTCAAGACTCATAGCCTTTGCTGCGTCTGATAGCCTCATCCACTTCTTAATATCACATTGAAATGAATTGACTTGACTGAAAGCTATCATTTCATGTGCTGGGGACCCTAGGATGAGTGGGAGATAGATCATTCACTCAGCAATTCTGACTAAAAATGGTTTCAAATGCTTCATGTTCGTCTTCTGTACTGATGTGCTGGGCTCCCCCATCATTGAGAATGGGAAGGTTTTTCCTCCATTTATTGTTAAAATTTCAACCACCGTTCATGACTGGATGTGATCTAATCCATTGATTGTGTGATTGTTTAGCTCTATCTAGCATGCTGCTCACTTGTAGCTCACTGCTACCTTGAGACCAGATGGCCTGGGTGCCAGTCCCACCAGAGGTGTATCACAAGAAATTGGAACACGTTGATTAAAAATATCTGTAGCATGCTTGTTCTACTTTTTAGCTGCATATGATCCTCTATTAAAGCCTCGCCAAGTGGGTGTCTCACTTTCAGATTTTTAGATATTTTTATGCCAGGTGCTGTTTCTGTCTTGCCATCCTGCACTCATTATTAAATTAAGGTTGGTCCTTACTTGATGGTGATGGTAGAGTGAGTGAAGTGAGAAGTCTTGAGGTTACAGATTATATTCAAATATAATTCTGTTGTTTGTGATGTCCCACAGCCCCTCATGGATGTCCAGTTGCGTGCTGCTAGCCATGTTCTAGCAGGATGGTACTATCATACAACATGATGATAGGTATACTCAATGTGAACACAGGACGTCATCTCCACAAGGATAATGTGGTGGTTACTCAAGGATTATCCACCAGTATTATTGTGGACTGATGAATCCATAGAGAGAGATTGGTTAGGATACGGTAAAGTAGGATTTTTTTTCCTCTTGTGGGTTCTTTGAGCACATGGTCAGGTCTGACAGAATTTTCCTTCAGAAACAATCAACTTGAGAAGTAGTCGTGCTATTTGTTGTATTTGTACCTTTACTTTTAAGAGATTCTTAAGGAGTCCAGTACAACGTGTAGATACATAAGTCTACAACTGTGGATACCTGTTATTTTGACTGGGAGTACAGGCATCACACACTGAAACCAGTTGCTGTTTTAAGTTTCTGTGAAGTGACTGATTCTCAGACCAATATCTTTAATATTGTTGATGGATGTGTAAGTTCCGAACCTAGCATAAATTCTGTGCCCTTTGCACCTTCAATACACCTTTCAACATTAAGGGGGTATTAATTCAAGAGAGCAATGGCTGGTTAATCAATCTGGTGTTTCTTTAATCTCATCTGGCCTTGAGACACTGGTGACGACTCCAGAGCTGCTTCTTCATGACCTCTGGCAACTGAATTACTAACTCTGTTGAACCTGCCCTTATGGAAGGACAGGACATACCCTGTGATGGAGGAGACTGAGATTTGATCTGTAAGATCTGATTCAGTGAGTATTACTATATCAGGCAATTGCTCTATGCTCGAGCAATTGCTCGGGTAATTGAGACACTGATGACGACTCCAGAGCTGCTCCTCTATGGAACAGTTAACCTAATTTTGGAACAATTACACAGGTCCTAAAAACAAGGCATGTGCCTTTATCATTTCCAGTGATACCAAGCATCCATCAATTTAATTTTTATTTAATCTTTTTCCCAATTTATCTCTAATTTACAGTAAACCGCTATCTGGCTGTGTGGAGATGTTCATGTGCTTGAAGGACTCATCGGAAAGATAAAGTTAGGTGGCATAGGAGGTATATTGAAGATGATACCCTGCATGTAGATTATGGCAATGAGGAATAATAATTGCAGTCATGGCAAACTCTTTGATGGTTCCAGTTCCAACAGTGTCTCTACTTACATAGTCTTGATAATGGAAAAAGCCATTCTATACCAGTTCCTTGCATCAACCGGAATCCACATTTCCTTCCAATTCTATCTCCTTCTGCGTCACTCTTGGAAAGAAACTTTCCCTTGAGCCACTCACAGTGGTGAGTGACACTTTTGTAGCTGCTTTGTTAAACCACTCCCATTTCTTCGGCTTTAATGCTGTTGTCTTCAGAAGTTCAATTAGTCCTTTGAAAAATAGTTATTTCCCCTTTTATATGAACCACATCTTCAGTCACTCAAGCCCAAGTGATGCACAATAGTTTTGCTTGGTCTGTAAGGACAGATCTTAACCAGGGTGAGAAATAGCCCAACCAAGTATATAGTTTGGAGAATTTGGAGGCAATGTGGGAGTTTGGTGCAGAGTGGAAAATATGCTTTTTGCTTGCATTTTCTGGCTCATACGTTGTCAGGTTTTTTTTAAAAACTGAAATGGTTGAAGTCCAGGATCGGGCCCAGCACAAAAGAGAGATATCACAGGTAAATTCATTGGCTTCTAATTTGACTATCTATTATAAGTTATTTTCAGATTGAAAGTCAATGGGAATAAAATTTAGAGGTTACAAACTGAAAGACCAGTATGAATGTTTTTAAGAATTAAAGAATAAGTAATTAAAATAGAGATGCCGGGAGAGGGGATGTGCTGCAAACTGCATGATGTGGGAGCTGGTGGACCTCATTATGGTTCATTATCTGTAGTAAATGTTGGTTATTTGTGGAACTCTGGTTCAGTGTTGATGAGCTTGAGTCTGAGCTTTGAACACTGCAACACATCAGAGTGTGGGAGAGTTTCCTGGATGCGGTATTTCAGGAGGCAGTCACACCCCCCAAGTTAATTACCTCAAACTGGTCTGTGGTCAGGGACACGAAGGTATGGCGAGGCAAGTAGAAGAATCCAGGAGGCAGTGCTGAAGGAGCCTCAGCCATTGTGCTTATCCAACAGGTTTGAGTTTCTAGCTCCCTGCGTGGATGAGAATGGGAGCTGTCTGGAGAATGAGCAAACTGACCATACCATTGTGGTACAGGGAGCTATTCAAGAGGTGGGGGGGAGGGGGGAGATGCGGAAAAGGTGTTTGACTGGGTGGAGTAGCCATATATTTTTGTATCCTGAAACGTGTTGGCCTTGGGTGGACTTTTGTTAGGTGAGTGACAGTGCTGTATATTGACCCTTTGGCGGCGATCCTTATGAATGGTGTAAAATCAGATAATTTTAGCACTGAGAGAGACAGCCGACAAGGGTATCCTCTCTTGCCACTGCTATTTACGTTAGTATTCAAATGGCTGGCAGATGCCATTCAGAAGGACTCTAAAATAGTTGTCCCAAAGGTAGGAGTGGGAGAGCACAAAATTACTCTTTACGCTGATGATGTTCTTCTCTTTCTGGCTAACCCAGAAAAGTCTGTACCCTGGTTAATACAAAAGATTAACTTATTCGGCATGTTCTGGGGATATAAATTTAATTTTACAAAATCAGAAGCCAGGCCCGTGGGGGGCTTGGTGGGAGTGCCTGACCTGGGAGATGGAACACAATTCCCTTTCCGGTGGTTACAAAAGGTTTTCTCCAGCTGTATCGAGCTAACTTTCTGCAATTGTTTGAAAGGATAAAACAAGATCTTCACCGATGGAAGGATTACCAATATCATGGTTAGGCCGACTTAGTCCTGATTAAAATGAATGTTCTTTCTCGGCTACTATATCCAATGAGAATGCTCCCGTTGTTGTTGTCCAGACAAATGCTGTGGAGGCTCAGTGGTTGGCTTGGATCCTTCATTTGATGTAATAGGAGCCAGGTTGCAACTTCCACAGGGTTTGGGGGGCGGGGGGGAAGATCTGTCAGATTCGGGAGGGAAGATCTGTCAGATTTTAAGCGATACCAAATAAGCATATTATTGTCCTATGTAAGTGACTGGGTGTGGAAAGATCTGAGGTTGATATGGCTGACATCGAAGTGGGTTGGGCGGCACGGTGGCACAGTGGGTTGGGCGCCATGGTGGCACAGTGGTTGGGCGGCACAGTGGCACAGTGGGTTGGGCGGCATGGTGGCACAGTGGTTAGCACTGCTGCCTCACAGCGCCAGGGACCTGGGTTCAATTCCCGCCTCAGGCAACTGACTGTGTGGAGGTTGCACGTTCTCCCCGTGTCTGCGTGGGTTTCCTCCGGGTGCTCCGGTTTCTTCCCACAGTCCAAAGATGTGCGGGTCAGGTGAATTGGCCATGCTAAATTGCCCGTAGTGTTAGGTAAGGGGTATATGTAGGGGTATGGGTGGGTTGTCGCTTTGGCGGGTCGGTGTGAACTTGTTGGGCCGAAGGGCCTGTTTCCACACTGTAAGTAATCTAATTGAAGCCTCCCAGGCAAGGTGTCCTCTCCTTAATTTGCTGTTTTATGGATAGGATGAAATCTGTTACTGAGCATTGTAGAATCCCAATTGTCATCAATTTGGTTAAAGCATGGAGAATGATGTGGCAGGGCGAGGGCTAGCTGCTAAGACCTCATTGTGTACCCCCTTAGTTGGAGCCCCAGGATTCAGGCCAGGGTCAATGATTTCCAGCTTTAAATTATGGGAGGTCAAGGAAGTATCCTGTCTGGGAGACCTAGTTGAGGGAGAGTTCCTGGTGTCTTATGACCAGTTCGGTCACAAGTATGGGCTACCCAGTAGGGACCTCTTCTGTTATTTTCAGATTAGGGATTATATACAGAGAAGGACCATGGTTTTAACTCAGCCCTACAAGTCTGACATGGAGAGAAGAGTGCTCTGGTGCATGGACACTCTCCCAGTCAATATTCTATATCACTTACAGAGAGGGGGCATCTTGGAAGACATGGAAAGATTCTACGTAATCTGGAGTCAGGAGCTAGGGGTAGAAATATCACTTGAAACATGGGAGGACATATGGAAGAATGTGAAAAAGATCTCGATATGCAAGTGAAGATTCTCCACAGAATCCATATGGCCCCAGAACAATTAGCAAAATTCAAGAAAGGAGCATCTCTAGGGTGCCCTAAAATAAGCACTGGCATCTTCACACATTGTCTGTGGCTGTGCCATAAGATCCATGGGTACTGGGGTGCCATAGCGAATGAGCTTCTGGGAATTGAAATGAGTGCAGATCTGGTATCCCTTCTTTTGGGATTGCCGAAACTGCCTTCACTAGATGAATGTGGGAAGCGATTATTCAACATTCTCACGTATTGTGCAAGGAAGAACATTTTAATGAGCTGGACCTCATGGGGTGGCATAGATTAGCGATGGAACACATTCCCCAATTTTCTTATGAATGCGGTGTACCAGAAAACAGAATTATTCTATCAGACGTGGCAGCCCTTTTTAAGTTACGCAGACACTGACTTGTCAGCAATATTGACCAGGGCCTTTATGTAGTGGTGATCTGGGGGCCTTGGGGGGAAGAGGCTTGAAAACAAACAGGTATAATAGTTGATGCTCTCATGAATGGGAGCTTCGTTGGAGGTTAATTTAATTTGTTTTGAGTTGTGTTAATTTAAGTTGATTTTACCTGGTTTGACTAATCTAGGCTAAGGTAGTTTAGTGTAGTATAGGTTAAGCCAATTTAAACTAATTTGCTAAGTTCAATTATTTATCAAATTATAATGTGGAAAGATTGTTCCGTACCTATGTGATAGTTTTGGTTTTGTTTTATTAGAGTAGTATGTAGTTCATTGTTAGTGTTTTTGTAATATAAGATTTGTTATATTACCTTCTGTATTTTTTATAATTTTGTAAAAATAATCTTTTTTAATAGAAAAAGGGGGGAGAAAAGAGAAATGTAGATGTAACTGGGATTGTATTGTCAAAGGAATAGAGACCATTCTCCACGGCCAGTATTGAGAGTTCTGAAGGCTGTGTTGTCTAACACCTGGGTTCAGCATGTGGGCTGCAGAGGAACTTGGAGTTGGAGGGGAAAGATCCAGTTATTGTGGTCTACGTTGATACCAACAATATAGGTAAAAAGGGGAAAGAGGTTCTGCTGAGGGAATATGAGTAGCCAGGAGCTAAATTAGAAAACAGAACCAATTAGTAATAATGGAGTCAAGAGTGTGGTGCTGGTAAAGCATGGCAGGTCAGGCAGTATCTGAGGAGCAGAAGAATCGATTGTTGGGGCATAAGCCCAGATTCCAGATGAAGGGCTTATGCCCGAAACATTGATTCTCCTGCTCCTTCATTACTGCCTGACCTGCTGTGCATTTGCAACACCACAGTCTCAACTCTGATCTCCAGCATCTGCAGTCCTCCCACTTTCTCCAAATAGTAATAACCTCTGGATTATTGCCTGAGCTAAGACAAAATTGGCACCAGCCAACAAGATCAAATTGGTAAATGCATGGCTCAAAGATTGGTAGGGGAGAAATATATTAATATTTGTGGGACATTGGCATCAGTAGTGGTGAAAGAGGGAGATGTTCCAATGTGTCAGGCTGGGACAAGAGTCCAGGTGAATCACATAATTAGGTTTGTGGGTGGGGATTTAGATGAAATAGGCGAAAGTGAACACTGCAGATGCTGGAGATTAGAGTAGAGAGTGTAGTGCTGGAAAAGCACAGCAGGTCAGGTAGCATCTGAGGAGCAGGAGAATTAACATTTCGGGCAAAAACCTTCTCCTTCCTGATGAAGGGCTTTGGCCCGAAATGCCGACTCTCCTGCTCCTCAGAAGCTGCCTGACCTGCTGTGCTTTAAATGAAATAGTTGGCAGGTGGGTTAAGTTGCATGGAAATTATGAAAAAGTTAGAAGAGGAGAGAGCTCAGCAGTGATCTTTAAGGTTTCCAGAACAAGTAGTGAGACAGAGAGTATGGAAAGGATCAGAAATCTAGCTTCAGGCACAGCAGAAATGCAGGACTGAGGATGTTGCGCTTAAATGCACTGGTAAGTGAGCTTGAAAGCTTGGCATGTGTAATGTTGTAATTATCACAGATATGTGGATGTATTGAGATCAGGGCTGGGAAATATCCAAGGATACACATCCTATTGAAAGAACAGGCAGATGGGCAAAGGGGACGGAATTGCCTTATTAGTAAGAAATTAAATTAAGTCAATAGCAAGAAGCGTTGGAAGGTGTATAGTCTGTATAGGTTGAGTTGAGGAACCACAAATGGAGAAAAGACCCTGATGGGAGTTGTGTACAGGCCTTCCAGCAGCTGTTAGGATGTGGTGAGGAAAATAAATCAGGAGTCAGAAAAGGCAGTAAGAAAGGCTCTATAACAATAGTCATGGGAGACTTCCATATGCAGACTGACTATGAAAATCAGGAAATAGTAGATCTCAAAAAAAATGGTATTCATGGAATATCTATGAAACATTTTTGGAGCAGCTTGTGGTTGAGCCCACGAGGGAATAGGCAATTCTGGATTTGGTGATGTTTAATGAAGCAGACTTGATTAGGGAGCGAAAGGAGAAGGAAGCCCTAGTGGCTGGTGACTGTAACATGATAGAATTCACTCTGCAGTTTGAGAGGGAGACGTTTGATGGTATTATAATTCAGGTGAAAATGTGTTGCTGGAAAAGCGCAGCAGGTCAGGCAGCATCCAAGGAACAGGAAATTCGACGTTTCGGGCATAAGCCCTTCAGCAACACATTTTCAGCTCTGAAACTCCAGCATCTGCAGACCTCACTTTCTCCTCGGTATTATAATTGAGTAAGGGTAACTATAAGGACATGAGGAAGGTGCAAACCAGAGTTAATTGGAAGAGAAGCCATAGCAAGGAAGATGGCAGAGATTCTGTGGGTAATTCTGGAGGCACAACAAGATTTCATCCCAAGGAAGAAGAAACATATAAAGGGAGGATGTGGCAACCATGGCTGACAAAGGGAAGTCAGGGACAGCATAAAAGCAAAAGAAAAAGCAGACAATGAGGTGAAGGTCAGTGGAAGCCAACAGTTTGGGAAGCCTTTAAAAAGCAACTGATGATAACTAAAGAAGCAATAAGGTAGGGAGAAGATGAAAAATGGGAGTAAGCTATTTAACAATATAAAATAAGATTGAAAGAGGTGTTTTTAGATATCTAAAAGGTAAGAATGGACATTGCACAATTGGAAAATGAGGCCGAAGAAGTAATAATGGGGAACAAAGGAATGGCAGAGGAACTGAATACATGTTTTGAATCAGTTTTTACAGTGGAAGGTACAAACAGCATACCTGAGCTTCAGGAAAGTCAGGGGCTGAGGTGAGTGTAGTAGCCATTATTAAGGTGGATAAATCACCCAGACCAGATTGATGACACCCCAGAATTCTGAAAGTGTTGGATGAGGAGATTATGGAGATATTGATGGTGATCTTTCATGAATCACTGGAGTCAGGGAAGGTGCCAGAAGATTGGAAAATGGTTATTGTAACACCCCTATTTAAGAAGAAAGGGAGGCAGAAGACAGGAAATGATAGGCCAGTTAGTCTGACCTCAGTCATTGGTAAGATTTTAGAATGCATTTTTAAGGATGAGATTGCAGAGTATTTGGAAGAGCATGATAAAATAGGCTGAGTCAGAATGGCTTTTTCAAGTCATTGACATGCCTGGCAAATTTGTTAGAATTCTTTGAGGATTAGCAAAGAAGTTTGATAAAGGAAAGCTGGTGAAAGTAGTGTGTTTGGATTTCCAGAAAGCCTTTGACAAGGTGCAGCACTGGAGGATCCTAAATAAGATAAGAGTCCGTTGTGTTAGGGGCAAGGTACTGACATGGATAGAGAATTGGCTGACTGGCAGAAGACAGAGTGTAGGGAAAAAAATATCTTTTTCAGAATGGTAGTCAGAGATTAGTGAAATTCTGCAGGTGTCAGTGTTGGGGCCACCACTATTCACAATTTGGATGAAAGAACAGTGGGCATTGTTGCTACGTTTGCAGATGACGCAAACATAAGTGGAGGAGCAGGTAGTGTTGAGGAAGTGAGAGGCTATGGAAGGACTTGAACTGGCTAGGAGGATGGACAAAGAAGTGGTAGATGGAATACAAGTGTGAGGTTGTGCAGTTTGGTCAGAAGCATAGAGGCGTAGGCTACTTTTAAATGGGAAAGGCTTCAGTCATCTAAAGCACAAGGAGACTTATGTAAGGAAGGATGTGCCTTGGAGGGGATCCAGAGGAGTTTTACAAGAATGATCCTGGGGCTGAAATGTTTGTCATATGAGGAGCACTTGAGGACTCTGGATTTATACAGTGGAGTTGAGAAGGATGATGATGAGGATCTCTTTGATAATTACAGAATACTGAGAAGCCTGAGTAGACTGGATGTGGCACAGATGTTTCCACTAATAGGAGAGACTAGGACCCAAGGGCACAGCTCCGAATGAAGGGACAGCCCTTTAGAATAGAGATGAGGAGGAATTTCTTCAGCTCTCTGTGGCAATATGTTCCACAGATTAACCACCCTCTGGCTGAAGAGGAGAAGTCATTGAGTATATTTAAGACAGAAATAAATAGGTTCATGATTGGTAAAAAGATGAGGGATTAGAGAGAGAAGGCAGGAGTTGGGGGTTGAGAGACATATTAGATCATGATCAAATGGCAGGGCAGACTAGATGGGCCAAATGGCCTAATTCTGCTCCCATATTTTATGCTCAGCTGGTACAGCAATTCATTAAAAATCTGGTATAACTTATCAAGTGTCATTAAAATTCATTCTCCTTTGTTATAGCAAAAGTGACCCATTGATTTCAAGTTCTGAAGCATTTATTACAACAAACCATTTGATTTCTATGTGGTTCAGCTTGCAGACTCAAAGCACTCTAAATGATAGATAGAGTTGCAACATTGCATACACACAGAGTTCTTAATGACAAACTCTTTTAAAGGTAAGATACATATACCTTGGACTTTTTAATGATTTAGATTCCCTGCAGTGTGGGAACAGGTCTTTTGGCCCAACCAGTCTACACCGACCCTCCGAAGAGTAACCCACCCAGACACATTTCCCTCTGACTAATGCACCTAGCACTATGGGCAATTTAACATGGCCAATTCACCTGACCTGCGCATCTTTGGACTATAGGAGGAAACTGGAGCAGCCGGAGGAAACCCATGCAGACAAGGGGAGAATGCACACAGACAGTCACCCAGGGCTGGAATCGAACCTGACACCCTGGTGCAAGCCACCGTGCCACCCGTAGTTTTAAACATTATCTGATATATACAACTATAGGAGTTTTGAGTCAAGAGTCTGGTGCTAGAAAAGCACAGCAGGTCAGGCAGCATCCAAGGAGCAGGAGAATCGATGTTTCAGGCATGAGCTCTTCATCAGGAATCATAAGCCCTTCAGCTTATGCCCGAAACATTGACACACTCTTGACTCTGACATTCAGCATCTGCAGTCCTCACTTTCTCCCAACCATAGGAGTTTTATGTAGTTTCTGGCCCATCCATAAATTTTGATGAGAGGGACAATGATAGTAACCTTTTTCTCATGAAGCTTTGAAGCAGTTGCCCCTTTAGCGCATCCCTCAGCAAGTAGTCTGTGCCAGTTGAACCTGTGGTCAACGGTGTTTCTTTGCAGAAAGCTTTTCACGAAGCGTAACGTAGTGGAGAGATCAAAGATGGCAGTGGTCTGAGTGGTCTGCTGTGCTGGGCTCTGTACCATACCCCCTGGCAAGATGGACCTTTAACCTCTTTGTTCACCACCTCAAGGAGAAAACACTGCTAATATAAATAAAAATTGTGGTGCAACAGCTTTAAGGCCAGAATGAAAGCAAATAAAGGAAAGGGGCCTAAAGGAGTACAGCAGGCAGGGCACTCCCCTACTGCATCAGGAGTGCCTACAGCCATTGCTCAAACACCCGGGGCGGCTCCTTTGGATTTAATGGGGCAGCAGCAGTTACTCCAGGTGTTTGCCAAACTCCGAGAAAAGATTGAAGCAGCGGTGGAACCATTACGTGCTATACTGAAAAAGCATGAGCAGGAAATTCAATTGTTGGACCGAAGAGTAGAGACAGTGGAGGAAAGGCCGCGGCATCGGTGACTGTGGCGGAGGTCTCGGGAGGAAGGCTCTGAATGGTGGAAGACCAGGTTTGGGTCTTTCAGGAGCAAGCGGACAACCTGGAAAGAAAAATAGAAGAAACCAGAATGCGAGGGAAGATGAGGACCTCCCTGGAGAAGTAGCGCTCGAAAATCATGATGCTGGAGTTGGAGTCTGGCCTGTTGAGTGTGGAATGGGCTCACTGGATCGCAATGCGCAGGTCTGGGTCAGACCCACGCGCAGTTGTAGTGTACCTCCTGCATTATATAGAAAACCAGTTAGTGGTTGAAACAGCAAGAAGACTGGGAAGAGATTCACAGGCTTTAAGGTACAAAGGCTCCAGAGTAATGTTTTTTCAGGGCTTCTCAGGAGCCCTAATTAAGAAGAGAAGGGCGTTTGATGATGTTAAGGGACCTTAACATGCAATATTTCTGAGGTACTCGGCCATGTTCCGTTTCGCTTATGGAGGGACGGTATATAATTTTGATTCTGCAGAAAAGGCATAGGACTTTGTGAATTCTTTGAATTAAAGGACTCGAGTCAGGATGGTGGAGCTGGGGGCATTGTTACGGACAATGGTATGGGTTTAAAAAGTTTTTTTATTGTCCTTTTCTCCTCTCTCCCCTTTTTTTGCAGTTATCTGCTTTATACATATTGCCTTGATGTAAAACTGGAATTATTTCTTATATCAGTTGGTTGGGTATTATCTGGGGCTTTTTTTAACCACTGTCCTATTGTTTTTGGATTGGGGGTGGCTATACCTGTAGTTAAGATGCGTGTGTGGAGGAGGTATGGGTATCCATTGTTAACTCTCAGAATGTAAATAACAGGTTTTCTTCTTTTGTGAATTGCCTGGGGTTAGGGCATGGCCTCAGCGAGAGGGAATTGGGATGGTATCAAAGATTGGGAGGAATGCACCCTATGGGCAAGGGGGGAGATCTCTAGTGAATTGGGGGTTATGTGGGTGTTTGCTTAAGTTAAATACAGTGATAAGTTTTTTAGTTGTAGTATTTTGTTATAGGAGTAGTTTTTAGACTTTATAGAGTTAATGTCTTTGTTGCTCGCTGCACCTCAGATAAACTTCCTCCTTTGGGAAACCGCGGGCTGCCTTGGGCAACCATGGCTTGTGATTTGTTCAGGTGGTGCACCTGGAATATAAAAGGGAGCCATTCCCCTATTAAAAGAAAGATGGTATTGTCAAGCCTTAGGAAGGAAAGGATGGACATCGCCCTGCTGCAAAAGATGCATTTAACTGATAAGGAACATCTGAAACTGCAACAGGAGAGTTATTATAGGGTATTCTTCTCCTCCTTTTGCTCCAAGAGTGTCTGTACTGGTAAGAAGAAACCTACCTTTCCACATTACTGAGCAACTTAAGGCCAAACATGGACGGTTCATCATTCTGAAAGCTCTAATACATGGAAAAGAGTATGGTGTTTTGAATGTGTATTGTCCCCCAGCGCGCCCACTTAAATTTCTAATTGATGCAGTTGCTAAATTAATGAGTCTTGGGGTGCTCCGTATGATCATAGGAGGGGATTTCAATTGCCGAATGGATCCCAAGGTTGACAGCATGCCAAGGGCCTTGGCAGGTGCACCCGCACGGACGAAAACAATGACTGCAGATACTGGAAACCAGATTCTGGATTAGTGTTGCTGGAAGAGCACCGCAGTTCAGGCAGCATCTGAGGAGCAGTAAAATCGACGTTTTGGGCAAAAGCCCTTCATCAGGACTACAGGCAGAGAGCCTGAAGGGTGGAGAGATAAGTGAGAGGAGGGTGGGGGTCGGGAGAAAAAAGCATAGAGTACAATAGGTGAATGGGGGAGGGAATAAAGGTGTTAGGTCGGGGTGGGTGGGGGGAGGGTGGAGTGGATAGGTGGAAAGAAGATAGGCAGGTAGGACAAGCCATGGGCACAGTGCTGAGTTGGAAGTTTGGAACTGGAGTGAGTTGGGGGAAGGGGAAATGAGGAAACTGTTGAAGTCCACATTGATGCCCTGGGGTTGAAGTTATCCAAGGAGGAACACCCGCACAATCTAATCAGTCGGTGGTAATGAGTGAGTAGTTGGGATTAGTGAATGTGTGGAGGCATCTCCATCTTAATGGAAGAGACTTTACTTTCTATTCCAACCCACACAAGTGCCATCTGCAAAGTGACATGGTTTTTATGTCATCGGATATTTTTGACAGAATATTGGCATGCAAAAGTGGGAATATAGCTGTCTTGGACCATGCGCCAGTGTATTTAGATGTTAAAATCAAGAGTGGTGAAACGGATGCACGGCACTGATGCATGGACCCATTCCTGTTAAGGGATAGCAAATTCGTTGAGAACATGACAAGAGAGTTCAGGGCCTTCTGGGATATCAACTCGGATACAGCCAGTAATCCGGCAATATTTGGGAGGCCACTAAGGCATATTTACGAGGCCTGATCATTTTGAATTCAATGGCTAGAAGGAGGGTGGAGCAACAACGGATGCTAGAGACTCTGACTGCAGATACCTGAGGAAGTATATTTCTGTATTTTAGGCCCTTTTTGATCAAGCTGCAGCGGATCACGGCCCTCCGAGCAGCTCTCAACTCATTATACATACAGGTGGTGAAAAAAGAGGTCTCCTTTGCTAAATAAAGACTGTTTAAATTTGGCGATAATCCAGGTAGATATCTGGCCTGGAAGAAAAATGCTTCTCAATCTGTTATGTCTGTTAGAGAGAAGTCTGGCACGGTTACCCATGAGTTGAAGAAAATCATTGTTAGATTTAGGGAATACTTTGCAGAGCTATATCGGTAGGAGGGAGGCAAACACGGTGTAGCGAGAATGCAGTCCTTTATTGAGAACCTGGACCTCCCCAGTATAAACGTATAATGGTTTCCCCTGTTGAATGCACCTATGACACTACAGCAATAAAACATCTCCAGGGTGGCAAAGCACTGGGGACCAGATGGATTCCCAAGTGAATTCAATGAGGAATTCATAAACATGTCGGTGGAACCACTTTTGGGGATGTATAGCTATTTATATGCACAGGATTGTCTACTACCCTCTCTTAGGGATGCTATTTTAAAGAAGGGGAAAGACCCTAAAAAATATGCTTCATACAGACCCAATGTCACTGTTGAATGCAGATTTTAAAATTCTATCCAAGATGCTGGCCCTAAGGTTGGAAAAGATGTTGCCCCATATTATAAAAAGATCAGACGGGTTTTGTTAAGGGCTGTAGCTCCTCCAACAATATCAGGAGTGTACTGAACATAGTGCAGGTATGCCAGCAAAGATTGATCCCGGATTTGATGGTCTCCCCAGATGCAGAAAAGGTGTTTGACCAGATAGAATAGCTGTACATGTTTGGGGTGCTAGAATGCTTCGGTTAGGGGGCAGCCTTTGCCAGATGGGTGGCAGTATTGTATAATGATTCTAAGGTGGCAGTCATCACAAACGGCACTCAGTCAGATAACTTTAATATTGGGAGAGATAGTTGACAGGGATGTCCTCTTTCACTGCTGTTATTGACCTTGGCAACTGTACCATTGGCTGAGGCTATCAGAAGAGATCCTGAAATAGTGGCACCAAGGATGAGAATGGGAGAGCATAAGATCATTCTTGTTCTTGGCCAAACCAGAGGAGTCTGTTCCTCGATTGATTCAAACAATTAATTTATTTGGCAGTTTTTCGGCTACAGGATCAACTTTACATAATCAGTAGCAATGCCAGTGGGGGATTAGTGGAGGTGCCTTATCTGAAGGATGGAATGCAGTTCCCATTTAGATGGTCATCAAAAGGTTTTTTTGTATTTGGGAATTTTTATTACCCCTTCCTTCCACTAGCTGTATAAAGCTAACTATGTATAACTACCAGAGAGGATAAAGCAGGATTTGCAGCGGTGGAAGAGATTACCATTATCATGGTTAGGCCGAATAGCCCTGATTAAAATGATTATTCTTTCTTGCCTGTTGTACCCCATGAGAATGCTCCCATCGTTGCTACCTACAAGAGTTTTACAGTGGCTCATCGGTTAGCTAGGTTCTTTTATTTGGTGTTGCAGGCACCCCCAAATTAAATTTACCAAACTGTAGCTTTTGCAGGGTGAGGGAGGGGTGGATCTTCTGGACTTGAAGAGACATCAAATAAGCGCCATGTTAGCATATGTTGGGGATTGGATACGGGATAATTTGGAGTCAATTTGGCTTAACATTGAAGCCTCTCAGTCGAGATGTCCCCTCTTTAATCTATTATTTATGGATAAGATGAAATCCGTGACTGAGCAGTGTAAGAGTTCAATCATTTTAAATACAGTGAGAGTCTGGAGGATAATCAGAGAAGATGAGGGCAATTGGCTTAAGACTTTGCTGTTTACCCTGTTGGTGGGAGCCCAAGGATTTAAACCTGAGGCAATGGACTCTGGCTTTAAGTTATGGGAGAATAAGGAAATCTCTTGTCTGGGAGATTTATTCGAGGGGGACGTCTTGATATTATTTAGCCAGCTAAGTCAGAAATATGGATTGCCTAATAAGCACCTTTTTCAGGTAAGGGATTATATATAGAGGGAGACCACGTTCCTGACTCCTGATGAGGGGCTTTTGCCTGAAACTTCAATTTTCCTGCTCCTCGGATGTTGCCTGACCTGCTGTGCTTTTCCAGCACAACTCTAATCTTGACTCAGTTCTACAAGTCAGAAGTGGAGAAAAGAGTGCTCCAGTGTGCAAGGTGCTGTTTCAGTTAGTACTTTGTATCATTTACAGAAAGAACGTTCCTTAGGGGACGTGGAGGGACTCTGTAGGATGTGAAATCGAGAGCTATGAGAGGATATCTCATTGGAAATATGAGAAGATATATGGTAAAATGTAAGGAAAATCTCAGTATGTAACAGAGCGCAGGCCATGCAATTGAAGATTATACACAGGCCTCATATGGCGCCAGAGAGGTTAGCTCAGTTCAAGACAGGAGCGTCATCAGGGTGTCTCAAATGTACAATTAGTATAGGCATTCTCACACATTTCTACTAGTCATGTTGTAAGATCCAGATAGTGGGGTGCTATAGTAAGGGAACTAAAGGACATCCTGGGCATTGAAGTTAACGTGGATCTGGTATTTCTTCTTGGGTTGCCAAATTTGTTCCGTCTCTGGGGAACATGGGAAGAGATTGTGTAACATTCTTACCCACTGTGTGAGGAAGAACATTCTACTGAAATGGATATCGGAAAACCCCCCCAGGTCTTATGGGGCACCATAGGCTGTTGATGGAGCATCTCCCCCAAGACTACCTCACAAATATGGTGCACCATAAAATGGAGCAGTTTTACAAGACGTGATGGCCCTTTCTAAATTATGTTGATGCAGACTTATCAGCGATATTAATTAGGGCCCTGGTATAGCCGTGGGAATCAATCTGCGTGCCTGTAGGGCCTTGAGAGGGGGAGGCTAAGGGAAAAGAATGTGGGTACAATGGAATGGGAGCCTCAGTGGAGGTGTGATGAGTAAATAGAATAAAGTAGTGAGATATAATTTAATTTAATTTTTATTTAATTTCTTTGTGGTTTAGTTTAAGTTACGTATATATGTTTGTTCTGGTAGAATAGTAGGCAGTTTGTTGCTAATAGTATCACGATATTGACATTGTTGTACTGCCTCTATCTTTCTGTTTTTTGTATATAGATGTTTTATAAAAGATTTTAAAAAGTTTCTAATAAAATATATATTAAAAAAAAGTATAATGTCGTACGGCATGGTCCAGCTAACTGGAGATTTTACCACACTGAGCACATGTAGAACCTCAGCACCAATGGAAAGCAGCAGTGAATCAAGAAAATGTGAAAAGCTTCCTTTAAAAAAGTTGCATTGGTTATTGTTGAGTTGCAGAAGAATTTGAATGCTTTCTAAAGTCATGATGAATAATAGAAAAGATAACATTGACTATTGTGTCTGGTTGTTTTGGGAAACTATCTCAAAACATAAGGGGCTGGTTTTACTAACCAGTGGGATAAAATATGAAACAAATTTGTATGGATTTGCTTTCAGTTACCTGTGCTCATTGATTTGGCGGATATCTGCAGTACATAGATATGTGTGGTATACCATGACCTTCGTTCTACATTTCTGCACAGGGCAGTGATAACCTAGCTCCCCCACCCTGTGGGATTTTAGGGAGTGAAAAGGGTAAATACAGTACTCATGTCAGAACAGTGAAAAACCAAATGTTATTTAATTAGATAGAGGCTATTTTGTTTTGGGCGGGGTGACATTTCCTTTAATTTAACTTTGAGCTGTTTGCTTTAGATACTGATATCATCTGTGTTGCAGAAAACCACAGCAGAATTTCGTTAGAATTAACTGTAGACCAGTCTGTTTGGTGGATTGGCTCATCACCAGAGGTTTTCAAATTTATATTTGGATTTTATAAAGCAATTTTAATTTTCCTAAGGTAAAAATATTTCCCAGTGATAAAAATAACTAATTTCCCATACAAATAATTGATCAATCTCCTGTTGATTAAAACGTGTTTGTTTCATAACATCAAGACATCTTCAAACACCATTTCTGCCAATAACACTGTTGTGTTATAAGGAGACAATTTATGTGCAGTAAGCTCTCACAAAGAACAATGAAGTAGCAACTAGATCATATTGTTTAATGACATAATCTGAGAGATGGATATTAATCAGGACACTGAGGAGAGCTTCTCTGCTTTTCTTTGAAATCATGGGGTCTTAATGTGTAAGAGCAAACAGAGCCTTAGTTTCACAATGTGGTATCTCAATGGTTATTGTCACTTCAGATAAAGTTAGCATCTCTTCCCCAAAAAGATTATTAACACACTCGGAGGTTACAGAGAAATAGGAAAATGGGTAGTAGAGCCGAAGCAAATGTCTAGCTTGAGTTTGAAACATATTGGTCAGCAGAACAGATGGAACATCATTGTCTGTGTACCCTCTACTGACCTGGAGGTGTGTAATTTGCCCAGCTCCCAATGTTAAAAAATTGTCATTCTCATGAACACTTTAAACATGTTTAAAAATCTTGATGAAAGAAATTAATGATATATTTGCATTTTTTAAAATAAAAAACCCTCTATATTCTGCAGAACATTAACACCAAATAATTTGATGATGCTATATCTATTTGATAGATATAGAAGTGTCCAATAAGACAGGCATAAGTTCTGAGTTGGAGGTGACCTTCTTAACATACTGGCATAGACACTCAAAAGTGGGTGAAACCTGAGCCAACTATATTAATCCCTTTTTATTAAGATAGGTAGGACATGCACCATCTTACTCTTTAAAGTTATTCTTTGCCTCAGAACTTTAAAAGTTAAAACCTTCAAATCAGAATTTTTGCATATTAGGAGTAGCAGTTTTAGAGAAACCTTTTCCATTTTTAACATAGCAGATTTCAAAGTCAGACACAGGACAGGATTAGAAAATACAGCAAATGTTTCCGTAAGAAAAACATATTTTAAAATTGACTGGAAAAACACTACTTAAACAATCGATGCTGATCTAGAGGTTACATTACACCTAATTCACTTTAACTTAAATCTATGCTAGTGCAATATTACTGTAAATCCATATAATTTGCATTTTGAGCTCCTTTGTTTGAAGGTGGAGTTATGTTATTGAGCTGCAGCACTAACTCTTTTTTTTAAAGTTGTGTTGAGTATTTTGGAGGGATTTCCACTGTGAGGTTTCTTGTTGTGGCTTAACTAATATATTTCATGAGCTACCTCTCCTGCCCCTATAGCATCCCTGCGGTCCGATTCCAGCCCCATTTTACCACATATCCTCTTGAACAATTTGCCACACAACAGATATCTACTGAAAAGTTGGCAGCCCTTGTGCCCATGCCATATTTAAAAGATCGCGGTGCACCTGGATGAATGTTGGGATTCCAAAACTGCTCTACTTGGTCAAGGACATTTCCAGCAGCTTTCAGAGAAGGGGAAGATGGCCCATGATTCTCCAACAGGGACATTGAGGTCCTGGTGAAGAGGGTGGTGCAAATGAATTGTCTTCCTGGGGGACTAGCAAAGGATGTCATGACATGAACCCTGGCTGCCTGGTGTGAGGTTTCTGCCCAGTTCAGTGCAGTTTTCATAGTCCAAGCTCCTGCAACCACCTCCTCCCCACCCCCTGTCCCCCACAGGCCAACAAGGTTCATATCCAAAACTCTCACGAAGGGTGCCAACAGCTTCTCTCATTTGCTCTCAAACCCCAACCCCCCAGACCACTAACCGAGAATGCTCTCTGTGCCACTTGCTCACAGGCCCAGTACTCTTTCCCCTACCTGCAAGAGTACTAAAAGCCATGCCACCCACTTTCATCCCACTCAGCCCATAACAGAGCAGGGAGAGCAAATATGGATAGAAGGATTTTACCAACACCCCATAACTACCCTTCCCTCGCTCCCCACCTCGCCCAAATCCGCCCCAAATATACATACTCATACTCACGTTTTACAGGAGAAGTGGAACTGATTCTGTAAGGATGTTGAAACATTGATGTCCCACCAAACAAGTGTCACTCTGCATGCTACTGTAACTCTCACAGAGACCATGTTGTCAGTGTCATTCATTGCATGAATGACACTGACAATGAGCCACAATGCCCTTTCTCTGTTTCGACTTGCAGGTGCTGTCCGCATCCCCACTACCCCCGCAGTGGAAGAAATGGCTGGAGACCAGGCTCCTGCTCAGCCCAGGCAGGAGAGCAGCCTGTGGTATTGACAATCGGGGACTTCACCCACAAGTACAGGGAAGGACAGGAGCAGACAATGATATGGGAGGCAATGGCCCTCATTGCCCAGAAGCTGCAGCAAAGCAGTGAGTCATGTGACCATCTGTATACCTCCGTGGATAGGTTGGTGGTTGCCATGGAGGGCCAGGCCCAGCATCCTCAGGATCTGCTGGAGAAGTGCACTCACCTGTGCCATATTGCCCTGGGCATTGATTCTCACGACTGAAGTCATGGCAATAGGGCACTGCCAGGAGGCACCCAGCTACAGGAGGATACACACAGCCCCTTCAGTCTCCTCTGAAGACACTCCAGAGTGAGCTGGCCCATGGGCTGTACCCTATATGCCCCTCTGCTTTTGGAAGTTGAAACCGTGGAGAGTCCACTTGAATCTGGCAAGAGCACCCTCGGCATGTCTGGCCTGTCCAGATATAAACATCACAGGATCACCCAACTAAACCTCCAGTGACAACAGGCTCCACTGCCAACCAGGCTCCCTACAGTGATGCTGCCAGAGAGTATGTTTAAGTTTAGTAGGAGGAAGGCGAAAATAATGAACTTATTGAGGGCACTTTGGCAGACATGTGTGACAATGCATTGTATGTTATTTGATGCCTTTTTAATAAATGACATTGCTTTTATCTTGCATCTAATTTTTGTCTCTCTGTGCAACCCCGACTGTAACTGTTCCAGCATGAAGCATACCTTTGTGGCCACACCCAGGATGTACCATTGATTGATATCTGTGGTGAGAGGCTTTGCAGCATCTGGGAGTAAGAGGAACCTGGCAATGGGTCCTGCTGACACTATTGACCCTTGCCCTACCATGCCCCTGTTCTTTCCCTTACCTCTCTGTCCAAAACTATTGTGTGAATGAGTTGGTCAGTAATGTCTAGGTCAGAGTGGCACACAACAAACAAACAGGGAATGGCCAGGGATTAGAGACCCTGCAGGGCTATGTCTTGTACGGTGCTTCTTTTCAAAGTGCATAATGTTGATGAGTCTTGCAGTCCCCTTGCCTCCCAAATTGAGGTACTTACGTTGCCCACTCAGAGTGTGATTACAGCCATTTTATTCCCATTGTGCACTTTTAATTTCTAGCACGATGGAAGGCCACAGTGAGTATTCCTTGACCAGTGACTTCTAACCTGTGCTGTACTTGTTGATGAGTCCCAAATAGCTGATTCTTGGGAGCCCTTCTCCATGAACCCCGTGAGGCTTCATACTTCCCCACCTCCCCACTGACACAAGTCTGCGCTTGTCCAACTACCACCCTGAGACCCGAGCTAATTGAAGCCAGGCTGCTCCTGACTGTATATGAGTCTTGTATGATCCCCTTCCCATTCTATGTCTTACAGTGTTCTGCCCCTTGCAGAGGCCATTGACCCCCTGACAAGTGTCATCCCCCATCCCCTCCCCAAGCCTGCAGTGCCCAATCTGAACAATAACTTATTGAGTCTCCTTCCCATAGCAGTGGCTCCCATGGTCCTCCATGCCCCCTCTCCCCTCTGCTCCTGTGGGTTGATCTGACAGACTAACCATGCCCCTCCCCCTTGAACTGGGCAGCCCAGATAAGAATTACCTAGACCCCTGTCTGGTGGCTGTGTGTATCCCCCATTGTGTTACTCCTATATCCATCTCTTGGACTAACTGCTATAGGAATGACATGACCCACTTCTCAGACTGTCAGTATTATAGACTGTTTCTCATGCCAGAGAACATCCCAACAGGGGACTCACCATGGCCAACATTGGGATTGATATAGCAGTCTGCCTTTGACTTACTGTGCTGGCTTTCCTTGACTGATAGTGCCTTTTCGGATATCAGTGAGGACTATTCCCCTAAAGCTGGAGAATTGGCTGCTTGCTTGTTGTACATAGTATGTTTGCTGTACAGGCCGCCGATCTCATTGCAATGCTCTCCCTTACAATCTTCTGATGCCCATATGAAAGAAGTGAAACTATCATGGTATTCAAACAGATGAAAGACTCAACAAACCCTCACGGTATTTTTCAATGTGTAATTTCAGTTACATCATACTGCCAACTTTTGCTGTAAGTTCTGTCTTACAATTATTTCCTCCACAACCACCTGATGAAAGAGTGATGCTCTGAAAGCTAGTGTGCTTCCAATTAAACCTGTTGGACTATAACCTGGTGTTGTGTGATTTTTAACACTGTGATGTCTATTCATAAAACCCATTAAGAGCTCAGTATGATACACATTACACTGCATTTACAGGCAAGAGCACACAACGTGGTCGTTCATTATAAATAACAAGTTACACTTCTATGAGGAGAAAGTGAGGACTGCAAATGCTGGAGACCAGAGTTGATAAGTGTGGTGCTGGAAAAGCGCAGCAGGCCAGGCAGTCTCCGAGGAGCAGGAGAATTGATGTTTTGGGCATAAGCCTTTCTTTAGGAATGAAGCTGGTGTGCCAAGCGGGCTGAGATAAGAGGTAGGGGGGGAATTTGGGGGAGGGTTGCTGGGAATACGATAGGTGGAAAGAGGTGAAGGTGAGGGTGATAGGCCGGAGAGGGGGGGGGGGCGGAGAGGTCGGGAAGAAGATTGCAGGTCAAGAGGGCGGTGCTGAATCCGGGGGTTGGGACTGAAATAAGGTGGGGGGAGGGGAAATGAGGAAGCTGGAGAAATCTACATTCATCCCATGTGGTTAGAGGGTTCTTTGAACCTTTGAACCTTCTTTGAACCTTACTCAATGCAACATCCAAATTTGCAACATCCAATAGAATTGGAATTGGTTAACAGAAAAATCACGTTTTGTTGTATGTTCTCAGTTCAGGGTTCTGAGGATGTGTCCTCTTAGACTTAGTGATAAGTCCACTTGGTTGTTGCACATTCAATGTGTTTGCTGCATAAGCTGGTGACACATGATGTAGGTGTGATATTGATGTAGTGTGGTATTGTACTGCAACATGTCTACCCCTTGACTGATCATTGCTGACAATGATAACCTGTCCAGCTTTGAATCTGAACTAAAGGGCAAAGTGAGATGGAGTACTGTGTGGCTGTTGGTTTTGAATAAAGTAGCAATGTATAAAAAGGCAAAGCAGAGATTCAGTGAGCATCCACGTCGGTGCACAGTGAATGAGTGTGAAGAGAAACTGGAAGTCCAGGGATGCACCTTCTATGAAAGCACGATTTGGGTGCTCAATCCTATGCACAAAGTGACCTGGCAGCAACATTGCAATGGGAGGTGTTAGTGCATCCAAAGTGCAGAAATGAAGTAGGAAACTGATGTCTAAGTGATTGGAGATGTCCCATGATGATGTGGTGAGGCTGGTACCTGTTCAATGCCAACTTTTGTAGACGGAGGATGCAGGCAGACACTACCCATGGAGTATGTCCAGAAATGCTGGCCAAGATGGATGCCTGGATGAACAGTGAGCTAGAGTCAACTAGGCAAGTACACAGGCTTTCATCTCAGGAATTGTCACCATCTTGTTTCTCTCCACTGCCTGGTAAAATAACAAACTGCAAATAAATGAAGTGTGACTTATAATGAAATATTAATGCATGGAAATGGACCTTTCACTGCTTACTAGTGAGATTCTCATTTTGTCATTAAATGCCTTAGTAGAAAATCAAACTGTTTTCTCACCATCAAGAACCTCATTTTTCTGGTGGTGCAATATGTTCTCAACAAACACCAATGACAGTGTTATTCAGTTGATCCTTTCTACATCAGCTCTGACTATCTCTTTAAGAATATTATAAGTCTCTATGGGATCAATTTCCATTCTCTTAATTTCCAGAGCAAAACAGACCCAGTCTCCTCAATCTCTTCTCACAGGACAGTTCCACTCGCTCAAAAATCAATCTGGTGAACCTCTACTGCACTTTCTCAATGACAATGACATTCTGCCTCAGGCAATGGACTGGAACTGCAAACAATGCTCCAGATGCAGTCTCACCAGTGTTTGACACAACTGAAGCATGACTTAGATTCACAGAGTCATAGATACCTACAGCATGAAAACAGACCCTTTGGTCAAACTCAGCCATGTCGGCTGGATATCCTAAAAGAATATAGTCCCACTTGCCAACACTTGGCCCATATCCCTCTAAACCCTTCCTATTCATATACCCATTCAGATGCCTTTTAAATGGCGGAATTATACCAGCCTCCACCACTTCCTCTGGCAGATCATTTCATACACGCACTACCATCTGTGTGAAAAAATTGCCTCTTAGGTCCATTTTATATCTTTCTTCCCTCACCCTAAACTATGCACTTAGAAAACAACCCTAGCCTATTCAGCCTCTCCCTATAGCTCAAATCCTCCAACCCAGGCAACATTTTTGTAAATCTTTTCTGAACCCTTTCAAATTTCACAACATCCTTTCAATAGGAAGGAGACCAGAATTGCATGCAAAACTCCAACAGAGGCCTAACCAATGCCCTGCACAGCCGCAACATGACCTCCCAACTCCTGTACTCAATACTCTGACCAATAAAGGAAAGCATACCAAACGCCTTCTTCACGATCCTATCTACCTGAAACTCCACTTTCAAGGAGCTATGAACCTGCACTCCAAGGTCTCTTTGTTCAGCAACACTCCCTAGGACCTTACCATTAAGTGTATAAGTCCTGCTCTGATTTGCTTTTCTGAAATGCAACACTACACATTTATCTAAATTAAACTCTACCTGCCACTCCTCAGCCCATTAGAACATCTGATCAAGAACCCATTGTACTCTGAGGTAACCTTCTTCAATGTCCACTTCACCTCCAATTTTGGTGTCATCTGCAAACTTACTAATTATACCTTCTATATTCAAATCCGAATCATTTATATAAATGACAAAAAGCGGTGGACCCAGCACAGATCCTTGTGGCACATCAATGGTCAAAGGCTTCCACTCTGAAAAGCAATCCTCCACCATCACCCTCTGTCTTCTACGTTTGAGACAGTTCTGTATCCAAATGGCTAGTTGTCCCTGTATTCCATTAGATCTAACCTTGCTAACCAGTCTTCCATGAAGAACCTTGTTGAATACCTGATTGAAATCCATATACATCACTTTCACAGCTGTGTCCTGATCAATTCTCTTTGTTATTTCTTCCAAAAACTCAGTCAAGTTTGTGAGACATGATTTCCCACACACAAAGCTATGTTGACTATCCCCAGTGTTCTGGAGAGGAATAAGATAGTGCTATTTTCTGGATCTGTAGATTGAAAGAAGCAAAATGGTTGTTAGTAGAGTGATATACTCTTCTTTCAGATGTGGGAGCGTAGGGAGAGTTTATGTGTTACTGAGGATTATACCTGCAATAAATGCTGTTGGTTGTTTATCCTCTCAGATCAAATGGATCGGTTGGAGAGACAGTTAGAGGCAATGAGGAATTTACAAGACCAAGGGGATGTGATAGATTGGAATTAAAGGAAGAGGAAACAATTGCAGATACAGTCACATAGATGGGGTAACTCCAGGAAATATGAGAAAGATAGGCAGTTAGTGCAGGAGTTTTCTGTGTCTATCCCCATTTCAAACAAGTATGCTGTTTTGGAAAATGTAATAGGTAATGGATTCTCAGGGGAACACAGCACGAACAGCCAAATCTCTGGTATTGAGAATGGCTCTAATGCAATGAAGGGTACGACGGATTCCAAGAGATTGATTGTGTTAGGGGACTTTCTGGTCTAAGATACAGACAAAAGTTTCTGTGGCCAGCAGCGAAAAATCAGAATGATGTGTTGCTTCCCAGGATCAAGGATGTTTCAGAGAGGATGCAGAATGTTCTCAAGGGAGAGAGGGGCCAGCAGGAAGTCATTGAACACAGTGAAACCAATGACATAGGAAGAGAAAAGGTTCACATTCAGAAGGGAGATCACAGAGAGTTATGCAGAAATTTAAAAAGGAGGTCCTCGAGAGTAGTAATATCTGGATTACACCCAGTTCTATGAACTAGTGAGGGTAGGAATAGGAGGACAGAGCAGATGACTGCATGGCTGAGGAGCTGATATATGGGAGAAGGATTCACGTTTTTGGATCATTGGAATCCCTTTTGGGGTAGAAGTGACCTGTACAAGAAGGACGGATTGCACCTAAATTGGAAGGGGACTAATATACTGACTGGGAAATTTGCTAAAGCTGCTCGGGAGGATTTAAATTAATAAGGTGGGGGGTGGTGTTTGGGGGGGGGGGGCTACCCAGGGAGATAGTGAGGAAAGAGATCAATCTGAGACTGGTACAGTTGAGAACAGAAGCAAGTCAAACAGGGCAGGCAGGGACAAAGCAGAGAACAAAGTAGGACTGATAAATTAAACTGCATTTATTTCAATGCAAGGGGCCCGACGGGGAAGGCAGATGAACTCAGGGCATGATTAGGAACATGGGACTGGGATATCACAGCAGTTACAGAAACATGGCTTAGGAATGGACAGGACTGGAAGCTTAATGTTCCAGGATATAAATGCTAATTGAAGAACAGGGTCTTGATCAGATGGGCCAATGGGTTGAAAAGTGATAAATGGAGTTTAATTTAGATAAATGCAAGGTGCTGCATTTTGGGAAAGCAAATCTTAGCATGACTTATACACTTAATGGTAAGGTCCTAGGGAGTGTTGCTGAACAAAGAGACCTTGGAGTGCAGGTTCATAGCTCCTTGAAAGTGGAGTTTCAGGTAGATAGGATTGTGAAGAAGGCACTTGGTATGCTTTCCTTTATTGGTCAGAGTATTGAGTACAGGAGTTGGGAGGTCATGTTGCGGCTGTACAAGACATTGGTTAGGCCACTGTTGGAATATTGCATGCAATTCTGGTCTCCTTCCAGAAAGATGTTATGAAACTTGAAAGTGTTCAGAAAAGATTTACCAAAATGTTGCCAGGGTTGGAGGATTTGAGCTGTAGGGAGAGGTTGAATAGGCTAGGTCTGTTGTCCCTGGAATGTTGGAGGTTAAGGGGTGACCTTCTAGAGGTTTATAAAATCATGAGGGGCATGGATAGAATAAATAGAAAAAATCTTTTCCCTGGGGTGGTGGAGTTCAGAACTAGATATAAAAGAGACCTAAGGGGCAATGTTTTCATGCAGAGGGTGGTATGTGTATGAAATGAGCTGCCAGAGGAGGTTGTGGAGGCTGATACAATTGCAACTTTTAAAAAGGCATCTGGGTGGATATATGAATAGGAAAGTTTGCAGGGATATGGGCTGGGTGCTGGCAGGTGGGACTAAATTGGGTTGGGATATCTGGTCGGCATGGACAAGTTGGACCAAAGAGTCTGTTCCTGTGTTGTACAACTCTATGACTGTGACTAATGAGTCCTTGCCTTTCCAAATACTTGTGAGTCCTGTCCCTCAGTATTTCCTCTCACAACTTGCCCATCACTGATGTCAGGCTCACTGGTCTATAGTTCCCTTGCTTTTCCTTACCATCTTTCTTAAACAGTGGCACCATGTTAACCAACTTCCAGTCTTCAGGCACCTCACCTGTGACTATCAATGATACAAATATCTCAGCAAGAGGCCCAGCAATCACTTCCCTAGCATCCCATAGAGTTCCAGGGTACACCTGATCAGATCCTGGGGATTTATCCACCTTTATGTGTTTCAAGACATCCATAGATTCATAGAATTCCCATGGTGTGGAAACAAGCCTTTCGGTCCAACAAGTCCACACTCATCCTCTGAACAATAACCCACCCAGATCCATTCTCCTCCTTTATTATCCTGCATTTACCCCTGACCTAACCTACAGATCCCTGCACACTATGGGTAATTTAGTAGGGTCAATTCACCTAACCTGCACATTTTTGTGTTGTGGGAGGAAGCCGGAGCACCCACGCAAGGAAGCCCATGCAGATACGGAGAGAATGTGCAATCTCCACACAGACAGCTGTCCGAGTCTGGAATTGAACCTGGGTGGCTGGTGCTGTGAAGATTCATCAATCTAACCTATCTATTCTTGACATATGCTTCCTTCTTTTTCAAAACCAAACCCTCAATTTCTCTAGTTATCCAGCATTCCGTACACTTACCAGCTGGGAATTTGTGTTGCAGACGTTTCGTCCCCTGTCTAGGTGACATCCTCAGTGCTTGGGAGCCTCCTGTGAAGCACTTCTGTGATGTTTCCTCCGGCATTTATTGTGATTTGTATCTGCTGCTTCCAGTTGTCAGTTCCAACTGTCCGCTGCAGTAGCTGGTATATTGGGTCCAGGTCGATGTGCTTATTGATTGAATCTAAGGATGAATGCCATGCCTCTAGGAATTTCCTGGCTGTTCTCTGTTTGGCTTGTCCTATAATACTAGTGTTGTCCCAGTCGAATTCATGTTGCTTGTCATCTATGTGTGTGGCAACTAAGGATAGCTGGTTGGGTCGTTTCGTGGCTAGTTGGTGTTCGTGGATGCAGATTGTTAGCTGTCTTCCTGTTTGTCCTATGTAGTGTTTTGTGCAGTCCTTGCATGGGATTTTGTACACTACATTGGTTTTGCTTATGCTGGGTATCGGGTCCTTCGTCCTGGTGAGTTGTTGTCTGAGAGTGGCCGCTGGTTTGTGTGCTGTTATGAGTCCTAGTGGTCGCAGTAGTCTGGCTCTCAGTTCGGAAATGCTCTTGATGTATGGTAGCGTGGCTAGTCCTTTGGGTTGCGGCATGTCCTCATTCTGTTGTCTTTTCCTTAGGCATCTGTTGATGAAATTGCACGGGTATCCGTTTTTGGCGAATATATTGTATAGGCATTCTTCTTCCTCTTTTTGCAGTCCTGGTGTACTGCAGTGTGGTGTGGCCCTTTTGAATGATATCTTGATGCAATTTCTTTTGTGTGTGTTGGGGTGATTGTTTTCGTAGTTCAGGACTTGTTCTGTGTGTGTGGCCTTCCTGAATACCTTTGTGGTGAATTCTCCGTTAGGTGTTCTCTATACCATCACATCTAGGAATGGGAGTTGGTTGTCCTTTTCTTCCTCTCTAGTGAATCGGATTCCTGTGAGTGTGGCATTGATGATCCAGTGGGTGTTCTCTATTTCTATGTTTTTAATGATTACAAAGGTGTCATCCACATATCTGACCCAGAGTTTGGGTTGAATTTGCCATAACACTGTTTGTTCTAATCTTTGCATTACCGCTTCTGCTATGAATCCATGGTCCCTCATCCTGGACAAAGCAGACTACATCCAAAAAGTGCAACAACTATTTGCAGATACCAACACCTATCAAAAGAGGGAGTTTGACCCCACCCCACAGCTCACCAATAGGATAAACAACATACTGAGGAACCTACAAAAAAACGGGGACAGATAACCAGGTTCGACCTATAAAGAATGAAACCAGAAAGCAACAACACCCCCAGATTCTATGGGCTACCTAGCGTGCATAGAGCAGACATCCCAATCAGACCCATAGTATCACTACCAGGGACACCAACACACAAACTGGCTAAAGAACTACAGCAGAAACTGAAACACCTGATCAGTGGATCCAGACATTCTGTACAATCAACACAGGAATTCTTGGACATCTTCAGAAATATACACATAGACAAGGAAAAAACCATGGTCTCATTCGATGTAACGGCACTGTTCACCTCTATCGACAAAATCCTAGCCAGAGAAACAATAGCCAACCTGCTAGACACGCAGAACAGACAACAGGACATTGAACCTATCAACAAAGATGGCATACTCAAACTACTGGACCTGTGCCTCACAACACACTTCACATTCAACAACCAAATATATGAACAAATCAATGGCACGCCCATGGGCTCACCCATCTCTGGACTCATAGCAGAAGCGGTAATGCAAAGATTAGAACAAACAATCTTACTGCAAATTCAACCCAAACTCTGGGTCAGATATGTGGATGACACCTTTGTAATCATTAAAAACATAGAAATAGAGAACACACACCGGATCAGCAACACCACACTCACAGGAATCCGATTCACTAGATAGGAAGAAAAGGACAACCAACTTCCATTCCTAGATGTGATGATATAGAGAACACCTAACGGAGAATTCACCACAAAGGTATACAGGAAGGCCACACACACAGACCAAGTCCTGAACTACGAAAGCAATCACCCCAACACACACAAAAGAAATTGCATCAAGACATTATTCAAAAGGGCCACAACACACTGCAGTACACCAGAACTGCAAAAAGAGGAAGAAGAAACCTATACAATATATTCGCCAAAAACGGATACCCGCGCAATTTCATCAACAGATGCCTATGAGAAAGACAACGGAAGGAGGACATGCCGCAACCCAAAGGTCTAGCCTCGCTACCATACATCAAGAGCATTTCTGAACTGAGAGCCAGTCTACTGTGACCACTAGGACTCATAACAGCACACAAACCAGCGGCCACTCTCAGACAACAACTCACCAGGACGAAGGACCTGATACCCAGCATAAGCAAAACCAATGTAGTGTACAAAATCCCATGCAAGGACTGCACAAAACACTACAGAGGACAAACAGGAAGACAGCCAACGATCCGCATCCATGAACATCAACTAGCCACGAAACGATCCAACCAGCTATCCTTAGTAGCCACACACATAGATGACAAGCAACATGAATTCGACTGGGACAACACTTCTATTATAGGACAAGCCAAACAGAGAACAGCCAGGAAATTCCTAGAGGCATGGCATTCATCCTTAGATTCAATCAATAAGCACATCGACCTGGACCCAATATACCGGCCACTGCAGCGGACAGCTGGAACTGACAACCGGAAGCGGCAGATACAAATCACAATAAGTGCCAGAGGAAACATCACAGAAGCGCTTCACAGGAGGCTCCCAAGCACTGAGGATGTCACCTAGACAGGGGACGAAACATCTGCAGCACAAATTCCCAGCTCGGCGAACAGAAACAAAACAACGAGCACCCGAGCTACAAATCTTCTCACAAACTGTGAACACTTACCAGCCTTTCCTTTCACCCTAACAGTAATATACTGTCTCTATACTCTCATTATCTCATTTTTGAAGGCTTCCCATTTTCCAGCCATCCCTTTACCTGCAAACATCTGCCCCCAATCAGGTTTTGAAAGTTATCGCCCAATACTATCAAAATTAGCCTTCCTCCAATTTAGAACTTCAACTTTTAGATCTGGTCTATCCTTTTCCATCACTATTTTGAAACTAAAAGAGTTATGGTCGTTGGCCCCAAAGTGCTCCCCCATGGACACCTCAGTCATCGGCTCTGCCTTATTTCCCAAGAGTAGGTCAGGTTTCACACCTTCTCTAATAGGTACATCCACCTACTGAATCAGAAAATTTTTTTGTACGCATTTAACAAATTCCTCTCCATGTAAACCCTATGGCAACCCGAGTCTATTTTTGAAAAGTTAAAATCCCCTACCATAACCACCTTATTATTCTTACAGATAAATGAAATATCCTTACAAATCTGTTTCTGAATTTCCCACTGACTTTTAAGGGGTCTACAATACAATCCCAATAATGTGATGATCCCTTTCTTATCTCCCAGTTCCACCTAAATAACTTCCCTGGAAGTTTTCCCTGGAATATCCTCACTAGGTATGATTTGGAGATGCCGGTGTTGGACTGGGGTGTACAAAGTTAAAAATCACATAACACCAGGTTATAGTCCAACGGGTTTAGTTGGAAGCACATTAGCTTTCGAATCGTTGCCTGGTGAAGGAGCGTCGCTCCGAAAGCTAGTGTGCTTCCAATTAAACCTGTTGGACTATAGCCTGGTGTTTTGTGATTTTTAACTCACTAGGTACAGCTGTCATACGATCCCTTATCAAAAAAAGTATTTGACCTTGTGCCCAAATCCTCTCAAAATAAAGGCAAACATATCATTTGCCTTATAAATTGTTTGTTACACTTTGATGCAAGCTTTGGTGGCTCTTGAATCAGCATAACTAGATTGCTTTGAATCTCATCATTTTCAAACCTCTCACCATTATTAAATACTTGACGTCTTTTTTCCTCCTACAAAAGCAGATAATGTCATACTTAATCACATTATACACCATCTGCCATCATCCTGTCCACTCACTCAGCCTGTCTAAATGATAGAATTCTTATCATGTAGAATGAGGCCATTCAGCCCCTCGGTGTCATAACTGGCTCTCTGAACATTTTAACTTAATGCTAATTGTAATGAGGTCAGGAGCAGAGTGACTGTGATGAAATCCAAGCTGAACATCTGTGAGCAGATTAGAACATAGAACTGTACAATACAGGAACGGGCCCTTCAGCCCACAGTGTTGTGTTGAACATGATGCCAAATTAAACAAATCCCTTCTTCTTGTCCTCAGTCCATATCCCTCCATTTCTTGCATAGTCATCTACTTATCTGAAGGTCCCTTAAATGTCCTTATCATATCTGTCCCACCCTCCGCCCCTGGCAGCACATTCCACACTCGTACTACTCTCAGTGTAAAAGAACTTAGCTATCAAATCTCCTTTGAACATGCCCCTACTCAGCTTAAATGCATGCCCCATAGTTTTAGACATTTCAACTCCCGGAAAAAGATTCTAACCGTCAAACCTATTGATGCATCTCATAATGTTGTAAACTTCTCCCCTCAGCCTCTGCTGCTCTCGAGAAAACAACCCTCATTTTTCTAGACTCTCCTTAACGCTTACACTGTCTGATCCAGACACCCTTTTGGTAAACCTCTTCTGCATTCTCTCCAAAGCCACCGCATTCTTCCTGTAATATGGTGACCAGAATTGAACGCAACACTCCAGATGTTGTCTAACCAAAGTCTTACAAAGCTGCAACATGACATTGTGACTCTTGTACTCAATTCGCCGACCAATAAAGGCAAGCGTGCCATACGCCTTCTTTACTACCCTACCTACTTGTGTGACCACTTTCAGGGAGCTATGGACTTGAATCCCAAGATTCCTCTCCCCATCAATACTGTTCCATCCTGCCATTAACTATACATCTCTGCTTAACATTTGATCTCCAAAAGGGCAACATCTCACACTTACCGGTCTAAACGTGATCTGCCATTTCTCTGACAATATCTGTAACTGAACTATATCCCGCTATATCCTTTGACAACCTTCAACGCTATCCGTGACTCGATTGGTCTTTGTATCATCTGCAAATTTACTACATTTTCATCCAAATTATTTATATATATCACAAACAGAAGAGGTCCCAATATGGATCCCTGTGGAACACGATTAGCTACGGACCTCCAACCTGAAAAACATTACTTCCACCACTACCCGCTCTGCCTTCTATGAAGGTTATGGTTGAGTAACTGCTGCTTGTTAGTACCATTGGCGACCACATCCATCACTCCGCTGATAATTGAGAGCGGATTGATGGGGCAATAATTGTCTGGATTAGATTTGTTCTGCATCTGGGCAATTTTCTATATGGAAAAAGTGAGGTCTGCAGATGCTGGAGATCAGAGCTGAAAATGTGTTGCTGGTTAAAGCGCAGCAGGTCAGGCAGCATCCAAGGAACAGGAAATTCGACGTTTCGGGCATAAGCCCTTCATCAGGAATAAGAGAGAGAGAGCCAAGCAGGCTAAGATAAAAGGTAGGGAGGAGGGACTAGGGGGAGGGGGCAATGGAGGTGGGATAGGTGGAAGGAGGTCAAGGTGAGGGTGATAGGCCGGAGTGGGGTGGGGGCGGAGAGGTCAGGAAGAGGATTGCAGGTTAGGAAAAGTTATTTTCTTGCCTCACACTTGTTTCTTCCAAAATGGGCCCTTTGGTTCTCGATCCAGTTATGCTGGTGAACATTTTCTTCTTATTCACTCTATCCAGACTCCTTATGATTTTGAAAACTTTCACCAAATCCCGTCTTAGCTTTCCCTCCAAAGAAACAGTCCCAACTTTTACAATCCTTCCTCAAATCTGAAGTGTTTCAGATTCATATAAACCCATTGTCCATTCACTCCAATGCATTCAGATCCATGCCACGGTGTGGAGTTCGGGGTTGTAAGCAGTATTCCAGTTGATAATTCTTATCTTATATAAGCCCATCATCACCAACTTGCTCTTGAACTGAACTCTATCTCCTTATTTATGAAACTTAGAATACTTTAGGCTATGTCAAAAGCTCTCTCAAGCTATCCTGCCACCTTGAACGGCTTGTGTCTGTCTGCTCCTGGACACTCATTACAAAACTTAATTTGAGACAGTCTCTCTATGTTCTTCGTATGGAAGCTCACACTTTCCCACATTGACTTTCATCATATCACCCATCCCCAAGGACAAGGCAGCATCACCTTATAGGTAAAGACAGGTGGCAAGTATTCATTCAACACCTCAGCCAAATACGATATCTACTTATTTAAAACAGATAATATTATCTTGCGGCATTGAATTTCTTGATATCTTTGTAACTAACCTTCCACTGAGCTTTATGGAAACCAAAATAATTGACAACAAATCAGCAATAAAGCATGACATATGGTAATGTAAATGTGAATTCATTGTATTTCAATTTTCCTATGCAGTACCATTGTACAGTAACCAATATAAAAGGAACAAAAATATGTTTTTAATTAAACAAAGGTAAACCATTGCACACTGCAAATGCTTCAGTTGTCAGCTAGAATTATTGACTGATCCTATAATTATTGGATTCTTGATTTTGTCTAATAAAACATGGCAGTGACTCAGTAAAACTGACATCAGATCATCAGCAGTCCTTTGCTATTTGGAGTGTTTTATTAATGTTGGTAAAATTCTACTATGCTGAAATAATAAAACAATTTGAGCTGTATCTCTATGTTTGCTGATTGCAACACTGACAGCAGTTAGAATCCATCTGTAAATATACATTTTGTATGATTGACTAACTGCACCTTTTACTCCCTCAAATATGATAAGCAAAAGTTTAAAACAAGACAATAGACATTAAATAATCTCTCTGATGACATATTATCCTTTCTATGAGTGCAATAGTGGTTTATCCACATGAATTGTTGGACCATGTAATGAAGATGCGATATTCATGACGAGTAGAAAGAGCTGCAGAGATATCTTGTGGAGCACACAGTCTGAGCGAGTATAGATTAATGACTGTTATGTAATGCTTGTATGGGAATATGGATGGTGTTAAAATTTATTTAGATTACCACAAAATCCTTGCAGAAAAATAAGACAGCCTTGCCATCCACTGTTCCCGTCAGTCTATCCGCAGATGGTGCCAACATGTTGCCAACATGTGGGTCAGGTCTTACAGAGAAGAATTCCAAAGTATCCTGATTGAAAAAAAGGGCTGCAAAGTTAAATTTTAAGCTTAGACTATAGATCAAAGAGGAAATCAGAAAAAAAGTCTTCAACCACCCCAGCAAGCAGCTGCTACACATGGGGAGTAGGTTAAGTGTCTTGAATCAGGAGCAGAGCTCCCAGTGGTCAGGAGATTGGAAGCACTTCTACCACTACCAGAGCCATTCTGAGACTAGGAAGTCCACACAAGGTGCACATATGGGACGATGGGAAATAGCAATTTGCCAAGTACCAAATAGCTTCAGGACTGTATTAAACAGATCCACATGATCAGACCATGGTACTTTACACTAGGTTGCATGTCATCTATGAAAGGTTGATCAGATAAAGGATTGATAAGGTTACACCTTCTTATAGTGAGGTCCTGACATCCTTCAGTACATACTTCGGTGTCCAATAATTAGATTTAATATACAGAGGCTGAGAACAGTGGAGTCCATCAAATATTTCACTAACAACCTCTATAATTCAATCAACAATTGCATACATAAATCTAAAGGATGAATTAATATACAACCACATAGTCATCAGTCTGATGGATGAGTTACTGTCAGAGTTCTTACAGTCTAAGGACGATTTATTGAGCACAAAAGCAGAAGGGTTTGCAAAATAATTTTGTGTCTGGAGTCTAAACCCTGTTACAGTTCAAGGTAAGACCGTAGGTCTGTGAAAGAAGCCAAGTGAGTCAGTGCAGTGAGTAAGCTTGAACCAAGAAAGTGTGCCACCTAATGGACTAAAAGTGTACCAACCACCATTTGCAAATGCTTCAGATGCAGTGGGAACAAAATACGTTGGAAAGATGTTTACCCAATGGGTGGAGGTGGTTGTGGTGGTGTGGTGTGGTAGGGGAGGAGGTGGGGTGACACCAAGGCCACAGTTGTGTTAAATGTAGTCATTTGAAGCAATGCAGTCAATCTAAACCTGCAAGTCATGAAAATAAATGGAAACTGAATTTAAAATGCAATCAAATTTAAGAAATAGGAGGGTCCAAATTACAGAAGTTAGACATCTGGGGAGAGATTACTGACCCAGATAATGAGTATCGGTCTGCAAATATCCATGTGCAGGCAATCTTTACTGAACTTAAACTAGGCAGGCACTACCCTTTTGTCTGACAAATTAGAATGGTTACATTTTTATTCAATATACTGCAAGTCCCAGGAGGGCAAGATATGAAAATCAAAGGTCAGACTGAAAAATAAAGGCAATGAAAATACTGAATCACTTTATAAATTGCAGAAAGTAAAATCATCCTTTCTCAGCAACTCAGCTTGTACAAGATTAAAGTCTTTTCATTAAAGTAGATAAAATTACTCAAGGAAATAGCTAAACACTTAGATTGGAATGAGAAGCCATGGTTCAAGACATTCCACATTGGGGTCTGGAGAGAGTTGAAAGTTACAAACACCTCATTTCACTCTGCACACTAATTGTGCACGGTGACAGTCAGCTGTAGATATGAACATGGTCAATATCAATGCCAGCAAAGAAACACACCACAAGACTAGGGATTTCTATTTCTCCTAAAGGAATGGGTATGTTGTGTGCTTCCTGGTGGAAATCCACACCACTTTTGGAAATGAAGCTATGCAGCTCCCTGAGTTGCAAGGAAGGATCTACATGGGTCACTTTGCCTTGGGGTCTGATGGGATGGGCTATGCTGTTGCCCCACATTTCAGCTGGCAATCTTGGGGTCAAGGAGTCTGTCCCGGGTCACTTGCTCGAATCTCACCATCTGCTTGAAGCCTCAGGGTGCTTTACATTGTGAATGTGGATCGTCTCTGGATGGGTCGGTACTATTGAGCTTCTTCGTAGAAATGTCCACTCTTCTTAGGTTCAATGATGGGAGTGAGTGCATCTGCCTTGGTGGGGATTTTAATTGCACCTCTAAGTTAGGAACTGCGTTGGTACCCGGCTTTACTCAGCGTCAGGCAGGAAGTTGAGGGACTGATTAGGTCCTTTGATTTTGTACAGGTTTTATGATGCCTCCATCGTGGCTCCATCAGTTCCACTTTTCTGAGGCCTGAAGTCCAAATGTCTAAAGTTGGCCAGCTTTACATTTCTAAAGCAAACATTGGGGCAGCATGGTGGTTCAGTGGTTAGCAGAGCTGTCTCACAGCACCAGGGACCTGAGTTCGATTCCTGCCTTGGGTGACTGCCTATGTGGAGTTTGCACATTTTCCCAGTGTCTGTGTGGATTTCCTCTGGGTGCTCCGGTTTCCTCTCACAACCCAAAGATGTGCAGATCAGGTAAATTGGCAATGCTAAATTGCCCATTGTCAGGGTTAAGTATAGGGGAGGGGATGGGTCTGGATGTCTTACTCTTCAGAGGGTCGGTGTGGACTTGTTGGGCCGAAGGGCCTGTTTCCATACTGTAGGGAACCTAATCTAATTCCTGCATTCTAGTGGCTTCTGTGCAACTTAAACCATAGAATCAAAGAGTTATATAGCACAAAAACACGCCCTTTAGCCCAAATCGTCAATGCTGACCAGTGTTCCTAAGCTGAACTAGTCTCATTTACCTGCATGTGGCTCATATTCCTCTAAACCCTTCCTATCCATGCACCTATCCAAACATCTTTTCAATGCTGTAATTGTAATTATCACTTCCTCTGGCAGTTTTTCCAGGCACGCACTACCCTCTCCATGAAATATTTGCTCCTCAAGTCCCTTTTAAATCTTTCCCCTTTCACCTTAAACCTATGCCTTCTAGTTTTGGACTCCCCTACCCTGGGGAAACAAAACCTTTGCTATTTATCTTACCTATGCCCCTCATGATTTTATAAACCTCCATAAGGTCACCCCTTGGTCTCCTAGGCTTCAGGGAAAAGAGTTCTAGCCTATCCAGACTCTCCCTCTAATTCAAACCCTCCAGTCCTGGCAACATCCTTCTGAATCTTATCTGTACCTTTTCCAGTTGAATAACATCCTCTGATATAATGTTCAGTATGCATTTGAATTTGTTCAGTTCAGCACTTGAGTGGGGCCCATGTACTGGCACTTTAACAACATGGTGAAGGTTCAGCTGTTCTAGGACATGTTCCAATGTTTCTGGGTCATTGGGAGAGGGAAGAAGTGAGACTTCTCCTCCAAAGACCATGATGGGTTGTGGACAAGACTCACATCTGCTTCTTCTGTTTGCAGAATATGAAGTGGTCAGTAAAATAGCAGGAATCCAGGATTGGGAAGTTAAAGAAGAAGGTACTTGACATAGAGGCATTTGTCAGTCAGCCAGCAGGGGTCTGGGAGGCCTATGAAGAAAAGTAAGGTGTATGGAATGACCTATCAGTCTTCAGGTCTGGAGGTGAGTAGATGAGGTCTTGTGGTTGTAAGTTCCATTCCTGAAAATCTGGTCCAGGCCTCCCACTTCTTTTACCTGCTGAAAAAGGTGCACGGTGTCTGTTATGTTAGAGCATACCTTAGACCATAAGACATAACAGCAGAAGGAGGCCATTCAGCCCATGAAGTCTGCTCCACCAATCAATGAGGTTGCTCTGGCCAAGGATGGACCCTCTGTCTTTGATCTAAACAGCACCTTGAGTTCAATCCCAAACTGATTCCAACTCTTTGTTCTCTCTGGAACCACCCAGTGAGGATGCTTGTAGGGCTCTGGAAAATGAGAAATGCCTTCCATATACTCTAATAAGTTTGCCAGTGGCAGCACTCCTTACATTGCTGGTGGGATCACCTTTCATGGAATTTCATTCTCTCGTCACAGAATTCTGAACATAATTAACTCTTAGGTAAGATCACCCAGTAAGGACACAATTTAATTTATTTCTTTTCCATAAACTAATTGTCCTGATATCTTGTAGCCCTTTGCCACACACTTCCACACTCACACATGCACCCCCTCACAGACTTAAGACACTCTACACTCACATACACACATATACACTCTCTCTCACAACCCCCCAACCCAGACACACACACACACACACACACCAACATGCACATATTTATGTTTGTGGAGTGAATTTGTACTTGCAGATTTACATTGTACTTTGCTCAAAACCTGCATGAATTTAAGTAAAACTCGTTATCTCACTTTTTAGATTAGAATCAATCTAAACATCATGGCACAGATAGAGAACACAGGGGGCTAACACCTTCATCATATTGTCTAGCTAACACCAATTGTTACAGTTAACCTGAGAATACAACTTTTAAAAAAAAGTTTTGTGATTTACACACGAAAGAAATGAAACTATCATGATATTCGAACAGATGAAAGACTCAACAGACAATCAAGGTATTTTTCATTGTATAATTTCAGTTACATCACACTGTCCACTTTTGCGATAAATTCTGTGCCTTACAATTACTACCTAAATGGAGTCAAGTTAGGTAAAGGGGCAGTACGAAGAGATCTGGGTGTTCTTGTACACCAGTCAATGAAGGCAAGCATGCAGGTACAGCAGGTAGTGAAGAAAGCTAATAGCATGCTGGCCTTCATAGCAAGAGGGACTGAGTATAGAAGCAAAGAGATTCTTCTGCAGCTGTACAGGACCCTGGTGAGACCGCACCTGGAGTACTGTGTGCAGTTCTGGTCTCCAAATTTGAGGAAAGACATTCTGGCTATTGAGGGAGTGCGGGGTAGGTTCACGAGGTCAATTCCTGGAATGGCGGGACTATCTTATGTTGAAAGATTGGAGCGACTGGGCTTGTATACACTTGAATTTAGAAGACTGAGAGGGGATCTGATTGAGACATATAAGATTATTAAAGGATTGGACACTCTGGAGGCAGGAAACATGTTTCCGCTGATGAGTGAGTGCCGAACCAGAGGACACAGCTTAAAAATACGGGATAGGCCATTTAGGACAGAGATGTGGAGAAGCTTCTTCACCCAGAGAGTGGTGGGTGTGTGGAATGCTCTGCCCCAGAAGGCAGTGGAGGCCCAGTCTCTGGATTTGCTTAAGAAAGAGTTGGATAGAGCTCTCAACGATAGTGGAATCAAGGGTTATGGAGGTAAGGCAGGAACAGGATACTGATCATAATGAATGGTGGTGCAGACTCAAAGGGCAGAATGGCCTACTCCTGCTCCTATTGGCTATTGTCTATTGTGTCGTCCACAACTACCTGATGAAGAAGCGGCGCTCCGAAAGCTAATGTGCTTCCAATTGAACCTGCTGGACTATAACCTGGTGTTGTGTGATTTTTAACTTTGTACACCCCAGTCCAACACCGGCATCTCCAAATCTTTGCCAGATATATGTACCACTGTACAGCAAAATTTATGTTCTTTCACCACAAGATGGTGCTGTTCAATGCCAAAACAAAAACTCTCTTGGGGATCGAATGAATCTGCCTATTCCTGTCTTTATATCTAACTGGATTCAGCTTTATTCATTATTTATTGAAGTGAATCTGTGGCTTAACTTAATTCATACAAGTCCAGAGGTGCTGTGAAAGGTATTCTAGCAAATAGTGAGCAGTAATGTTCAGCAGCAATTTGACAAAGGGAACAAGACACAAGTTTAAATGTTAAAAATAAAGCCAAAATAAATAAAGAACACATGAACACACACATTAGGGGCAGGGGTAAGCTATTCAGCCCCTGGAGATGGTCCATCATTTGATAAGATCATGTACCTTTGACTCTCTCCTCAAGACTCAATCAAGCTCAGCTTTGAAACTATCCTATCCCCCGTCCCCCCACTGGTCTCTGGAGAAGAGAATTCCACAGACCAATGTCCCTCAGAAAGAAGATTTCTCCACATCCCTGTCATAAAAGGATCATCCATTGAGTTTTAAACCATGTCATTCACTTCTAGTCGCTTCCACCAGTGGAAACATTCACTCAGCATCCACCTACCAATTCCCCTCAGGTTCTTATATGCTGCAGTGTTATTGTTTTACTTAATCAAACTCTAATGGATACAGGCCCAACCCGCCCAACATTTCTTCATAAAATAATCTAGGACTTCATCCCAGGAATAAGTCAAGTGAACCTCCTCTGAATGGCTTGCAATCTAATATTTCCTTTCTCAGTAAGAGGACCATAGCACTGCAGAGATGGTCTCACCAACACGTGCACAATTGTAGCAAAACATCCCTACTTTTATACTCCATTCCCCCTATAATTAGCAAATAAAAACATGCAATAAATTCACCAAACCTATTTAAATATGGGAGAAGGCATCTGTTGGGCCAATGCTGTGGCCACTTGAGTTGGATAAGTAGAATATACGTACTAGAAAATGATGGAGAACAGAAAATAAAGCATCAAGGCACATATGGCCAGGCAAATTACAAATGATTTATTTTCGAGAGAGACTGTTCCTCATTATATTTATGTCGTATATTTTACTGGTTTAGACTTTACCAAGTGTTCTTTCTTGTTTATTGAAATAACAGATGGAAGGTCAGAGGTCGTGCTCATAAACGTTATCTGCATCAGTGAATGAGAGTTACGGTACACCAAGATGAAGAGACACAATTGTGAAATTTGTTGGAGCTGAGATGGTGATCTGAATGAGATATTTAAATCATTAAGAGAATTATCAAGGCAATTAGAAATGGATTTTGATGAAGAATACCGAAGAAATTAGAGTTTTTGATGTTCATTTACAGGATGAGGGCGTCGCTGACTAAGCCAATATTTATTGCCAGTCCCTAATTGCCGAGAGGATAATTGAGAGTCAATCACATTGCTGTGGATTGGAGTAGTATGTAGACCAGGCCAAGTAGAGACAGCAGATTTCTTTTCCGAAAGGACAATAGTGAACCAGATGGAGTTTTCCAAAAATCGGCAATCGACATGGTCATCTTAATTCCAGCATTACTCTTAATTCCAGATTTTCTTTGACTGAATTCAAACTCCACCATCTGCTGCAATGGGATTTGAATCTGTGTCCTCAGAACATTATCAGTGTTTCTGAATTAATAGTGAATTAAATTGAATTGAATTTATTGTCATGTATTCCAAGGCACAGTGAAAAACTTTGTCTTGTGAGCAATACAGGCAAATCACATAGTTAAGTAGCATAGATAATAAATAATAGGTAAACAGTGGGAAAAACAAAAACACAGTTACAGGCGAATGTTAAGAGTTTGCGAGTCCTTTCAGTATTCTAACAGCAGTAGGGTAGAAACTGTTAAGAAAGCGGCTGGTGTGTGTGTTCAGGCTTCTGTACCTTCTCCTCAATGGTAGAGGTTGTTGAAAAACATTGCCAGGGTGGAATGGATCTTTAAGAATGCTAGTGGTCTTTCCTTGACAGCGGGCCTGGTAGATGGATTCTATAGATGGGAGGTTGGCCTTTGTGATTGTCCGGCTGAGTTCACCACTCTCTGTACTGTCTCCGACCTTGAATGGTACAGTTGCCATACGAAGTAGTGATACATTTCACAGGAAATGAAATTTGCTTATTTGAAGTAACTAATTATTCTAACTTTTTAATTGCGCGTTAATACCGCTGAATCGGCATCTACAAGCAAATACAAGAAAATAATCTACACATAAGGGTTTGTAACAATCTGAACAGAAGGTCATAGGTAAATAATCAGTTACTTAAAATAAGCAAATATCATTCCCTGTGAAGTAAGAATATTAAAGAATACCAGTCCTTGGTCAATTAGATTTACTCCATATGATATCAAGGCTGAAGACAAGATATGAGGGGAATGCTATGGGCCATGACGACATTCTGGCAATAATATTGAAGACACTTTGCTCCAGAACTAGCTGCTCACCTATTCAAGTTGTTCCAGCACAGCTACCACACTGACATCTACTCAACAACTTGGAAACTTGCCCAGGTACATCCTGTACACGAACTGCAGGACAAATCTAATCCAGTCTATCATTTCTCCATCAGTCTTCGCTCAATCATCAGCAATGAGAAGGAAGGTCTAATAACACTCAATTGAGCAGCTTTTACTCAGCAATACCTTATTCACTATTGTTCGATCAGTCAGGGCCACTCTGCTGATCTCATTGCAGCCTTGCTCCTAACGTGGGCAACAGAACTGCATTTCAAAGCTGAGACTAGAGAGATCATTTTTAAAGTCAAGGAAACATTTCACTGAGTGTTGCCTTAGCAGAATTGAAAGCAATGTGAAGTGTGGGGGAAACTCTCCTCTGGTTATTACCATAACTAGCACAAGGGTAGATGGTTGTGGCTATTTAAGAACAATCAACTCATTTCCAGGACATAGCTACAGCATAAATATGTTCAAATCAACTTGTTCAGAGATGTTATGACACACCCCTGGAGCAGAAGGGATTTGAACTCAGGCCTTCTGGCTTAGAGGTAGGGGCACTACACTGTCCCACAACTAATCTATAGCTGCAATGCATTTTAATGTACCCCAAATCAAGCTGTTCAGAAATGTTATGGCATGCCTCTGACCTGAGGTAAGGACGCTGTCACTGCACTACAAGAGCCCTTGCTGCAGTATAGTGTCCTACACCTAACCTTCTTCAGCTACTTCATCAATAAAAACAAACCGTCCCAGTGACAATTGCTGCCCAAGGATTAATTAAAAAATGCCACCTCAAATGCATCTGTTCTGAACTTTGCTAATAGTCATAGAGTCAGAGAGTCATAGAGATGTACGGCATGGAAACAGACCTTTTAGTCCAACTTGTCTATGCTGATCAAATATCCTAACCTAATTTAGTCCCATTTGCCAGCACTTGACCCATATCCCTCCAAACCCTTTCTATTCATATACCCGTCCAGATGCCTTTTAAATGCTGTGAATGTACCAGTCTCCATCACTTCCTCTGGCAGCTCATTCCAAACACGCACTACCCTCTGTGTGAAATTGTTGCCCCTTAAGGTCTGTTTTATATTTCCCCCCTCACCCTAAACCTATGCACTCTAAGTTTGGGAGAAGATTTGTAGCTTCGGTGCTCGTTGTTGTGGTTCTGTTCGCCGAGCTGGGAGTTTTTGTTGCAAACGTTTCGTCCCTTTTCTAGGTGACATCCTCAGTGGTTGGGAGCCTCCTTGAAGCGCTTCTGTGATGTTTCCTCCGGCATTTATAGTGGCTTGTCTCTGCCGCTTCCAGTTGTCAGTTGCTGAACGCTGCAGTGGCCAGTATATTGGGTCCAGGACGATATGTTTGTTGATAGAATCAGTGGATGAGTGCCATGCATCTAGGAATTCCCTGGCTGGTCTCTGTTTGGCTAACAACCTATGCACTCTATTTCGGACTCCACCACCCCAGGGAAAAGACCTTGTCTGGTTATCCTATCCATGCTCCTATGATTTTATAAACCTCTGTAAGGTCACCCCTCAGCCTTCGATGCTCCAGGGAAAACAGCCCCAGCCTATTCCACCTCTCCCTATGGCTCAAATCCTCCAACTCTAACAACATCCTTGTAAATTGTTTCTGAACACTTTCAAGTTTCACAACATCCTTCCTATAGGAAGGAGATCAGAACTGCACGCAATATTCCAAAAATGGCCTACCTATGTCCTGTACAGCTGCAATGCTCTGACCAATAAAGGAAAGCATACCAAATGCCTTCTTCACTATCCTATCTACCTGTGAGTCTACTTTCAAGGAACTATGAACCTGTACTCCGAGGTCTCTTTGCTCAGCAACACTCCCTAGGACCTTACCATTAAGTGTATAAGTCCTGCTCTGATTTGCTTTTGAAAATGTAGCCCCTCACATTTATCTAAATTAAACTGCATCTGCCACTCCTTAGCCCATTGGCCCATCTGATCAAGATCCAATTGTACTCTAAGATAACCTTCTTCGCTGTCCACTGCACCTCCAATTTTGGTGTCTTCTGCAAACTTACTAACTATGCCTCCTATGTTCATCTCCAAATCATTTATATAAATGACAAAAGCAGTGGACCCAAACCTTGTGGCACACCAGTAGTTACAGGCCTCCAGTCTGAAGAGTAACTCTCGATCACCAACCTCTGCCTCCTACCTTCGAGCCAGTTCTGCATCCAAATGGCTAATTCTTCCTGGTTTCCAGTCTCCCATGAGGAACCTTGCTGAATGCCTTACAGAAGTCCACATAGATCACATCTACTGCTCTGCCCTCATCAATCCTCTTTGTTACTTCTTCAAAAACCTCAATCAAGTTTGTGAGACATGATTTCCCACGCACAAAGCCATGCTGATGTAACAACACGGCAGCAAACCCTTCTGCTAATTAAATCAAACACCCAGAAAAGCTCACATCTCTTCATTTTCTATTAAAGCATCAATGACAGGGATCCATGATGGTGGCAATCTAGGAAGTTCGTGTTGCAGAGCTCTGCACCACAGCCCAAGCAGGACAAAGTTTTAACCTGCCCTACCCTGACCACCACCATATCTGGAAAGGTTGTGGAATCCCAGGAAACGGTCAGAGAGCAACATACCTCGGTTTTCGCTGTCCAGGGATGCTGAAGAAGGGAACAGGTACGTCCGAGGCCCGACCTGTGGCCCAGCCTGCAGGATCCTTGGACTCGATTTCCTACTGGGCCTTGCTAAAGGAACTTGAGAAATCTTGTGAGATGCTGGGTAAGCAGATTGAGAAGCTGGCCCCGATCTCTGTCATGCTGCAGAAGCATGAAGAGCAGCTGGCCGAGCTGGTGAAAAGGACAGATGAGGTAGAACACAGAGTCGCAATGGTGGAAGCAGGTCCATAATTTGCTTGACCAGGTTGATGACCTTAAGAACAAGGGCAGGAGAAAAAATATTCAGATTGTCAGTCTGACGAAGGGTAAAGAAGGTGAGCAACCAGTGGAATTTATTGAGGACTAGTTGCCAAAGTTCCTTCACGTGGCGGCTGGAATGAGAAGCTTGAAGATTGAGAGGGCTCACTGGGTCACGGCGCAGAGGTCAGGTCTGGATCAATGTCGTCATCCTATCTTGGTGCATTTTCATAACTTTAGAGATAAAGAGAGAATTGTGGAAGCTTCCAAAATCCAGGGTAAGCATCCGAAGGCCTAGTTTACAAGGGCTAAAGATCATGTTCTTCCAGGACTTCTCAGCAGCGGTGATCTGGAAAAGAAAATCCTATGACAGCATTAAGAGAAGACTGAGGGAGCTCGGATTCCAGTATTCTCTGAGGTATCTGGCAGTGCTATGGATCACCTTAGATGGATCTGTACATGTCTTTGACATGTCAGAGAAGGCAAAAGACTTTGTGGCCAAATTAACTTAATCTGAACGATTTATTATGTACAAAAAGTAGAATGTCTCTAGTTCCTTTTTTAAGAAATAGATGTCTGGTCGGAGATTTCTTTTTCTTTTTTTTATTGGTAATAATCTGGTATAAACTATGCTCAGGGGCAGTTGGGATGTGTAATTTCAATTTCTAAGTTAGGTTATACCAAGGATGGGTGGGGTACTTACCTTTTTTTCCAAAATTTCTTTGTTTACAATGTTATTTCATGGTGTATTTTCTTTCTTTGCTGCTTGTGTTTGTGGTGCCGCTCTAGCTAGGAGGGGGTGAAAATGGGTAAGATGACTAGATGCCTACTGATGAGCAGTTTATGCCCGGTTCAAGTATTTAATGCCCTGGCAGCAGAATGGGAAGTTGGGTTTTGGGATGTGTAGATGCCCCCTTTGGGCAGGGTGTGAGTTCCCCTACTCAGCGCCATTGGTGTTTTATACGTTCGTTTGGTTTTTGGTTTTTGCTGTATACAGTCTTTGATAGCTTTGTAGTGGTTTTAGTTTATGCAGTCTTTATGTTCAATGGATCTTGTGATACTAAGGCTCTGTGATTTGTAATTCGAGTTCCTCTTTTCTTGAATCTAAATGTTACTGCAGAAGGTTATGGCTCATGACTTGATTTAATGGTATACCTGGAACATCAAGCAGAGTCACTCACCAATTAAGAGGAAAAAGGTAATCTTTATCTTAGAAAGGAAAAGGTGAATATTGCTTTATTACATGAGACGCACTTGGATGATAGGGAACATTTGAAACTACAGCAGAATGGCTTTGATCGGTTTTACATTTCATCTTTTAATACCAGAAGTAGGGGAGTGGCTATATTGGTTAAGAGGAATCTAAGTTACCAGAATGTGTTAAAGACACACACAAGAGGTTTGTAATCCTCAAAATCTTGATAAACGGGAAGAATTTGGTGTTTTACATTTTTACTGTCCTCTGGCACATCCCCTCAAATTTCTCGTAGACCTGTTCTCTAAATTGATCAACCTCAAATCCTGGCATATTGTTATTGGTGGAGATTTTAATTGTCTTATGGATCCCACAGTTGACAGGTTGCCCAAAACAACATCCCACTCTCCTGATACCCTCTGTACAAACTAAACTATTAATGTATCTATTTGTGGAGTTAGGGATGTCTAGAGGCACCCCCATCTTGCAGGCAGGGATTTTACATTGTTTTCCCAATCCACACAAATGTCACACCAGGATTGATTTTTTTTGACCTCTGTGGCAACCCTGGACTTGGTGGCATCTTGTACGATTGGTAATATTACCATCTCTGATCATGCTCCAGTGTACCTGTTGGTTAAGATTAAGGATGCTGTAGTGGGCCTGAAGCACTGGCGAATGGATCCCTTTATCCTTAAGGATAATTAATTTGTGGAGTACTTCTCTGAGGAATTTAGGGCATTCCTAGACATTAATTCAGGCTCGGTTATGAGCCTGTCCGTCCTTTGGGAAACTGCCAATACCTACACCAGGGGGCTAGTTATTTCCTAATCTGCCAGTAGGAAGTGGCAGGAGGATGAGCAGCAATGTCTCCTCAAAGCACGGTTGCCGGCAGCTGAGAAGGCTTACTTTGACAGGCCCTCATTGTCCAAGCTACAGTGCTGCAGTCTGCACTGAATTCCGTATTCATGCTGACAGCAAAGAAGGAGCTTACTTTCGCAAAACAAAGGTTATATGACCATGGTGACAAACTGGGCAAATGTGTAGCATATCTCACTAGGAAAAAGAGTGCTCCTCAAGCCATTATGTTGATTAGGGAAGGGTTTGGGAACCTAACATGTGATTCCAAAAAGATTAATGTGGCATTCCAGAAATTTTACTCTGAATTATAACAGTCTGAGGGTTGTGAGGAGGGGTGGGCCAAGATGGATCCTTTTTGTAGGACTGGAGCTCCCGGGTGTGACTTCCAAACTAGAGTCTTTTCTCAATGCCCCCTTATCACAGCAAGAGGTGCAGGAGGCTGTGAAGCAGCTTCAGAGTGGAAAGGCGCCTGGTCCTGATGCAATTCCCAGCGAATTCTATAAGGAATATATAAGCATATTGTGAGCAGATAGAAATCATAGTACACATTGACACCAATGATATAGCCAGGAAAGGATTGAGGACCTGAAAAGTGACTACAGAAGCTAGGTTGGAAGCTGAAGAGCAGGACGAGTAGAGTAGTGATCTCAGGTTTGCTACTGGTGCCATGAGATAGTGAGGTGAGGAACAGTCAGCGAATGTAGCTTAACATGTGGCTGCAAGGCTGGTGCAGGAGGGAGGCTTCAGATACCTAGACCATTGGGATTCCTTCTGGGGAAGGTGGGACCCATACATGAAGGACAGGTTGCACCTGAACTGGAGGGACATAAATGTCCTGGGTGGGAGATTTGCTTGTGTGGTTCAGGAGGGTTTAAACTAGTTTGGCAAGGGAGTGGGAATCAAACCTACATATTTGAGAGGGGGGCAGTTGTAGATGGGGCAGTGACAGGATGTAGTGAATCTGTTGGAAGGTTTCTCATGTGATGAAATAAGGGGATTGGTTAAAGTGTATCAGCTTTAACGCAAGGAGTGTCAGAAATAAGAGTGATTAACTTAGAGCATGGACCAGTACTTGAGAATATAATGTTATGGCCAAAATGGAGATGTGGGTTTCACAGGGACAGGAATGGTTGCTAGATGTTCCAGGGTTTAGAACGTTTAAGAAGAACAGGGAGGATGGAAAAGAGGAGGGGGTGTAGCATTGCCATTCAGAGAGTGCATCACAGTTACAGAAACGAAGGTTATTGAGGAATGTTTGTCTACTGAGTCAGTATGGGTGACATTTACGATCAGCAAGGGGGCAGCCACCTCATTGGGTGTTTTCTACACATCCCTAATAACAGTAGAGAGATTGAAGAACTCATAGGTTGGCAGATTTTGGAAAAATGCAGATGTAGCAGGGGTTATGGGTGATTTCAACTTTCTCAATATCGACTGGAACCTCCTTACAGCAGATGGTTTGGATGAAGCAGTTTTTGTCAGGTGTGTTCAGGAGGGTTTCCTTACTCAGTGTGTAGACAGACTGACAAGTGGAGAGGCCATTTTGGAGGTGGTGCTCAGCATTGAGCCAGGAAAGGTGTCAGATCTCACGGTGGGAGAACACTTTGGTGACAGTGACCATAACTGCCTCACATTTACCATAGCCTTGGAGAGGGAAAGGAGCCGTTAGCAAGGGGAGATGTTTAATTGGGGAAAAGGAAATGATGACACTATCAGACAGGAGTTGGGAAGTACAGACTGGGAGCAATTGTTCCATAGAAAGGGCACAGCAGACATGTGGAGACTATTTAAGGAGCAGTTGTTGCGAGTGGTGCATGAATTTGTTCCTCTGAGAGAGGTAAGAAGGGATAAGGTTAATGAGCCTTGGATGACAAGAACAGAGGAGCTTCTTGTCAAATGGAAGAAGGCAGATTATGTAAGGTGGAGGAAGGAAGGATCTAGCACAGCTTTAGAGGATTACAGGCTTGCTAGAAAGGAGCTCAGAAATGGACTGACGAGAGCCAGGAGGGGGCATGAAAAAGGCTTAATGGGAAGGATAAGAGAGAACCCAAAGGCATTTTACTCATACGTAAGGAATAAGAGATTGATCAGGAGAAGATAGGGCTGATCAGGGATAGCATAGGGAACTTGTGCGTGGAGTCTGAGAAGATAGGGGAAGCCCCTAAATGAGATTTTGCTTCGGTTTTCACTAATGAAAGGGACCTTGTTGTGTACGAGTACTTTGAGGAGCTGGGATACAGGCTTGACCAGATCAAGATTGATGAAGTTGATGTGCTGGAACTTTTGGCAAACATTAAAATTGATAAGTCCCCAGGGCCAGACCATATTTATTCTAGGTTGCTCCAAGAAGTCAGAAAGGAGGTTGCTAAGCCGCTGGCAAAAATCTTTGCTTCCTCATTCTCCACAGGAGTTGTACTGGAGGATTGGAAGGAGGTGAATGTTGTTCCTCTTTTCAATCAGGGTAATAGGGAAATCCCTGGCAATTAGAGACCAGTCAGTCTTACGTCTGTGGTCAGCAAAGTTTTGGAAAGAATTCTGAGGGATAGGATTTATGACCATTTGGCAAAACATTGCATGATTTAAGGCAGTCAGCATGGCTTTGTGAGGGGCAGAGCATGCTTCACTAATCTTATTGAGTTCTTTGAGGAGGTGACTAGACAGGTCGACGACGGTCGAGCAGAGGATGTTGTGTATGTGGACTTCAGCAAAACATTTGATAAGGTTCCCCATGGTAGGTTCATTCTTAAAGTCAGGAAGTATGCGATACAGGGAGATTTGGCTGTCTGGATTCAGAATTGGTTGGCTGGCAAAAGGCAGAGAGTGGTTGAAGATGGAAAACATTCTGCCTGGAGGTCAGTGTTGAGTGGTGTCCCGCAGGGTTCTGTTCTTGGGCCTCTGCTCTTTGTAATTTTTATAAATGACTTGGATGATGAGGTTGAGGGGTGGGTTAGTAAATTTGCCGATGACACAAAGGTTGGAGGTGCTGTTAATAATATAGAGGGCTACTACAGGTTGCAGCGGGACAGAGACAGGACACAGAGCTGGGCTGAGAAATAGCAGATAGAGTTCAAACTGGATAAATGCGAAGTGATGCATTTTGGAAGGTCGAATTCCAATGCTGAATATAGGATTAAAGACAGGATTCTTGGCAGTCTGGAGGAACAGTGGGATCTTGGTGTTCAAGTGTATAGATCCCTCAAAGTTGCCACCAAAGTGGGTAGGGTTATTAAGAAAGCATATGGTGCTTTGGCTTTTATTAACAGAGATATGGAGTTTAAGAGCAGTGAGGTTTTGCTACAGCTGTACAAGTCCCTAGTGAGACCACATTTGGAATATTGTGTCCAGTTCTGTTTGCCCTACTCTAGAAAAGATACAGAGACTTTGGAGAGGGTGCAAAGAAGGTTTACCAAGATGCTGCCTGGACTGGAGGGCTTGCCTTATGAAGAGAGGTTGACCAAGCTGGGACTTTTCTCTCTGGAGAGAAGGAGGAAGAGAGGTGACCTGATCGAGGTATACAAGGTAATGAGAGGCATGGATCGAGTCAATAGCCAGAGAGTTTTCCCCAGGGCAGGATTGACTGGCATGAGGGGCCATAGTCTTAAGATATTAGGAGAGCGTTATAGAGGGAACGTCAGAGGTAGTTTCTTTATGCAGAGAGTCATGAATGCATGGAATGCGTTGCCAGCTGTAGTGGCGGTGGTCCAGAGTCATTGGGGACATTTAAGTGACTGCTGGACATGCACATGGACAGCAACAAATTGAGGGGTGCATAGGTTAGGTTACTTTACTTTACATTAGGATTAATCCTCGGCACAACAGTTTGGGTCGAAAGGCCTGTTTTCTGTGCTGTACTTTTCTATGTTCTATATTGTCAGGCCTGAAGCTCAACATGTTCAATGACTCATAGTCACGATCATCTCCCGCCATCTCTAAGAGAGGCCAATATTTTGCTAATTCTTAAAAAAGGAAAGGTCCCGGAGGACTGTGCTTTGTACAGGCCCATTTCACTCTTAAATGTTGATTTTAAAATCCTGTCTGAGACTCTTGTGTTAAGGGCGGAAACTGTGTTACATTCTATTGTTAAAGAGGACCAGACGGACTTCATAAAGGGCCACAGATCCTCCAATGATGTTAGGAGGCTGCTTAATGTAATTCAAGTGTGTCAATACAGGGATTGGGGATTGGGGCGGCACGGTGGCACAGTGGTTAGCACTGCTGCCTCACAGCGCCTGTAGACCCGGGTTCAATTCCCGACTCAGGCGACTGACTGTGTGGAGTTTGCACGTTCTCCCCGTGTCTGCATGGGTTTCCTCCAGGTGCTCCGGTTTCCTCCCACAGTCCAAAGATGTGCGGGTCAGGTGAATTGGCTAAGCTAAATTGCCCGTAGTGTTAGGTAAGGGATAAATGTAGGGGTATGGGTGGGTTGCGCTTCGGCGGGTCGGTGTGGACTTGTTGGGCCGAAGGGCCTGTTTCCACACTGTAAGTCTAATCTAATCTCTAGATGCAGAGAAGGCATTTGATCGAGTTGAGTGGCCATACCTTTTTTATACTCTAGAGCGATTTGGCTTGGGTGAAATCTTTTTAAGATGGGTAAAGGTTCTCTACAGAGACCTTCCCATGACAGTCATCACTAATGGGGTATGAACAAGCAATTTTAGCATTTTTAGGGGCAGCTGACAGGGCTGTCCCCTTTCGCCATTGCTTTTTACATTGGTGATTGAACCATTGGCAGAGGTCATTTGTAGGGATCCCAATATATCGGCTCCAGAAGTGGGGACAAAATTACTGAAGATTTCATTGTATATGGATAATGTCCTCATTTTTGGTCAAATCTAACAGTTTTGGTGCCTCACCTGATACAATGCATCAGCTCATTTGGGGTACAGGATTCATTCTGCAAAATAAGAGGCTATGCCTATGGGTGGTCTTACAAAGATGCTTGGTCTTGTGAGTGAATCTCGATTCCAGTTTAATTGTTACAGGGGAGGTTTTATGTATTTGGGCATGTTCATCGCTCCAGTTTGCTACAGGATTGGTTTAAAGCTAATTTTGTTCAATTATTCGACAAAATCAAACAAAATCTTCAAAGATGGAGGCACTTCCGGTCTCATGGTTAGGTCAGATAGCGCTTATTAAGATGAATATTCTCCCCCGTTTGTTGTACCCTATACGGATGCCTCCCCAATTGGATGGTTCAGCACATTTACGTGGCCCCTTATTACATTAGCTAAACTGCATTTGCCTCACAGACTGGGGGGAGTGGATCTCTCGGACATTAAAAACTATCAACTAAGCTGGCTTTTATCTTATGTGAATGATTGGGCTTGTGGGGACCCTTTTTCAATATGGCTAGATATTGAAACCTCTCAGACAAAGTGCTCCCTTACTAGTTTGCTGTTTTTGGACAAAATGAGGACAGTTAAGGAATATTGCCATGGACCAATAGTTATGCTGTGGTTCTGTTCGCCGAGCTGGTAGTTTTTGTTGCAAACGTTTTGTCCCCTGTCTAGGTGACATCCTCAGTGCTTGGGAGCCTCCTGTGAAGCGCTTCTGTGCTGTTTCCTCCGGCATTTATAGTGACTTGTCTCTGCCGCTTCCGGTTGTCAGTTGCTGTCCGCTGCAGTGGCCGCTATATTGAGTCCAGGTCGATGTGTTTGTTGATAGAATCAGTGGATGAGTGCCATACCTCTAGGAATTCCCTGGCTGTTCTCTGTTTGGCTTGCCCTATAATAGTGGTGTTGTCCCAGTCGAATTCACGTTGTTTGTCATCTGTGTGTGTGGCTACTAAGGATAGCTGGTCGTGTCGTTTCGTGGCAAGTTGGTGTTCGTGGATTCGGGTTGTTAGGTGTCTTCTTGTTTGTCCTATGTAGTGTTTTGTGCAGTCCTTGCATGGGATTTTGTACACTATGTTGGTTTTGCTCATGCTGGGTATCGGGTCCTTTGTCCTGGTGAGTTGTTGTCTGAAAGTGGCTGTTGGTTTGTGTGCTGGTATGAGTTCTAGTGGTTGCAGCAATCTGGCTGTCAGTTCAGAAATGCTCCTGATGTACGGTAGCGTGGCTAGTACTTTGGGTTGCGGCATGTCCTCGTTCTGTTGTCTTTCCCTTAGGCACTGTTGATGAAATTGCGTGGGTATCTGTTTTTGATGAATACCTTGTATAGGTGTTCTTCTTCCTCTTTTTGCAGTTCTGGTGTACTGCACTGTGTTGTGGCCCTTTTGAATAGTGTCCTGATGCAACTTCGTTTGTGTGTGTTGGGGTGGTTGCTTTCATAGTTCAGGACTTGTTCTGTGTGTGTGGCCTTCCTGAATACCTTTGTGGTGAATCCTCCGTTCGGTGTTCTCTGTACCATCACGTCTAGGAATGGGAGCTGGTTGTCCTTTTCTTCCTCTCTCGTGAATCGGATTCCTGTGAGTGTGGCATTGATGATCCGGTGTGTGTTCTCTATTTCTGTGTTTTTAATGATTACAAAGGTGTCGTCCACATATCTGACCCAGAGTTTGGGTTGTATTTGCGGTAAGACTGTTTATTCTAACCTTTGCATTACTGCTTCTGCTATGAGTCCACAGATCGGTGAGCCCATGGGTGTTCCGTTGATTTGTTCGTATATCTGGTTGTTGAATGTGAAGTGTGTTGTGAGGCACAGGTCCAGTAGTTTAAGTATGCCATCTTTGTTAACAGCACAGAAGCGCTTCACAGGAGGTTCCCAAGCACTGAGGATGTCACCTAGAAAGGGGGCGAAATGTTTGCAACAAAAACTACCAGCTCGGCGAACAGAACCACAACAACGAGCACCCGAGCTACAAATCTTCTCCCAAACTTTGAACCAATAGTTATCAATACTGTTAAAACATGAAGGGCAATTCAGCAGAGGGAAGGCAATATTGGCAAAACATTTTTTCTTACACCTATAGTGAGTATGCCGGGCTTTCAACCAGAGATGATGAATTCAGGATTCAAACATTGCGTGGCTAGGGGATGCCTTACATGGGTGATTTATTTGAGGGAGACACATTGATGTCTTTTGATTAGTTAGTGTGGAAATGCGAGTTATCTAGCAGGGACCTCTTTCATTTTTTTCAGTTAGGGAGTTTATTCAAAAAAAGACTACACTTTTGACTGATCCCTACAAATTTGACATAGAGAGGAAGGTGCTCAGGTGCTAAGAATACACTTTCTGTTAGCACTTTATATCATCAATTAGAGGGCCCCTCAAATGAATTTGATTGACTCTGTAGAGTGTGGGAGATAGAGCGAGGTGTTGAGGTCTCCTCAGAGGCATGGGAAGATACTTGGGAAAATGCAAGAAAGGTATCAATTTGTAATAGGACCCATGCTTTTCAGTTGAAGATTCTCCACAGGTTCCACTTGGCTCCGGATCGTTCGTCAAAATTTAAAACAGGAGTATCTTCAGCATGCCCCAAATGTAATGTTAGTACAGGCACTCTTACCCATTGTTTCTGGTCCTGTGGTAGGCTTCAAACATACTGGAGCACTGCAGCAGGTGCAATTGAAGGGATTTTGGGTGTAAGGGTGGAGAAGGACCCAATCTCTCTTCTTCTTGGCCTCCCCAGTGTATTCCCTGTAGATATGCATAAGAAAAAATCATTTTACCATCCTCACTTTCTGCACAAGAAAAAACGTCTTGTTAGGTTGGGTATGAAAATCTCCTGGGCCTGTCAGGTTGGGGTAAGGTTGTTATGGAGCATATCCCTTTGGATTTTCTTCCAAGTATGATACACCACAACACTGAGAATTTCTATAAGATATGGCAGGCCTTTTTGGACTACCTGGACACAGATTAGTCTGCCTCACTAACAAGGGCTTTTAAATAGCTGTAATGATTGTGCTTTATGAGTCCAATATTCAGAAAAAGGGAACTGCGAACATATGAATATGTGAAAAGCAACATCCTCAATATTCGAGATTTAGTATTTTATTTTGCTGAGCTGTATTATTATTATTTATTAATTTGTTGTTAGTTATTATTTATTTAGTTAAGTACTTAGATATTTTAACATGCATAATTTTATATATTTATATATTTGTACATGAGGGTGGTTTGGGTTTAAAAGTTTTTTTTGGTATTATTGCTTTATATTGTTTGAATTGTGTTATTTTGTATTTGTTGTAATATTAAAAAATCTATTTCTCAATAAAAATATATTTTAAAAAGTATAAGTGTCAGAGAACTCTCCAAATTCCACTATTTAAAGAAAAAAAATCAATTTTATTTTTTAACTCTAGAAGTGAACATTAAACAACCACTATTTACAACTCAAAGCCTCCTTTCTCTTAAAGGTTTATTAACTACCTTCAACTCTTTAACAATATACTCATTCAATAAAAGCCCTTATTGAAATTACATCAATTTACTTTTCAAAGCCAGACAGCAGCTGTAGTCATTGACGTTGCTCTTCTTTCAGCTGTAGATCTCCCTGGGTCATCTTTGGTCTTTTGCTGCAAAGATATTTCAAATGAAAAAAACTACCTTTGATAGAGAGTGTTTTGAAAAGCGGTCTCTCAATGGCAGTTTACTCTCTCACTGGCTAACTCTCAAAATACCGGCCACTTTATATTCCAAACATTGGATTCAATGTTGTCAAAACAATAAATTCAAACTTGATTGGTTTTAGTATCCTGGGGCGTAATTTAAACTGTTTGGTTAAATTCAAATGGTACTCAAAACAACTGAAGTATCTAGTTTACAGCCAAATGTTATATATTTTGAATTTTTCAGTACACTCTGAGACTGCTAGTCAGTCACATGACAGTTGTCTGCAAACTCTCACCACTAAAATTGCTTCTCTTTCTCTTAAAGGTACAATACACACTTCAACTTCACAACAACGCCCCCCTTAAGAGAAAACGAACCATCATGATGGAAAGATGGTTTCATTTTTCCCCTAATTCTTAAACCCATAACAATGAAATATATATACATAACATTGGTATCTGTTCAATCTCATCTATATTTTATCCTTTAAATCTGTGATAATGTATCTGCTATCACATTCTTATGACCCGCAACATGTACAATTTGTAAATTAAAAGTCATTGTAAAATTGTGGAACAAAAGACAATGCAATCTCTCCAAAGTTGTTTCACCAGGTATTCTATCACACTATCACCATCTGGGTGTGTTTGTTTGTAAAAGCTGAGCACAATGGGTGAATTATACACTTATTAGTGTCTGATGCTTCTCAGGATGACTCTGTTTTGGTGTTGTGACTTCATTAGACACTGTGCTGTTTGGCAACCTCAGTGTAACATTGTTCCAATTGTTGGTGTGTCACCTTTTGTCCTTGAGGGATTTCTGCACCTGGCTACTGGTCCAGCACCATCTTCACCTTCTCTTGTTTGTAAGAAGGTCAGACCTGTAGCTCAGAGAACATGGATGCGTATGAGTTTGGCAAAATCACTCCCACTTGCCTTCTGAACATTATCTCTTGTTGGCAATGGTAGCTCCTTCGCCAGAGGTGTAGCTTTAAGGTATAATGTGGCAACACTGAAATCTTGTTTCATTGTCCGGCATTTGAAGATGAGTGATTTAATGGAGTTATCAGTGAGACTGTTTGATTTAGAGCAACATGGTGGGGGTTTTATGTGGTTCACACTCACTCCCCACTCAGATTCCTGAATGCTCTTCCCATGTACTGAGGCACATTGTCACAAGAAATGAGGCACTCAATGTGTCTGCATGTGGTGTACATGAAATGATCCTTAACTGTCTGATAATTTAAAAGTTTGGAAAAATGGTCAGTTATTGCAATGAAATTATGCCCAATTCACAGTAAATAGATCATATTAGTGGAATCTTGCGCAGGTATAGAGATTTCCAAGACTGCTGTTTGTTGGCTTTGGTATGCCTTGCACATTTACTAACTTTTCAATTCCATCTTTAATCCCTTGCCATTGCAACACCATATGCCTCCTCCACTATATCCCTCATCCACTATATCCTATATATCCTAGACTTAGTTATGGCATTGTGTCCTGGCAGAAATCTATAGGCAGAAGTAATTGATTTTCTTTGACACTGACTCCTCTCAATGAAACAAACTAATTTCTGAGGAGTGTCTGGAACCACTTCACATGTGTGCCATATGTTTGTCATATGTGTGATAGGGGAGCATTAGATATGATCCATAACAAAGTATGTGGCACTTTGGCTGTCTTTCCAGCCGATGATTTGGAGGTGCCAGCATTGGACAGGGGTCTACAAAGTTAAAAATCACACAACACCAGGTTATAGTCCAACTAGTTTTCGGAGTGCTGCTCCTTCATTAGGTGGTTGTGATGAAGGAATGGTGCTCTGAAAGCTAATGCTTCCAAATAAACATATTGGACTATAAAGTTTGTGAGAAGTTGTGAACTTGCAGCGTGGGTTGGTACCTGGGACTTGAACTTGCAGCGTGGGTTGGTACCTGGGACTTCGATGTTGTGGCCATTACAGAGACGTGGGTAGAACAGGGACAAGAATGGCTGTTGCAGGTTCCAGGGTAGGATCAGACATGGGGGTAAAAAAGGGGGAGGTGTGGCATTATTTGTCAAAGATAGTATTACAGCAGTGGAATGGACGATGGAAGAGGACTTGCCATCTGAGGTAGTTTGGGCTGAGGTTAGAAATAGGAAAGGTGAGGTCACCCTGTTAGGTGTTTTCTACAGGCCTCCTAATAGTCCTAGAGAAGTAGAGGATAATATTGCGAGGATGATTCAGGAAAAGAGTGAAGGTAGCAGGGTGGTTGTTATGGGGGACTTTAACTTCCCAGATATTGACTGGGAGAGCTATAGCTCGAGTTCATTAGATGGGTCGGTGTTTGTCCAATGTGTGCAGGAGGGTTTCCTGACACAATATGTAGACAGGCCAACAAGAGGTGAGGCTATACTGGATTTGGTTCTAGGTAATGAACCAGGCCAGGTGTTAGACTTGGAGGTAGGTGAGCACTTCGGGGACAGTGACCACAACTCGGTGACTTTTACTTTAGTGATGGAGAGGGATAAGTGTGCGCCGCAGGGCAAGAGTTATAGCTGGGGGCAGGGAAATTATGATGCAGTGAGGCATGACTTAGGATGTGTGGATTGGAAAAACAGGCTTCAAGAGAAGAACACTAATGAGATGTGGGGATTGTTCAAGGAGCAGCTACTACGTGTCCTCGATAAGTATGTACCAGTCAGGCATGGTGTAAAGGGCCTTGTGAGGCAGCCGTGGTTTAGTAAGGAATTGGAATCCCTTGTGAAAAGGAAGAAGGCGGCATATGTAAAGATGAGGCGTGAAGGTTCAGTTGGGGCGATAGAGAGTTATAAGGTAGCCAGGAAGGATCTAAAGAGAGAGCTAAGAGAAGCGAGAAGGGGACATGAAAAGTCTTTAGCTGGTAGGATTAGGGAAAACCCAAAGGCTTTCTATAGGTATGTCAGGAATAAAAGGATGACTAGGGTAGGTATTGGTCCAGTCAAGGATAGTAGTGGGAAGTTGTGTGTGGAGACGGAGGAGATTGGAGAGACACTAAATCAATACTTTTCATCAGTATTCACTCAGGAACAGGACACTGTTGCTGATGTGAATATGGAGTCACAAATGATTAGAATGGATGGCCTGGAAATATGCAGGGAAGAGGTTCTGGGAATATTGGAGAGGATGAAAATAGATAAGTCTCCTGGGCCTGATGGCATTTACCCTAGGATCCTATGGGAAGCTAGGGAGGAGATAGCAGAGCCATTGGCCTGGATTTTTATGTCGTCATTGTCAACGGGAATAGTACCAGAGGACTGGAGGATAGCAAATGTGGTCCCCTTGTTCAAGAAAGGGAGTAGAGATAGCCCTAGTAACTATAGGCCAGTGAGTCTGACTTCAGTGGTGGGCAAAGTCTTAGAGAGAATGGTAAGGGATAAGATTTATGAACATCTGGATAGGAATAACGTGATCAAGGATAGCCAGCATGGTTTTGTGAAGGGCAGGTCGTGCCTCACAAACCTTATCGAGTTCTTTGAGAAGGTGACTAAGGAAGTGGACGAGGGTAAAGCAGTAGATGTTGTGTATATGGATTTTAGTAAGGCGTTCGATAAGGTTCCCCATGGTAGGCTAATGCTAAAACTACGGAGGTATGGCAATTGAGGATACATTAGAGGTTTGGATTAGGAATTGGCTGGCTGGAAGGAGACAGAGGGTAGTAGTTGATGGACTATGTTCATCTTGGAGTGCAGTTACTAGCGGTGTACCACAAGGATCTGTTTTGGGACCATTGCTTTTTGTTATCTTTATAAATGATCTAGAGGAAGGGCTTGAAAGCTGGGTAAGCAAGTTTGCGGATGACACAAAAGTCGGTGGAGTTGTGGATAGTGAGGAAGGAAGTGGTAGATTACAGCGGGATATAGATAAGTTGCAGAGCTGGGCAGAAATGTGGCAAATGGAATTCAATGTAGCTAAGTGTGAAGTCATTCACTTTGGTAGGAGTAACAAGAAGATGGATTACTGGGCTAATGGTAGGCTACTTGGTAGTGTGGATGAGCAGAGGGATCTTGGTGTCCATGTACACAGATCCCTGAAAGTTGCCACCCAGGTAAATAGTGCTGTGAGGAAGGCATATGGTGTACTGGGCTTTATTGGTAGAGGAATTGAGTTCCGGAGTCATGAGGTCATGTTGCAACTGTATAAGACTCTGGTGCGGCCTCATCTGGAGTATTGTGTGCAGTTTTGGTCGCCATACTATAGGAAGGATGTGGAGGCATTGGAACGAGTGCAGAGGAGGTTTACCAGGATGTTGCCTGGAATGGTAGGAAAATCTTATGAGGAAAGGCTGAGGCACTTGGGGCTGTTCTCATTGGAGAAGAGAAGGTTTAGGGGAGATTTGATAGAGGTGTATAAGATGATTAGGGGTTTAGATAGGGTTGACAGTGAGAACCTTTTACCGCTAATGGAGTCAGGTGTTACTAGGGGACACAGCTTTAAATTAAGGGGTGGTAGGTATAGGACAGATGTTAGGGGTAGATTCTTTACACAGCGGGTTGTGAGTTCATGGAATGCCCTGCCAGTAGCAGTGGTGAACTCTCCTTCTTTATGGTCATTTAAGCGGGCATTGGATAGGCATTTGGAAGTTATTGGGCTAGTGTAGGTTAGGTAGGATTCGGTCGGCGCAACATTGAGGGCCGAAGGGCCTGTACTGCGCTGTATCTTTCTATGTTCTATGTTCTAAGATTTGTAGCTCGGGTGCTCGTTGTTGTGGTTCTGTTCGCCGAGCTGGGAGTTTTTGTTGCAAACGTTTCGTCCCCTTTCTAGATGACATCTTCAGTGCTTGGGAGCCTCCTGTGAAGCGCTTCTGTGCTGATTCCTCTGGCATTTATACTGGTTTGAATCTGCCGCTTCCGGTTGTCAGTTGCTGTCCGCTGCAGTGGCCGGTATATAGGAGCTAGGTCGATGTGTCTGTTGATAGAATTTGTGGATGAGTGCCATGCTTCTAGGAATTCCCTGGCTGTTCTCTGTTTGGCCTGCCCTATAATAGTGGTGTTGTCCCAATCGAATTTGTGTTGTTTGTCATCTGAGTGTATGGGTACTAGGGATAGCTGGTCATGTTGTTTCATGGCTAGTTGGTGTTCATGGATGCGGGTCGTTAGCTGTCTTCCTGTTTGTCCTATGTAGTGTTTTGTGCAGTCCTTGCATGGGAGTTTAGTGTACAAAATCCCATGCAAGGACTGCACAAAACACTACATAGGACAAACAGGAAGACAGCTAACAACCCGCATCCATGAACACCAACTAGCCACGAAACGATATGACCAGCTATCCCTAGTACCCATACACTCAGATGACAAACAACACAAATTCGATTGGGACAACACCACTATTATAGGGCAGGCCAAACAGAGAACAGCCAGGGAATTCCTAGAAGCATGGCACTCATCCACAAATTCTATCAACAGACACATCGACCTAGCTCCTATATACCGGCCACTGCAGCGGACCGCATCTGACAACCGGAAGCGGCAGATTCAAACCAGTATAAATGCCAGAGGAATCAGCACAGAAGCGCTTCATAGGAGGCTCCCAAGCACTGAAGATGTCATCTAGAAAGGGGACGAAATGTTTGCAACAAAAACTCCCAGCTCGGCGAACAGAAACACAACATATTGGACTATAGCCTGGTGTTGTGTGATTCTTAACTTTCCAGACCATGGGGTGGTACGGGGTGGCCTGGTGGTTCATTGGCTAGCACTGCTGCCTCACAGCACCAGGGACACAGGTTCAATTCCAGCCTGGGGCGACTGAATGGAGTTTGCACATTCTCCCTGTGCCTACATGGGCTTCCTTTGGGTGCTCTGGTTTCCTCCCACAGTCCAAAAGATGTGCAGTTTAGATCGATTGGCCATGCTAAATTGCCCATGGTGTTCAGGGATGTGCAGGCTAGCCATGGGAATTGCAGGGTTACAGGAGTAGGGTATAGTGGGGTAGGTAAAGGCGGGATGCTCTTCAGAGTGTGGATTCGATGAGCCAAATGGCCTGTTTCCACGCTTACGGATTCAATTATTCTAACCTCCTGGCACTGTCAAGATATATGGAAGGGAATGGCTCCAAAATCACAGATGGGTTCTGTAGCCCATCCTTTCTGCCTTGTAAGTGCTGGCTATGTCCACAGTAGCAGCTGCAGATCCACATGTAATACTAAAGCCAGTGTCACTGTGCTTGCCTCCGCTTCTAATGTGGCACAGAAAGAAGCCATCCAACATCTCAATAATACAGTGGAAGCTTAGATGAAGGTCATGAGTTTGGTCGTCGCTGTTATGGAAACACAGACAGCTTCCAGCATGACTTCAGACCTCAGCGTGGGAAGAGGCATGGGAATTCTTACTGTAGCCCAGCAGTCTGTGCTCTGACAGATTTTTTGAGATTGCTGAAGTACCTGTCTGGAGGATTGACAGTGTCTGTATGGATTGCAAACTTGCTGTTCCTTTTGTACATAAACATACTCATCTTCCCATAATTTCCATTCTGCCAGTACCCATACTGTTGTCTTTAAGCCTGTCAGCTCAGAATGCTGCCACTCCTGTCAAGCTGCTATGTTCTGAATTTGGGTCCTCGACGCTCAGAGCTGCTCAAGGGTATTTTGCAAGGGTATCTGAAATATCCCTAATGTCCTTCCCAACAATTGTTTGTCAATCAACATCACAAAACAAACTATCTGACCATTATTGCAATGCATTTGTGTCAGCACATCATATGAAAATTATTTCATACTTCCTCTACATTAAAGCTGTAACTCCATTTCAAAAGTACTCAGTTGGGGAAGCAATATTGTAGTGATAATGTCAACAATCCAGAACCCCAAATCGATGTTCTGGTACCATGGGTTTGAATCCAAATTTAAAATTTGAATTCAATGAAACATCTAGAATTAGCAGCTGGTCTAACAATGGCCTCGCAAACATTGTTGTATTTGGTTCACTATGTCCTTCAGAGAAGGGAATCTGCCATCCTTATCTGGTCTGACCAATGCGTGAGTCCAGAGCTACAGCAATGCGGTTGACTCTTAATTATTCCCTGGGTGATTAGGGATGGGCAATAAATGCTAGCCTAGCCAGTAATTCTCACATCCTGTGAAAGAATTTATCGAAAAATATTGACTGAGTATGGAGCACTTTAAGAAGCGTGATGGCTCTAAAAGATGCTAATAACTGCAAGTCATTTTTTTTCCCATTTAGCACAGGGTAATTTGGATAAGAGAGAACCAACAGCACTTTTACAAGCTGCCCAATTTGTTTTCCCTTTTGAGGTTTGATTTTCTAACCTCTGCTTTTCATCCAACAGTAAAAGTAAAAGTGCCTTTCCAAAACTCCTGCAGCCTCATTAAACTGCTTTTAGCACAGAACACAACCTCCAGCTATAACAGAGTAAACTGACTCCACACAGACCTTGAAGAGCAAAACATTAATGCACTAATGTTCTGATAGTTAATCCTACTACTCTGTTAAAATCCAGAAGACCTTGAGAGCATATTGATCTGGAAGTCAGACCGGTACACTGAGATCTCATTGACGCAATGTTATGCGGGGAGAGTTAATTAGTACAATTTATCATTCCTTGTGAATTAGAGGGAAAATAAAAACATTCACTCAGCTTTGGGTCCACATATGTTTGATACCAACTTAACATTTATCTAAAATTGTAAATCTCAGTGTTGAAGATGACTTGTATGGTTAAATCTTTGCAAAGATATCAGAGAAATTCATATAAAAATATAGATAGGAGTATATGGCTACAGCTCATTAAGATATTCCACTAGCTGTCAAAGATTATTTCATAAAGTACAGCACTTTGGAAACTTGTACACTATGAACAAATGGCAGCTAAGATTCAAAATAGTTTTTTTTCCAAAATAACTTTATTTTGGTTCATTCAGTTGCACATTCAAGCAGTTTACTCATTTGTCTAATGAAACACTTTACAGGTCGTTGGTAAATTCTACCCACTGCTTCCCCGCCCCACTTCTGACCTACATAGTGTTTTATATAATTGTTGCTTTTCAATAAATATTCTTCGTGTGACATTCCTGGTCAAGCATTCTGGACCAGTTTCCAAAGAATGACTACATTAATATTAATTGACTTAGTTTTTAAAAATCTATTCCATTTCCTCTCCTCCTACAATCTTTCTTGCTAACTCTTGTTCAGGTCCTAGCTGATGTTATCATCAGGTCCCAGACAAAAATCTGACTGGACAGATTATACTTTGATATACTTTGGTTTTAGTGAAGCAGTCTTTGGCTGAAACATAAGTATGCCATGTTGGAGATTTTGCTTTAACAATAAAACAGAAATTGATTCACAAAAGAAACAAAAATGAAATAGATTAAACCAAGCCATCCATTTATAAAATAAACTCAAATATTTTTAAACACATAGTAAAATTATGATCCCATTATTCATGAAATTCTACCTAATAAATTGAAAAGAAAAGCAGCAACCTTTACATAGAACCCACACGTATCGTTGGTCAAGTATCCAAAAACATTTCTTGATAGGATCCAAAAACACCATTTGTACAGTACTTATGTTAGAGGCACTCTTGGTAAGTTTAAATCACTTGACTTTAGCTTATAGACTAGAATGACAGGTAGCTTTCTCCCTGAAGCTATTATATACCAGAACTGAAATATATCTGGCTTTACGTAACCTCTTCGGTTTTTATCCCAAAGTTTTGAGCTTGGGACTAACACTAACTCTTTACACCAAAGTAATCTAATTTCACTATGAACCTCCTTTCTAGGAACACTGATTAATACAGCCTTCTTCCTTCAAGAACCCCAAAGGACTACTCTCAACTCAAGGTAAAGGTAAAAAATAATCATCCTCTTCAAGTTATGAATGTTTCTCTTAAGATTAAAAAGAAACTTTTGAAATATTTAATAAACATTAATGCCCCATTATTTACTTGGCTGTGCTGTGAATCAATTTAAGATCTAAAATAAAATTAGACTTTAAACCATATTTTAAAAGAAATCATCATGGCTACCAGAAATGCTTACAAGTTAGTGATTAACTTCAGACACATAGAAAACCCACATGTCAGTAACTGCTTAAACCAAGCTTTCAATGACATTAAAATTTTATTTTAACTTTCACTGGCTACAGTGCACTTCCCCAAAGATGAATGAAATTGTATCTTAAAGTGGGATTTTTATTAATCATCAAAGATGATCTTACATTAATTCTATGGCATGGTAACATTAACATTATGTTACTATTAAATACATAATGAACTACACAGCAATTATTTTTTACGGACCACATAGTCTCTGAAATACATTTCCTTGATAAAACATCCACAACAATATTTTCTTTTTCAAGTACATGAATGATTTTTCATGTACAGTTAGAGAATTAAACTCCATTGAAGTAATCATAAGTTCTTGCCCTGAAATTTTTCTAAAAAAATCAAAAGCTTGTTGTCTGTGTATAGAATGCTTTCTTCCAAGTTCTTGCTAACCTATTATTTCAAAATGATGTAAAACCAGCATAAGATTCAATGTTTTCAATGGTTGAATACCTTTGTTGATATGCAGTCAATTTTTTTGAAAAGTAATTGACAGGGCATTTAAACCTCACCTGCAGTATAACAGCCCCCTTACCAATGCCAGTGGCATTGACAGCAAGTTCGAATATCTAGCCAAAATTTGGCATATATAAAATTGGCGCTGTTTCAAAATCAATTTGACACCTAGTGTGGTGACCAGAACTGCAAACAGTATTCCATCGGTGACCGAACCAATGTTTTATAAAGTCATGATGAGATTTCCATGCTCTTATGATTAGATTAGATTACTTACAGCATGGAAACAGGCCCTTCAGCCCAACAAGTTTACACTGACCTGCTGAAACGCAACTCGCCCAGACCCATTCCCCTACATTTATCCCTTCACCTAATACTACGGACAATTTAGCATGGCCAATTCACCTAGCCTGCACATTTTTTGGGATTGTGGAGGAAACCGGAGCACCCGGAGGAAACCCACGCAGACAATGTGCAAACTTCACACAGTCAGTCACCTGAGGCAGGAATTGAACCCGGGTCTCTAGCGCTGTGAGGCAACAGTGCTAACCACTGTGCCACCGTGCCGCCCACATATTCTATGCTTGCATCTATTCAAAATTTCTTCCCTTCCTTCAAAGCGCTTGTTAAAGGTGTAATGACAATACTGACATTCAGAAAAACGAGATTGAATCCACTCCTGCCAATATAACGTAAAATTTCATGTTTCGTCTCAGACATTGGAAAATCCAACATTGTCTGTATGTTTCGATAAAAAGTGGAGCTGGAACAGCACAGCGGGTCAGACAGAATCCCAAGAGCATGAGAATTGATGTTTCTGTTTAGGACCCTTCATCAAGGTGCTATTTGGTTTTGTTCCACATTATTGCCCAGAAAAATCATCTACGCTTTTGCAAATTCAATCTTGGCCAAATTTATAGAGTTATACAGAAAGAAATATCTCCTTTGGCCCCCATGTCTATGCTGACCAACAAACACCAAACATACGCATCTCATTTTACCTGCACTAAATCCATAGCCCAGGTATTTTAAGTGCTCATCTAGACGCTTCTTAAACGTTGCATGAGTTTTCACCACCTTCTCAGGCAGCACTTGCAATAATTCTGCCACCCTCTGGGTGAAAAAGAAATTCTCAGATTTTCTGTGAAATACTCACTCCTCACCTTGAATTTATGCCCTCTGGTCTTAGACAAATCTGCCATGGGGAAAATATTCTCAAGATTTACCCAGTCTATGCCTCTCATAATTTTGTATACCTCAGTCAGTTCCCCCATTAATCTCCTCTGCTCCAAAGAAAATTAATCCAGCTGAACCAGTCTCTCTTCATAATCGAGGCTTTCTATCCCAGGCAACCTCTGCAGTGCAGCCAGGTCCTTCTGACACTGTGGTGACCAAAACTGCACAGTGTATTCCATTTGTGGCCTAATCATTGTCTTGTAAAGTTGTAATAAGACTTCATTGCTCCAATATTCTACACTGCGGCTAATGAAAGCAAGCATCCACATGCATTCTTCACCACCCTGTCTGCCTGTGCTGACATTTTCAGCGATCTGCAGACGTGTACACCAAGGTCCCTTTCATCCACAGCACTCATTCATTGTGTATATTCTTTCCTGATGAGACCTCCCAAAATGCATCACCTCAGGTGTATCGGGATAAAGTTTCATCTGCCATTGCCCTGCCCATTTTACCAGTTGACCATATCAGACGGTAGCCTGAGGCCATCCTCCTCATGATCAATAACATCACCAGTTTTCATGTCATCTGCAAACCTACCTTTAACATTTGTATCCAAGTTGATAATGTTGTTAACAAACAGCAAGGGTTCCAGCACTGGTCCCTATGGCACACTGCTGATCACAGGCTTCGAAACACCAAAACAACCCTCCACCATCACCCTTTGCCTCTCATTTGTAAGCTAATTTTGCATCAAGTTTGCCAATTTGCCTTAAATCCCATGGTCTCTTAATCTTTGGATTTGAGTGGTGCTGGAGTGGTGCACAGCATCCAAGGAGCAGGAAAATCGACATTTTGGGCAAAAGCCCTTCATCAGGAATACAGGCAGAGTACCTGAAGGGTGGAGAGATAAATGAGAGGAGGGTGGGGATGGGGAGAAAGTAGCATAGAGTACAATAGGTGAATGGGGGTGGGGATGAAGGTGATAGGTCACAGAGGAGGATGGAGTCGATAGGTGGAAAGGAAGATAGGCAGGTAGGACAAGCCATGGGGACCGTGCTGAGCTGGAAGTTTGGATCTGGGATGGGGTGGGGGGAGGGGTAATGAGGAAACTGGTGAAGTCCACATTGATGCCCTGGGATTGAAGTGTTTCAAGGCAGAAGATGAGGCATTCTTCCTCCAGGCACGGGTGGTGAGGGAGCAGTGGTGAAGGAGGCCCAGGACCTCCATGTCCTCGGCAAAGTGGGAGGGGAGTTGAAATGTTGGGCCACAGGGCAGTGTGGTGGCTTGGTGCAGGTGTCCCAGAGATGTTCCTTTAAGTGCTCTGCTAGGAGGTATCCAGTCTCCCCAATGTAGAGGAGACCGCATCAGGAGCAATGAATACAATAAATGATATTAGTGATGTGCAGGTAAAACTTTGATGGATGTGGAAGGCTCCTTTAGGGCCTTGGATAGAGGTGAGGGAGGAGGTGTGGGCGCAGGATTTGCAATTCCTGCGGTGGCAGGTGAAGGTGCCAGGACAGGAGGGTGGGTTGTAGGGGGGTGTGGACCTGACCAGGTAGTCATGAAGGGAACGGTCTTTGCGGAAGGCGGAAAGGGGTGGGGAGGGAAATATATCCCTGGTGGTGGGGTCTTTTTGAAGGTGGCTGAAATGTCGGCGGATGATTTGGTTTATGCAAAGGCTGGTAGGGTGTTAGGTGAGCACCAGGGGCATTCTGTCCTTGGTTGGAGGGGTGGGTTCTGAGGGCGGAGGTGCAGGATGTGGACGAGATGCATTGGAGGGCATTTTAACTACATGGGAATGGAAATTGCGGTCTCTAAAGAAGGAGGCCATCTGGCGCGCTCTGTGGTGGAACTGGTCCTCCTGGGAGCAGATATGGCGGAGGCAGAGGAATTGGGAATACGGGATGGCATGTTTGCAGGAGTTAGCGTGGGAAGGGGTGTAATCCAGGTAGCTGTGGGAGTCGGTGGGTTTGTAAAAAATGTTGGTGTCAAGTCAGTCGTCATTAATGGAGATGGAGAGGTCCAGGAAGAGGAGGGAAGTGTAAGAGATGGTCCAGGTAAATTTAAGGTCAGGGTGGAATGTGTTGGTGAAGTTGATGAATTGCTCAACCTCCTCACGGGAGCATGAGGTGGCACCAATGCAGTCATCAATGTAGCGGAGGAAGACGTGGGGAGTGGTGCCGGTGTAATTATGGAAGATGGACTGTTCTACGTAGCCAACAAAGAGGTGGGCATAGCTGGGGCCCATACAGATGCCCATGGCTACCCCTTTGGTCTGGAGGAAGTGGGAGGATTTGAAGGAGAAATTGTTAAGGGTGAGGACCAGTTCAGCACATCAAATGAGAGTGTTGGTGGAAGGATACTGTTGTGGACGTCGGGAGATGAAGAAGTGGTGGGCTTGGAGGCCCTGGTCATGGCAGATGGAGGTGTAGAGGGATTGGATATCCATGGTGAAGATGAGGCATTGGGGGCTGGGAAAACAGAAGTCTTGGAAGAGGTGGAGGGCATGGGTGGCAGGAGCATGCTAAAACAATGGGTCGGCCAGGGTGTTCAGGCTTGTGGGTCTTGGGAAGGGGCAGTGAGGGGTTCCAAGATTGTGAGGTTGGAAGCTGTGGGTGGGAGATCTCCTGAGGTGATGAGGTTCTGTATGGTCTGGGAGATGATGGTCTGGTGATGGGGGAATGGGGTCATGGTTGAGGGAGCGGTAGGAGGAGGTGTCCTCGAGTTGGCGTCTGGCTTCAGCGGTGCAGAGGTCAGTACACCAGACTACCACTGCACCCTCTTTATCTGCTGGTTTGATGGTGAGGTCGGGATTGGAGCAGAGGGAGTGGAGGGCAGCACGTTGTGAGGGTGAGAGGTTGGAGTGGGGGAGGGGGATAGACAGGTTTGAGTCGGTTAATGTCCCAGCGGCAGTTGGAAATGAAGAGGTTGAGGGCGGGTAATAAGCCAGCATGGGGTGTCCAGGTGGATGGAGTGTGTTGGAGGCGGGCAAAGGGGTCCTCGAAAGGTGGGCGGGAGTCCTGATTGTGAAAGTAAGCTTGGAGGTGGAGGCGGCAGAAGAAGTGTTCGACGTCATGGCGTATTAAATTCATTGATGCGTAGGCAGAGGGGGATGAAGGTGAGTCCTTTGCTGAGGACTGATCGTTCTTTCCCCACCCTCCTCCCCGACCTATCACCTTCATCCCCATTCACCTATTGTACTGTATGCTACTTTCTCCCCACCCCCACCCTCCTCTCATTTATCTCTCCACCCTTCAGGCACTCTGCCTGTATTTCTGATGAAGGGCTTTTGCCGAAACGTCGATTTTCCTGATCCTTGGATGCTGTCTGAACTGCTGTGCTTTTCCAGCACCACTCTAATCCAGAATCTGGTTTCCAGCATCTGCAGTCATTGTTTTTACTCACTCTTAATTTGTGGACAAGACTTCATGTGGGACCTTCGGTTTCTACTAGGCCCCTTTTGTCTCTGATAGATCCCACTCTTTACCTGGTAATTCTCTTGCTCCTTGGAGTTTTCCTTAATCCTTCTTGCCAAAAATACTTAAACGACCCTCTTTACTCTCCTGTGATGGGGTTTGAGTTAATTTCTATTTTAAGTACCCCACTACACTCTCTATGCTTCTGAAGAACCTCTCCTCTGCACATAGAAACTTGGAAAACAGGTGAGGGAGTAGGCCATTTGACCTCTTGAGCCTGCACCACCATTCAATATGATCATGGCTTATCATGCAATCTCCGTATCCATTCCACCCTCTCCCCATACCCCTTGATCCCTTTGGCTGCAAGGGCCATTCAGCATCCTCTTGAATATATCTAATAAACAGGCCACAACAACTTCCTGTGGGAGAGAATCCAAAGGTTCACAACTCCCTAAGTGTAGAAATTCTTCCTTATCTTGGTTCTGAATGGCTTACGCCTTATTCTTAGATGGTGAACCCTTGCTCTGGACTTTCCCAACATTGTGAACATACTTCCTGCATCAAGCCTGTCCTCTCCCATCAGGATTTTATACGTTTCTATGAGATCCCCCCTCATTCTTCTAAATTCCAGCAAGTACAAGCCCAGTCAATCCAGTCTTTCCTCATGTGTCAGTACTGCCATCCTGGGAATCAGTCTGGTGAACTTTCACTGGACTCCCTCAATAGCGGGAGTGTTCTTTCTCAGATTAGGACACCAAAACTGCACACAATACTCAAGGCGTGGCCTCATCAATACTCTGTATAAGTATCCTTATTCTGATACTGAAATCTTATCTTTATAGTGGAGAGCATGCCATTAGCCTTCCTCACTGCCTTCTGCACTTGCGTGCTAACTTTCAGCGATTGTTCCACCATGGCACCCAGGTCTCATTGCACCTCACCTTTTCCTAAACTGTCACCATTCAGAAAATAATCTGCCTTCTGCTTTTGTGACCAAACCTCACAGTCATCCACATTATTTTGCATTTTCCAAGTGTATGTCCACTCAGCCAGTCTGTCCAAGTCACCCTGCAGCCTCTTAGCATCCTCTTCACAACACACACTGCCACTCAGCTTAGTGTTATCTGCAAATTTGGTAATATTGCAATCAATTCCTCCATCCAAATCATTAATGTATCTCTGCCTTCTTTTACTTTATCAAACTCTCAATATTTCTTGATCCCTAGGATTCCCTGGGCTTGCTGCCCTGACCCTTCATTCTTAGAGGAACATGCTAGCCATGAACTCTCACCGTAGTACTCTTAAAGGATCCTATTTTTCAAATGCAGACTCACCTACAAGGAACTGCTTGGCAAAGGACTTACTGAAGGCCATGTAAACTGCATTAACTATACTATCTTCAGCAATATATTTAGTCACCTTTTCAAAAATCTCAGTTGAATTAGTCAGACAGGATCTCCCTCCAACAAATTGCACGGACTATCCCTGATCAATCCTTGCCTTTCCAAATGTTGATTAATCTAGTTCTTCAGAATTTTAATACTTTTAATTCTAATACTTTACATACTCCTGATGTGAAACTGACTGGTCTGCAATTACTTGGCATATCCCCCTTGTTCTTCCTAAACTAGGGAACCATAGTTAGCTTTCCACCAATCATCTGTTACTTCAGCTGTGGCCAGTGCTACATCTGCCAGGACCCCAGTAATTTCCTCCCTTTTGCCTTCCATAGCATTTCACCTGGGATACATTTCACCAGACCCTGATGATTTATCTACCTTTATGCTCTAAAACAACTAATATCTTCTCCTTATTAATCTTAACATGTTTTAGAGCCTCACCCTCCTGACTGAAATCTCCAGCTACAATGTATTTCTCCTTTCTGAATATAAGAAAGAAATATTCATTAAAAACCATACCCCTGTCCTCTGGCTCCATGCAGATTGCCCATTTGATCTCTAAAAGGTCCCATTGTTTGTATGATAATCCGTTTACTCTTAATATACTTATAAAAGGCCTTGAGATTTTACTTAATTTGATCTACCAAAGATATTTCATAATCCCTCTTTGCCCTCCTATGCTTTCTATACTCCTGAAAGCTCTCCTCTGATTTAATGCTTCGTAGATGCTCCTTGACATCCTGAATTTCCTGGACTTACTGCCCTTGTCCTTCACTCTTAGAGGAACACGCTGGTCATGAATACTCGCCACACTAGCTTTAATAGACTCCCATTGCCAAATGTAGACTGAACTGTAAGTTGCTGCTTCTAGTCTATGTGTGTCAGATCCTGTTTATTGATGCTGAAATTGGCTTTACCACAATTTAAACAATTAACTTCTGCACTATCCTTTTCCCTTTCCACAATGACTTTGAAACTTATGGTATCACCATAAGTCACTATCCCCAAAATGTTTATCCACTGAAATTTCAACCATTTGATCAGCTTCATTCCTGGGATTAGGTCTAATATTGTCCCAACACTAATAGGAGTATCTCTGTACTGGCATAAAAAGATCTCTTGGATGCACTTTAAAAATTCCAACCCATCAGAAAAGTTGAAACCCCCTTCTCTCACTCCTGTCTGTGATTTGCCAACACATCTGCTCCTCCACCTCTCTTTGATTGTTGGGAGGTCTGTAGTGTAACCACAACAAAGGGATTGTCCTTTTTTTTATTTCAAATTTCCAGCCAGATAGCCTTATTTAAAGAGCCTTCTAAGACATCCTCCCTCATTACTGCAGTGATGGTCCACTTAATCAATAATATTGTGTTCCCCAGCTCTCTGACACCTTCCTCACCACCACAACCCCACACCCCCATCCACCCCACATCACACTCAACCAGTCCCATCCTTTCTTTAACTATGTTTCAGTGATTTCAACAAGTATCATATTCCCATGAGCTGACCAACACTCTTAAGTTCATCTGCCTTACCAGTCATGCACTTTGCATTAAAATAGATATACTTTAGCTTTCTTGACTTTCTTATTGTGCTCACGTCTTCTCTGCCTGCTACACTGTCCTAGTAATTCTTCAATAACTCACTGAACCCTGCAGTCGATTTTACATATATTCAGTGCCCCATTCCTTTACCAAATTAGTTTAATATCTCCCCAACAGCATGAGCAAAGCTCCAGGCAAGGATATTGTATCCATTATGTTTCAGGTGGATCCCGTCCAGATTGTAGAGGTCCCTTACACCCTAGAAACCAATTGCAAATTCTATATATACTTGATTAGATTTGTTTTTCATAATCCTAAATTTCAAATTATTAAATTTTCAGGCACAGGGTCATTACCTCTTTGACAGTTTTGTACTGTGCAGATTGTTCTTCTCACAAGCTGACCTATACAATCTTACCTGTTAAAATATCTGTTAATATTAAGTTACAAGCATTTTTGGGAACCTAATCAGTCTCACAACATTTGCAAATGAGGCAGAATATCTATTGACTCCATCCTCACTAAATTTAGGCACCAAACCTAGATTCTCGGATAAATCAAATCCTCCTTGGAATCTTAATCATGGTCTGAACTATTGTTTGTTTCTTTCTTCTTTATTCTAAACTTTTATTTTGCAAACTTATGCTCTTTAATTTCCCTTCTCCTTTGGTGTTCAAAGTTATTTCAATTTGCATTTCCCTTTGTTTTTGTACTTAATCATAGTCCACGTCAGGATTTTATTTAAACTCTATTTCCTTCTGCATTTCTTTCCTCAATTTCAAATAGTTTTATTTCTCTTTCCAAGTCTAACTTTTTTTCCCCATTTCTAACTGAAGCTTAGCTAATTCATGTTGTGACATTCCAATTTCAGTTTCTTTTCTTTCAGTTCTAATATAATATAATTGCTTGATTTAATCCATTCATATAAGATCCTGCATTTACTTCTACCTTCAGGTTATCTGCCAAAAACCCTCAGTTTAACTTTAGACAAAGACTTTAAATAGTCCACTGTTGTATCTTTCATTTCCAGATAGTTCTCAGTAATAAACAAATATATAGATGTTGTGGATAGAGAAAAAATATTCGGGGAGCACAGTTCAATAGCACCAATCTACAAGATGCATTAAGGTTTTGTTCCTTCCAAGTCTGTTTGAACCTTGACATTATTTATTCTAAGTTTCCTCAGTTCTTTCCTGAAGGCACAGGGAAATTGGCGCACTAATGGTTCAGTCTGTCACTTACTGCTTTGAGCAGCAGCTTAAAGGCAAATGGCGGGTGAGAATAGCCGCCTATCTGCCTATCTTCCAAATCTTTGTTACGCCTTTGCAAGGATAAAGAGTATTTGTATTTTAGAATCGAGACATTCTGACACTGTATTGTTCAAATGGCCTCTTGCCCAGCAACCAATAATGTTTTCAATCGTGGTGTTGTCATGCTAAGCACTCATGCCCCATACAACCTGTTCTGATTGCAAAACCAACACACACACACAGTACCAATAATTTCAGCAATCTTTTTCATTACTTGTACAAAGCATCAGTCAACTTACCTTATTTTCCAGTAACTTGCTATTTATTGCATATTATATATGGTATACACTGCTTCTACTGAGTGGTGGAGGGAGTGGGTGTTTATGGATATGGTGTTAATCAAGCAGACTACTTTGTCCTGAAGGGTGTCAAGCATCTTGAGTATATCGGAGCTACATTCAACTGGACATGTGGGGGAGTATTCCATTACTCACTGCAGTATTTCAAGCCACTGTGTTTATGTGGTGAGTCTAGTTAAGTCTCTGGTGATAGTGGGGGATTCAGTGATGGTTAAGATCTTTGAATTTTAAGAGTCAATGGTTAGATTTTCTGTTGCTGAAGAAGTTGCTGTGACTCAAATGTTACTTTCCACTTGTTGTCTGGAAGGAAATGACAATTGTACATTGTCCCAGGGCAACTCACTGAAGATATATTTATGTTTAATGGGACAGTAAATGCTCTCAGAAAATACTCAATAAAGTATAATTTGATGATCAAATGTTATACTAAAAACAATAAGGTTAATGATCTACTCTGTACCATTACTGCCAGCAATTGATCACATTGGATTAGTTACTACAAGCTTTCATCAACAGATTTACTGAAATTCTCTACTTACGCTTTAATTGGTCTTGACAATATTATTGTCCAATATCACCAACCAAAGACCCTAAAAGTGTTCATGTGTTCTGACAATTATATTGGAACTACATTTTTAGTAACTGTCATCACAGACCAAGCATTTCATCAAAAATACCGGTAAAAACACTTGGACATCTATGTTTTAATCAACACGAAGACCACATTTGGCCCCAAAATCTTTAGACTAAAGTGAATCCAACAAATCAACTAGTACTTTGTAACACAAACAAGTACACAGCTGTTCCATGCACAAACATGATAATCTCACCATGTTGATGTCACCAGTACCATTAAATGTATTACTTTGTAGTCATGTAAATGATCTGCTAAACCTTTCCCAATAACATAATGTACCAAAAAGAGTGTTCAACTGACCTTGTCCTTATTTCCTTACTTAAAGTGGGATTTCTATTAATTTGTTATATATTTAATTAAATCTGAATGTCCTTTCCATGTTCAAAACATATATATTTATCCTTTCAGAATCCATCTACACAAATTAATTATTGTTATTTTTTAAAATGCAGATGATAAAATGCAATTACATAAATGCAGTGAACCATGAAATTGTTCTCAACTTGCAATGTATTTGTGATCAAATGCAATAATGTCACTTTTTTTGCATTTAAGTCCAACTAAAATTCAACAGTTATACAAAGTGGCCACCATTCTTCAATATAAGATACCATTTGTAGAAAACAGTGATTGCTTTCACTCTGCTATTTACTTTTTTATATTCATGGTGCATCTTGCAGTATTCAACTGGATTATTTTCTGAAATGGTTAATATAGTTTTAACAGGAAAATGGCACCCAGTAAAACAGCAAACATTGCCCTGGATTTCTGTCTGCGAGTCATGTGTACAGATTCATAAGAAATCCCGGTTCTATGAACTCAAGTCTTAACAATGCCTGCCTGAACGTTGGATTTTCCTTAGGGGTTGGTGCATGCTACTTTAGAAATTGCGTCAGATAGCCCTGGACTGAAAATGGAGGTCACTATAGAATGGGTGGAAGGTGAGAATCTGCATACTGGCACTATATCAAAGCTTCATAAAGACACAAAAAAGCAGAATCCAGATCTCCAGACCTCATACCTCACATATTCTCTCTCCCTTTCTATGCCAACTTATGCCACATCATAGTCACCGAGTATAACCAGGTATATCATCCATGTTATCTATGCCCCTGTATCCATTACCCATTTTCCTGTCATGCATTCTGTGCCAACCTATCCATGCACTCAGATTCAATGGCCCCCAATAATGTTTATGCCAATCTGTGCTCTTCTTTCCATTTTTTGGCACTATATAGCCCCTATGCCAACCAATTCCCCTCTGCATATACCAGCTAAGATCATGTGAATTGAGTGCCAATTCATGCCCCAATCCATCGCCATTTTCCCTTTCACCTACTGGGCCAATTCACGTAGCATTTATCACAAGTAGAACGCAAAACCCATACAAAGATAAAATGAAGATCTGTAAAATAAATCTTGAAATATATATTGTAACATTAACGTGGTAAAAAACCCTCATTTACAAAGAAACCACTAAATTTAATTCTTTCAACCGCATAATGCCTTATATCAACAAACATTTCACTCAAGTGCAATAATTCCTTACATTAACAAGCACTAGAATTAATTTATAGTCCCATTCATAGAGTCTTTAACTGTATCCAACTGTGGATAAAACTGCGAATGGCAGGCATCCCAAAGTGATAATAGCTGGTTATAAAATCAATCATCTAGCAGTGATCCACTGTTAGAAGCCTTCAGGCTTATGTGAATGAATACAGTGAAATATCCAGTAATGATGTATTCAAAGATTTAAAAGGCGGAACATTTAAATGCCTTGACGCATCCCTTTCATGATTGATTTTGACAAGTTTTGTGACACTTCTGATAGCTTCCTTTGAAATGTTCTCTTAATAGATTGTTTTGACATTTTTAATATGTCCTTTGATAGACCACTTTGACCGATCCTTTTGGTAGCAGCTTTTGGCAATTTTGAATGATGATTTTGACAGTTATAAAAGCTTGACCAGTGGTGGGTTTAGTCAATTTTTGTGCACCTTCATGCCTATATTTCACCATTTCAAAGCACATCTTACCTTGTTCTAATGTCTCATGACCTCTTGAAAGTTGGCCCAGAACTATAACAAATGGAGTACCATCCTGCAGCAAAAGATTACCCTGATGGTCTAAAGAAATGCAATAAGTTCAAAATTGTTCTCACCAAGTCGACAATGTCCCCTTTGGGTTTCATGTTCCTGTGCTACAAATGTCCAACATGAATGGAGACAGCTGGTGTTATATGTGGCTAGTTGCCTCCATGCAAACCCTGAGCTGATCTGATTTCCACCTCTGCAAACATTGAAGTTTCTTTTGTTGGGGATGGGCTGCCGACTTTCAGGGCTTATCTGCAAATTTCACCATGATGAGGAATCTCACTGTTGTGGTGAAAATCCAGGCCACTGTGATTGCATGAATCTGTGTTGATTAAATTTCTCCACTTGACTCGAAGACAGAAACAAATGAACAGTTGCGAAGTGGTTTTGCTGTATGTTTCAACCTCATCACTGTTTAGCCTGCATAAGCTACAAAATGGCTTTTTGCATTGGAGACCAATTAAAGCCACAGAAACATCATTAGTTTCCTTGAACATTTCCCTTATTGTTTCTTTCACATTTCAAAACCTTTTTACTCAATATTCTTTTCATTCTTACTGTCACTTTGATCCAGCATCTTTGAATTGCAAGTACTAATGAAGTCACCAAGAGAGATGCTAGTCTGATTTTGTCTTCCTGGACATAACCCATAAAGGATCACAAGGAGTTCTATTCTTTTTAGCTGCATGTGGCGTATAATTCAATTACAGCTCATGTAGTAACAGTTGTACTTCTCTTCAGCTAATAGTTATTGTGGAACTACAATAGGAAGCTGTGGATGTGTCCATCTGCTTTATTTTGAGCTTAGATTTGACACGTTTACACTGTAAACTTCGCAAACTCTCATTTCGCAAAAGGGAAGTGAATGTTTTAATATGTTTGTTCCTGATGCAGGCTGGCGTAATAAAAATGCAAACATGTGAACATTACTCTATTGCAGTGGAAACAAACCTTCCGACTATAAATTGAATACATCATTAAAACAACTTTCTTCTTCCTTCATCTTTCATTAAACTGTGCTCTTTTATTATGGCAAATGTTTCAAAAACATATTAAAGAATAATATATTTTTAACATTAATTAGACAAAAAAGCCTGGGCTTTCTGATCATTTTAATCCTGACTGGAAGTACTTCAGTGAATACATGGTTCCTGAGGTTATGATTGCTGACCATGCAGCAATTTCCAAAGTCATTTTCATTATATGATTGGAGGTGAGCTCCAGGCATTAGAACAAGCAACAATTCAGAGCTTGACATTTGGGCAGGTGGGAAGTAGGGTGTTGTTGAGGATTTAAAGGCTTCCATCATTTTAAAGGACCAGTCATCATTCTATTACTTTTGCTATACCTTGATAGAAATATCATTGCAGGATTCCAGCAGAGGAGGGGACCCCTTATTGAAGTAAAGATCCAGTATCAGTAGTGGAAGCTAGGTGAGATAATGGACGCAAACTCCAGCACCCTATGCACAGCTAGTCAAAATGTTTAATGGCCTTATGAAGTCAGGAAAAGTGAAAGGAGCTAACAGTATGTTTCAGAAAAGCACTATGAATCATTTAATAACACCCATGCTTAGCACAGTGCACTTCAAATCCCTTGCCTTCATCAGTGAGGTTTGGCTGACTTATATTTTCTGACTGTGATGAATTATGTTATCAGATCCACTGAAACAAAGACTGAATTTGCATTTATCTAGCGCCATTCACAACCTCAGAACATTTTGCAAAATATGAAATACTGTATGAAGTGAAATCGCAATTGATTGATTGTAAAAATTAATTTCCATTCAGCAAGGTCCCACCAACAGCACTGACACCATTCAGCAATGGCCTGTTCACCAGTTCCCAGCTTCCTGGGTTCTACCAGGAATACTTGATCCCAGTTCATGTTATATCTTTAGTACAAATATAGACAAAAGAGCTGACTTCCAGAGTTGAGGATGATAGCCCATTATATCAAGACAATATTTTTCCAAGTGTGGCATCAAGAATATCTGGTAAAATTAAAGGCAATGGAAATCAGAGAAAAATCCTCCAGTGGGATAGAGTTAACCATTCTAAAGCGCATGTCGTGCTTGTTAGTATTGGGATGCCCAGTGCTGGGAGAGGTTGCAGCCTTACTAAGGATGTGTAGATGAGCGTGAGGCACAGAGATTTCCAGCTCATATTCCATTTCCTGGATATGAGCAAAGCTCAGTCGTGATGCAGGTCCCATACGTGTTAGAATGCTGTCACAGAACTGTGCTAGATGCTGGAGCGGGATCAAAAGGCTGCAGGAGTGGGAGGCCATCCTTTCCCATTTGCTGTGAAGGTCACTTTGTCACTAAAAGTCTATGCAACTGATTCCTTCCAGTGATAGGAGACTTTTGTGGGATCTCTGAGTCATGTATTCACAAGTTCCGGCAGACAGTGACCAATGCCACCTGTACAAGATCAGGCTGATTCAATGTATTCTCCCGTGATGAGGTCAGTACAGCAACCTGGGCAGGATGATTCTGGAAATGCAGATGGTTTATCCAGGTACAGGGTGCCATCAATTGTGCACATGTGAGAATGAGAGGGCAATATCACAACACTGCAAAATTCATCACAGGAAAGAGTTACCTTCCATTAATGTGTAGGTGATCTATGATCACCATTACCACTTGTTGGAGGTATGTGCCCATTACACTGCCAGCTACCACAACTCCAACATCCTGGAGCTCTCTCGTGTATTTATTTTGTTGGAGAGTACAGGGGTATTACAAAACTGGTTGGGGGGGAGGTGGGGATGGGGGGATGGGGGGTGGGGACGGGGGGGGGGGGGGCGTGGGGACGGTGGGGGGGTGAGCAGGGCTACCCACCATGACCAGGATTCACAACACCCTTGCACAACTCCTGACCAATATTGAGGGCACTCTTAATGTCACACATGCCTTAACCAGGGCCTTGGTGGAGCAGAGTATGGAGCTGCTGACAATGTGGTTCCACTATTTGGACTGGTTGGGGGGAGCCCCTCCAGTTCTGAGTGTGCCACTTCATCCTGTCAGCTGTGTTCCATACAATTGAAGCTGAAAATGTGTTGCTGGAAAAGTGCAGCAGGTTAGGCAGCATCCAAGGAACAGGAGATTCGGCGTGTCGGGCATAAGCCCTTCTTCAGGAATGAGGAAAGTGTGTCCAGCAGGCTAAGATAAAAGGTAGGGAGGAGGGACTTGGGGGAGGGGCATTGGAGATGCGATGTTTTAACGTATTGTAACCTATTACATCTCCAATGCCCCTCTCCCAAGTCCCTCCTCCCTACCTTTTATCTTAGCCTGCTGGACACACTTTCTTCATTCCTGAAGAAGGGCTTATGCCCAAAACATCGAATCTCCTGTTCTTTGGATGCTGCCTGACCTGCTGCGCTTTTCCAGCAACACATTTTCAGCTCTGATCTCCAGCATCTGCAGACCTCACTTCCTCCTCCATACAATTGAAGCAGGTAATGAGGCGACGTCCTGAATGTTGAGGAATTGAGGAAGTGAGAACAATCTGCTGAGGAGGAGGCAAGGAGAAGGAAGCTGATGTAGTCCAAGACAGAGCTTGGCTGTGACAGAAGCTACAAGCCAGACAGAGCCTCATGGATAAACACGTCCAATAGATAAGAGTGTATGCAGCTCACAATCATAGGACCATAGAATCCCTACAGTGTGGAAACAGGCCCTTCATCCCAACAAGTCCATACCGATCCTCTGATGAATAATTCACCCAGATCCATTCCCTACCTTATTACTCTACATATATTCTGACTAATGTACCCAACCTATCCTTATTGGAAATTAAGCATGCCAATTCACCTATCCTGCACAACTTTGGACTGTGGGAGGAAACCAGAGCACCCAGAGGAAATCCACGCAGACATGGGGAGAATATGCAAATTCTACACAGTCAACCGAGGCTGGAATCGATCCCAGGTCCCTGGCACTGAAAGGCAGCAGTGCTAACCACCATGCTACCTAAATCGTTGGCTGTTATATTTTAGGGTCATAATTCCTAAATCTAGTTGGCATTGTAGGGTGATGTTGGCTCAGTTTTGCATTGTGTAAGTAGAAACTTATGTTTGTGTTTGTAATTGCCTGTCTGTGTGTAATGTTCCTCTACACAACAATGACAAGATGTCGGCTGGGGCATGGGAGCGTTGGGGAGAGGGTAGCATTGACTTACAGGATGTTTTAACGTATTGTAGTTAGGACAAGGTAAAGTGTGTGGCTTGGTAGTTAAGCAGCGATTAGGGTGAGAGAATGGGCTTTTATGTGTGAGTGAGTGTAAACCATGTTGGTAATGTGTCATAGACAGCACGGCTTTGTGGCTGATGCACCATGACATTGTCAATGAGGGGGCAATACTGGATTGCCATTGCTTGTCCATGAATACAGCAAAGGTGGCACAGACACAAGGGATGCCAGTCTTAGGGCAGACATGCTCTTGGTTGTGAATTGTTCTCTTGTGTACCCGGGCTTGACCGGAGTGCCTGGAAAATCAAATGTACCCTAACAGGCAGTGCAGCGGTAATAATTGGTTGGAGGGGAAGAGCTGTATGCATAAATGCCTGATGAGTTTTGGCTGACTCTGATGCAGAGCTGACCGGCAGCTAGGTGCTGAGGGCAAGGAGGTAAGATTCTTGGAGAAACTATGAATGAAGAAATCAGGGCCAGGAGGGGCCATTGAATTTTTTTTCTGTGTGGTTGTTACTGAGCATCCTTTAAGCATAATGAAATCTTGAAGGGCAAGATGGAATTGTGGCTCCAGATAACAAACTTCACCCATTAGGATGTGAACAATATGGAAATTCCACATAAATGAGCTTTATGCCAGTGGGCAGCACAGTGGCACAGTGGTTAGCATTGCTGCCTCACAGTGCCAGAGACCCGGGTTCAATTCCACCTCAGGCAACTGTCTGGGTGGAGTTTGCACATTCGCCCCGTGTATGCGTGGGCCACAGTCCAAAAATGTGCAGGTTAGATGAAAGGGTAAATGTAGCGCAATAGGTCTGGGTGGGTTGCTCTTCGGAGGGTCGGTGTGGACTTGTTGGGCCGAAGGGCTTGTTTCCACACTGTAATTAATCTAATCGAAGTAATCTAATTTATGGAGACTGCTTGCCCACTTATAGGCCATTCTGAATACGAGGTGGGCCTCAGAAAGCAATAGGAAAGCTGAAGCACATCATTACAGAGCCAAGTTGATTGGGTGCAGGATAGACAAATGATCATTTACATCTTTCCCCTTCTATTTTCCTTCATGCAAATAATTATACAGAATATATAAATGTTAAGCATAAAGATGATTTCAGTAAGAATGGTGGAAACCCAAGATCACGTGAAACTCTGCACTTATTTCTGATTTGCAAAACATTGAATTTCTTAGTCATCATTTTTGCATTTCTTCAATTGTAAATTTGTAGAATAAGATTCTCTCAGTTGACACTGTTTGCCAATCAAAAACACAAATTGTTGCGATCACTCATTACTGTATCATGTCTCAGTGCTCCTTTGTGGTAGTTTAGGTCATTCTTGAACTTTATCACATTAAGTGGCTTCACTTGGTGGCTGATGGGTCCTCAACATAAACTTTTGGAGAGCATTCCATGTTGCTGCACAGTCAGAAGGTTGCTCAATGATGAGGTCAGTGATTCTGGGAGACTGGGATTCCACAGGGAACCCTTTCAGAGTTCTTGAATATCCCCTTGGTGCTCAGGCTACTTGGAGGATCACTTGCGACCCAGGGACACTGTTGTATATCTTTATGATTCTATGATTCTACAACAACACTGATGCCATATGAGTGTAATCAAATGCCCACATTATGGACATCAACACTTCTTCTATCATAGTCCACAGAAGAGTACTGTGCTTATATCCAACAAAAGTTGTCTCAGGCATATTTTGTCAACTCTCCATTGACTAAAATAAAATGCATCAGCACTGGAACCCTCCACTCAATACCCCTCAAATAAAACAAAGAATTACAGATGGAGAAGATGCAAAACACACAAAAATAGAAATTGCTGGAGCAACTCAGCAAGTCTTGGAATATCTTTGGACAGAAAACAGTGTTGATGTTTTGACCCTTTTTCAGAATTGATAACAGCTCAGAACACCTAGAAATAATGCTGATGATATTGGGAGAGGGGAAAGGACTGAGTGGTAGGTGGTAATGGAGTCCAAAGAGCGACAGAAGAAAATGTCGGCCAAACAATGGGATTGTTGATGGCAACACAGGGAAGAAGGGAAGCCAGAAAAGAGATAATGGGAGCTATGAGTGGGTGAAAATGGGTTTGCTATGCTGAAAGCAATCCATGTCATGACAGGTCCTTGGCTTAGTATCAATTCCTTGGTCAATGTTACACGTTTTCTCTCTTTCTCTAGGCTCCATCTCCACCTATATGCTCAGTCCTTCTCTGTGCTTCTCCCCAAACCCTGTCATTAGCATAAATGTCACCTTTACCAACCTCCTAGCAATTCTGAAGAAGGGTCACTGAACTTGAAAGGTCACCGGCCTCAAAATGTGAACTCTTTGATTCTCCACAGATGCTGCCAGACCTGCTGAGTTTCTCCAGCATTTTCTATTTTTTTTTGTAACTCAGTAATCCTCCCTGGCTTCTTGGCCTTGCAAACATCCACATATTGTCAAACTGACGAATACCTAGAAGTAGGTTGAAACCATTCATG